>NC_134837.1:81083568-81421861 GCF_004210375.1 Tachypleus tridentatus
ATATGGATGGGTAGGGATTTACGGACCATCCTGTAGAAAAGTACAAGAGTCACGAATAATGAGTAATTACAACTAAAAGATTATTTTTATTGTATTATTATTACAATAATTATTATAGAAGACAGAAAACTGAATAACTTGTGTAATGCAACATTATTTGTATTTGCTTCGCACAGAGCAATAAATATTATTTTTATTCTAGCATATGTTTATCAATACATAATTGAGAAACGTTGTTCCAAATACCTAGCATTATATTTAGTATAATTCAGCTAAATTATTTGACTGCTATTTAACCTTTTCATTTTCCATACAAATCCATACAACCTTACTAATACTTATATGGTTGTGAATGTTCCATTGTCGTTTTTTCTCCCAGATATCAATTCTTCAGACTTGCTACACTATTAATATGATCGTTGTCTTGCTTCGTAATCACTCTATAACAAAGGTTATTCCTAAGAACATAATCTGGTGGCGCCAATTCTATGTAAGTCTCCAACACCACTGTATAAGATGCATCCTACATTTTTTATGAATCTTGAATATGCTTCATTATGAATTTTTGTATGTCAATCGTAATTTTGTTCTTCACTTTTACGTCAGCCCCCTCGTGGTACGACGACTTGTCTACCTACTTACTGAGTTAGAAACTGGATTTTGATACCCGTTGTGGGCAGATAATATATGGTTCAATGTGTAGATTTATGCGTAACTTCAAACAAATAAAGTTTTTTTGATGGAAAAATTGTTGTTGATTGTAAACAATTTGAGTTTGACTTGATTAGCAAAAAAAAAACTTCCAACTTTCCACTTCTTTGCCAACTTCAGCTTCTTGTTTATGTTTGTTTGTTTGTCCTTCCTACTCTCTGGTTGTTGAATAGTTACACGTGTGTTGAAACCACTTCTTGTTGAGGTTTTGTATTACTGTTCTAAATATAATATCCACATCTTTGCTTAAGCTAATTTATTAGCAATATTTCCATTGATTCATCGAGTATCATTGTTGAATGGGTTGGACATTCCATCTTAATTGCTACTATTATCAACAATGCTAGTTTCGCTTATTATCTTTAGAATTTCCATATAACTCCATGGAAATACGAAACTTGGCATGGAGCTGACTTCATCAACCAAAACTTGTTTGTCACTTGGCTCTTCTGTCATAGCTGAATTTATTCTACTACTGGGTATAATATGATTACGTATACTTTTAAAGGCATTGCTGATGTGAAACTACTCAGTTTTTGTATCTAGTTAGTCACAGTGTAAACTGTTAATTGTGACAGAATTCTGGAAGTTAATAATCACAAAACAGAGGGAGTTGGATCACATCATATTTGTATTTTGTACGAGTTTCATTTTCTGTACGTTTATTTAGTATTTATTTTCTTTTTCACTAGAGCGAAATTGAAAAGAGGATATGTGACATAATGCATTCTTTAATTAGTTGTACCCACTGACTGTAGCTTCGACTATTCAAGGTTCATCGCTACAGAAGGAGTCAGTAAAAAAACAACAACATACCATTGGGTCTCTTATAATAATGAAATCTCTATATATATTATCTATGGGATTTCGAGTTCATTTGATTTCACCATATGATAACCTAAATTAATTTATTTATTTATCTAAATTAATTTAGATAATATATAGTGGAAAAAAACGGTCTCCAAGCCCCATAGATGGTGTTATTCTCTGTTTTCACAGTTGTTTTCTAGGACGAGAGAAAGTGCGGCTTTTAAGTTTACCTAATCATTTTTAACTACATTACTATAAATGGTTACGACAAGACAGAAGCGTATTGTACAAATTAATTTGTAGTATTTGTGTAAATTTATACGAATCCTAAATCCTCTGTTTCTCCCATATTTGTTTCCTGAAACTCTACGATGCGTAATTCGATTATGCACCGGGACGCTAATATATTTACTGTTCATAACTATGTTACTTTCCTACTTGGTCAAATAAAAATTCTGACTGTAGTGAGATCTACCAAGAATGTGCTTCACCAGAAATGTTTTACCAACAAAAGTTTGAGTCGGCATAAAACACTTGAAACAAACAAGTGATTTTCTCATTCGTATGAATATACAAAAATACTCACAGTTTGTTACAAAAATAAAATTAAAATTGGGTTTCTTTACACATATGTCGAAGACAATAGCTAGGCATCTGATACCATAAAAGTAGCGCTAGAGCCAACTGTGGTCTAGTTGTTAGTGTACCATGCTGTGAATTTGTGGTTCTCATGTCTGTATTGTAAACTTGAGCTCCATACTTTAGAACCATATATGAGTTATAAGAGACGCTATCAAATTCTACTATTCGATTAGAATAATCCAAAAGATGGCGGTGGGTGTTGTTGAGAAACTGTTTTTTCTGTAGTACATCAGTTCAAATTGAGGAGCATTTAGTGAAGATATCCAAAAGAACCAAAGAATACATATATATATATCAGTTAAATGGGTGTGAGAGTATGCGATAAACAACCACAGGAATTATATCATAATTCATAAACAACTTTTTTTATAAATTGTAAACATAAAAAATAGTAATTGCTACAATCGTGACAATATGGTAAAAAAAATCATTATTCCCATTGAACAGCTCAGCCTTCACAAATGTTGATATCCGTGTCAGATGTGTTGAAGATCATAGATGATAATGGGATATTGCTTTTATCAATGAATTAATGTACATATAGCTGGTAAAAAATATTCCTGATGACGTACATCTCTGAAGTACATTACGTCGTGATTAACGTTTACTTTTAACCGAGTAAGATTGTGCTTTAGTTCTGCATTATAAGTCAACCAATGTCTCAGCATACGATCGTCCCTGTTTCAAAAGTTATTTACCTTTAAAAAAAAGAATTTCTTCAGTAAGTATTTCATGTGGAACGATGCTTCATTTCTACAGTTAAACTTGTATGCTAGACATAATACTTATTTTGCTGAGATACTGATGTCTTTAAACCCATTATATAAGCTTTTCTTTATTAACGTTTATAAAATCAATATCATGTTATTGATTGCCTGTTGAGTATTCGCGGCAATGATGCCGCCAGAGATATATCATCCATGATTGTGGTACATTATATTTCTATAACTTTCTTCGAACTCATTCAACACACGTCTTTTGAAACACTGATTACAATGTATCATCGTTTTATTTTCCACTTACGTGATGTTTTATTATATTTTATTATTACAATAATAATGAGCATAATATTGTAGTAGTGAGGGCTGGGGCGACACGGCCTGGTATTTATGGCTCTGGACTCGCAATCTACGAGTTCGGGTTCGTATTCCGTCACTGAATATGTTCGCCCTGTGAGGGTGTTGTCACGACCAGCCACCCTAGTGTAAATATTCTTAGCTAATTCAAAATATCCAAGTGTCCGACATCAACTCTAGATGGAACAGAAGCTGAAAAAGAAGAAAATAGTGTAGCAAGAATGGAAGTGTACTGTACTAGGGTGTAAGCAAAATTATGAATGTGTAATATTGGTACAGCCTACAAAGTTTGTACTTTGTAATTCGTTTGTCAGTGGTTGTTCGTAAACGAATTTTTTTCTTAGCTTCTAGTTACTTACAGATACTTGTAGTTTCTATTGCGTTTCTGTTTGTTTTGTGTGTGTGTGTGAGTTCTACTTAAGTTTTATTTTGTGTCCGTGGTAATTGTCACGTGTAATTTCCATCGTTCTAAGACAATTAAAACGCGTAAGTAGTGACGACCTATTGTCATCAGTCATCGCACATAATTTAGGAAAGTTTAAGCTTTCCAGTTTTAACACCTTAAGGCTACAATTTCATTGAAATTGAAAGATAAGATCTCAATAGATTTTATACCTGTAACACAAAGAGATGATTGATTTGTAATGTATGACGATACACTTAATTGCACGTGGTCAGCAATCCTATATTTTAACTACTGTTAACTATATCACTTTAGCCCAAGCATTGTGGTATATATTACTGATCTTGATTATGCAAAGGCCTTTTCATTCATGGTATTTAACGTGAATATCAAGAAATCTGAATTAATAGCTTAACATATCTAGTTTTGCAGAATGATTGAGACGTGGAATTAATATTACTAATGGTATAATTATTCGAACTACTATTTTCGTCTTTTTATTATAATAATCCAAATAGTTATACCACTAGTAATACTGATCTCTTCATATAGTTTTGCGCGAAATTCAAAACTCAAACACACTGATAGCTTTGTGATTAACCCGTTTTGTATCTTGTAACATGCAAGTAGCAAGCCTATCTCTGTTGATTAATGTTCATACAAATGCTTTAATTCTGTTTTGAAAGCTCTTAAGTCCAAGTAACAGTCTTAATAAACCATGGAATTATTTCTGTTAGTTTCTCAGCAGAAAAATGTTACTTATAGGTAACCTACCCACACATAAATTACACTGGTCAACAAAGTTTTTGTTGCATTTATATCAAACACTTGGTATTACATAATTTCTTGCCCTGATTTCAGATCTGAAGTTAGTTTTTCCTCAATGCTCTACTTTTTTTGCAATCAAGGTATTTGAAAATCTCAAAATTTCGTCATCATCACATTGACGTCGTAGTCTATCATGAAAAATATGTGATAAAATATAAAACTCTTTAATATAGCTGGGTAATAAAAAATAAAATGCAAGATAGTATAAATGTATTAAAGTTATTTATATAAATTCAATTTTATATCAAGTTATAATTCAATTTATTTATATAAAACTGATTAGTAGATAAGACATTTGCTACTATGAGGAGGCAAAGCTCAATTGCAGTCTACTCAGGTATGAATTTCCGCTTGTAGCTCTTGCGTTTGTGGACTGTCTCAGGGCATTCTCGTTTAATGCTCCAGCAGTAATCTGTCATCATATGTTTGTCCCATCTCCCTTGGTGACGCTCTTCCATGGTCTTGAGGTCCTGATGGAACCGCTCGCCTTGCTCGTCACTTACAGCTCCTGGGTTCTCAGGGAATCTATCAAGATGACTGTACAGGTAATGGAGTTTGACACTCATGTTACATCCAAGATCGCGAAAAGCTGACAACATATTCGCTACAAGGGTTTCATAGTTGTCAGCTTTTTTATCGCCGAGAAAGTTTGCCATCACCACCACAAATGAAAGCCATGCAGTCCTTTCCTTGTCGTTCATCTTTCTGGCAAATTCTTGATCACGCACAAGTGCACGAATCTGTGGTCCATCAAAAACACCTGCCTTGATCTTCTCGAAGGACAAACCAGGGAGCACAGAAAATATATGTTGGAAGCATTCACCGTCAGTATTCAACGCCTTCATAAACTGTTTCATCAAGCCCAGCTTGATGTGGAGAGGAGGAAATATGATCTTTTCTCGACTGATAATTGGATCGTTGACAATATTTGGCATACCCATCTTCAGAGTCTCACGTATGGGCCGCTCCTTCTGGTTCCAGTGCTTTTCTCGAGCTCGGCTGTCCCACATGCAAAGATAGCAGGGGTACTTTGTAAATCCTCTTTGTTGACCTAGGAGGAAATTAACCATTTTGAGGTCCACACAAATTGTCCAGTTGTGCTCGTGGTATTTTAGTAGGTAAATCACAGTCTTAATGTCATTATATTCCTCTCATAAATACACAGAGTGTCCAATTGGAACAGCTGCATAGACATTGCCATTATGAAGTAGAACGCACTTCAAACTTTGCTTAGAACAATCTAGAAATAATCGCCAGTCATTTGGATGGAAAACTGGCATCCCTAATTCCTGGAGAAGACCTGAGATATTATGACAATAAACAAACATATTCTCCTCTGTAAAAAATGGCACAAAAGCCTGCTCCCGATTTTAGAAGTATGACACTTTAGTTGTATGGCTCAGCTGATTCTTTTCTTGCATCCTGGAAGCTAACACTTCAGCTGCATTTTTGGAGAGACCCAAATCACGCACAAGGTCATTTAACTCTGGCTGGCTAAACTGTTGAGGAGTTAATGACTGTGGGGTCTCATAAGAAGGATTGCCAGATTCTGAAAGTATTTCTTGAGTTTCATCAGTAGTCTCTTGCTCTTGGTCACTACCCACATCTTCAGATGGAAGAAATCCTTTAAAAACTGGGATTGGGAGCTCATCAGAGTGCAGAGCAGGTCGGATTGCTGAGGTGATAGTAGGATATGAGATTTTGTGTCTGTTTTTCTTGCCAATGCCCTTTGTATTGACCAGACAAAAATAGCAGTCATTTGTGTGGTCCATCGGTTCTTGCCAGGTCATGGGAATTCCGAAAGGTAAACCCTTACGTTTCCCTTTTGTCCAGTCACGCAGCATTTCCTCGCAGTTATGACACACAATATGTGAAGCCCATTTCTTGTCTTGGTCACCAAGAGCAAGTCCAAAGTACGCTTTATAAGCACACCTCACAAACGATGTTATATTACGCCTTTGACGAATAAGCGTGAAGCATCCGCAAATACAACAGAAAGCGTCCGGCTTGTTCTCACATTGACATCTCCTTGTAGCCATGATCAGATCTGAAACAAAATCAAAACAATTTTAATATCTCTGTTAATAACATAAACATGTAAGTAATTAATTTGACCACAAAATCTAAACAATTTTAATATCTCTGTTGATAACATAAACGTGTAAGTAATTAACACGTTTCCTGCGATGGGACCCACCGGTGTCCCACTATTGTCTTACCTTTAACTAAGTTGCAGGCTAGAGACAAGTGTAACGACAACCTCACGTTATCATAGCTCATGCAGCACTGAAGCTGACAGATGTACAAGAGCATCGCAGCAGTTGCCGGTTTGCCAATATAGGCATCGCAGGAAACGTGTTCATTTGACCACAAACGACTAGAATGAAAAACTTAAAATTGCATTAAAACTAGAGCATGTAGAGCTGAACCGTTTTCATATTTGAATTTAGCAGGTCACAAAGGGTAAGAATGAGTAAAAAAATCTTATGCAACTGAGATTTCGAAAAAATTTGTTGACCTGTGAATTATCTAAAAATCTATCACAAAATATACTTAGTGCAATTTAGAGCTATTTAAGTTGAAAATTTACAAAAAGCTTTTCTGTCGTATTTTCACAATGCTTGCTAATAACCGTTAATTACAAAGACAAATAACGAACTCTGCCAGGCAATGTGTATTTGCAATATGAAAGTGAATGAAGCACAACTATATATGTAGTACTAAACACGTACACACTATAGGTTTACAGAAAGCTCGAGACACAACCATTTTAGGTTTGTTATAGCATCCTTTTCCTGTTATTTATTTATATGTTACCTGAAAATGATATATCCAATTGTAACGTGCCCGCAAAACATTAGAAGCATAACATATGGCAAGTGAAAGTGTCTTTCTGAAAATAGCAATGTATGTTTCTACATAATTCGTGTAAAAGGTTGACTAGTTGGTTTATTTATTGTTAAACACATGTCCACTCAATAGACCATTTGTGCTATGCTCACCCCGAGCATCAAAACCCAATTTTTAGCATTACAAGTCCTCGGACATAATGCTAAACCACATATTTCATTGTGTTTTATGTTTCTAATAACTTACGGTTTACTTACTACAGCAAGAGGATAAGGTTATGACCAGTGCTGAGAATGTGTAACTGTGAACTGATGAACTGGTAATAGTAAAACTTTTTTTTACTGTTATATTACATACACCTCTAAAGTTTAAAATAATAAAATACACTAAACATTTAACCTAACAATCTCACTAAATAGTATTATGGGGGTGATAAGCTATCAGTCTCTTTTAATTAAAAAGTCTTTAAAATACAAGTGTATTAAAATCTAAAACTACGATGTATATATACGTGTAATTTAAGTCCATATTTGAAGAAAACTATGATATATATATATGTATGTTAAGTTCGTATTGGAGGAGAAACTATGATGTATATATGTGTATGTTAAGTTCATATTGGAAGAAAACTATGATGTATATATGTGTATGTTAAGTTCATATTGGAAGAAAACTATGATGTATATATGTGTATGTTAAGTTCATATTGGAAGAAAACTATGATGTATATATGTGTATGTTAAGTTCATATTGGAAGAAAACTATGATGTATATATATGTATGTTAAGTTCGTATTGGAGGAGAAACTATGATGTATATATGTGTATGTTAAGTTCATATTGGAAGAAAACTATGATGTATATATATGTGTATATTAAGGTTCCATTGGTGGGAAACTGTGATGTACATGTGTTATGTCACACTGGGGGTGAAACAGTTTGTGACGTACTTATGTAGCTGTTACTCTTATATGTGGTATAGATGTGCGAACTGGATTTTATGTTCATATTAAAATTGAAATTAAATGTAGTGTGTATGTATGGATGTTAAGTACACATTGAAATTAAAACTGGTCTACATTTGTAGATGTTAAGTTCGTACTGAATACAAAGCTTTGATATCAGTGTGTAGACGATTAGTTAATTTTTTAGTCAAAATACTGTGTATTTATGTATATATTAAGTAAAAACGTGCTGAATAAGTCTTTTTTAATAGTTCTTTTATTTGAATCCCATGTTCATTGTTGGAAAGGATATGAAACTAAGTCATCCTTTTTAAATCCCCGTACAATACACCAATGGATAATCCCTTACACTCCATTTCAAGTTTCATGGCGTCCCACATAAAAAATTTCTAAAAATCTTAATTTGAAATATCATTTCAATTAACTCCTTATAAAGTAATACCAATTATCAATCAACTTGGATCACTGAAAACTATAGCCTAAACAAAAAAGAAATGTTTTTTTTTATTTTTCGTGAACTATGAACTACAATAATGTGTTAATATTGTAATACGGTAGTATAGTTATCACTACCAAGAGCTTATGTGAAAAAACTTCAAGTCATTTTGTCAATAAGTGTGAGAAGAATGCATAAAAACATGAATATATACAATTCAGAACAATTTGGAATTACAACATAGGTTTGTTTTTATCTCATCCCACCGGAAAAATCTAGTTAACAGCTTTTGGATTAGAAATCGAGCTTACAAACATAATAAGGCCTTGAAGAAAGCTCTTTATGAGTCATAAATATAAGTTAATATTGTAAATTTAGATCGTTTGTTTAGCGCCTTATTAACTGCTTTTCCTTGAAAACCGGTTTGTAATCAAACAGGTCAAAGATAATCTTATTTTCCATGCTCTACCCGCCACATGTCATTAGGTAAAAATAATTTTTTTTATTCTAAGTATTTCAAAATCACGATTTTCAATTCAATTATCATTATTTCACGTGTTTTTTATGCATATATATTTGGACTAGTTAGAATATTGGATACATCTCTTCATAAAATATTAATACCATTAGTGTTAGTACCCATGTGTAGTTTTTAATTTTTCTCGTAAAATGAGTTTAAGCAGCGTATTCAACAACTTAGCAATGCTTTTAGGTTTAAGTTATGTAGTTCGCATTTTAACATTGTTATTTAGGCTTACGCGACATTTCAACAAGTTGTTATAGGTCTTGTACCACAAAAGGATCTTTCTTCGTAATTATTTGAAAAAAAAAAAACAATCTCTGTTTTCAATCAAAATGAAACAATTAAAATATTATTAAAATTTTGTCCAAAGAAAAATACACCATAACATTTACAAATAATTTTAACCGAAAGCTAGATTACAGCGTTAAGTTTTTGGTAAAGACTGACACCAGAGACTGTATTACCGAATATACTAAAGATGTGCACGTGCGATGAGAGGTTTGTGAAAGTTAACAAATCATTTATATGATTCATTTATTGATTTCATAAATAAAGGTCACTCTTTGGTTTTATGGCTACTGTGGTTTGTGCCACGACATTCAGCTCTTCAGTCTATTCTTAAGTAGCTTCTATTGCGTACATTCTTTGACACTATCACACTCTGAATAATGTGTAAAATACATTAAAGAAATAATGTGTATATTTATACGTCTTATAATAAAGCACACAGTGTTAAGTGTTGTTATCAGGTGTTTATATCAATGAACTTTAAATCCCTCAAATGACTGATGACGTTTGGAAACGAAAATCTTAACAGTTATGAATACAAAAAATGTGTTGGTTTGTTTGTTTGTTTTTTTCGAAATATACCAGTGACAATATCAAGATTGGAAGTACATAAGAATAAAAAGCCCATTAGGCTTAATTATTCAAATAACATTTTATATTTTTGTTTGTTTGTTGTTGTTGTTTTTTTTTTCTTTTATCGAAAAGCAATAACTAACAGGTGACCTAAAATATCTCATTGAATATAAGTGTGTCTATCTTGAAACTATGCATAAACAGTGTGTGAAAAAGAAATCCTTCAAATAACTGATGAGATTTAAAAATGAAATACAATCGTAGAAATAATGTTTTATTAGTTACGAGGGTAAATGGTGTTTTTCCTTTTACATATTCCAGTAATGATAGAAAGTACATAGACTGTATGGTATACCCCATGTAATGACATAGGAAACTAGAGAAATACCGTCAGTATCCCTAGTGGCTACCCACACTGACTGAACCATATTTAACCATCTTTAAAGAAAAATAACTACTAATTACTAATTGCTTAAGTTATATTTGACAATAAAACAAACACACACACTTCTTTCAAATTACAATAGAATTACTGTGTTACTGAAATATACTATATTGTGGCCCTCCTACGTTTTCTGTTCTTCTCAATATAATGCATGTGAAGCCTAGAGTTTAGAATGCAGAAAATTACTAGAAATTCGTGCTCCCCCTATTGAAGAAATTGACGAGTTTCAACAGTGTTTGTTAAATCTTACTGTTCGATTGGAGTAGCTCGTAAGTTAGCGGTGGATGCTGCCTTCCTTCTAATCTATCAGCTAAAACTGAAGGACATCTAATGTAGATAATCCTTGTGTAACCAGCTTTGCATGAATATTGGAGAAAACTTAACGAACACTTCCTATATCAACTTTCACGCTCGTTATTTTTTAGTATTTGGAACAAGAGTTATCACCTCAAAAAAGTATAATTTTGATATTTCTAAGTATATATCCCCAAGTATGTAATTATAGGATTAACTTTCGTGACTATGTGACCTTTCACAAATGTCAATTTTTGGAAATTCCTTAATACTTGAACACAAAGCATTACTTCGCTTGGTTATTTATCTAAAACATTTTTTTTCTATTAACAGTCATTAATTTTATTTTTATTTCTCAATTTTTGCACTACATTTTAATTCATCTAAGTTTGTTTAGATTGTTTTTGAATTTCGCGCAAAGATACACGAGGGCTATCTGCTCTAGCCATCCCTAATTTACCAGTGTAAGACTAGATGGAAGGCAGTTAGTCACCACCACCCACCGCCAACTCTTGGGCTACTCTTTTACCAACGAACAATGGGATTGACCGTTACATTATAACGCCCCCACGGCCGAAAGGACGTGCATGTTTGGTGCAACAGAATTCATCTAAGTGTCGCGAGTTCGAATCCAGACACCGAATATGCTTGCCGTTTTAGCTGTAGGAACGTTATAATATGAAGGTTAATCCTATTTTTTGTTAGTAAAGGGTAGCTCAAGAGTTGGCAGAGGGTGGTTGTTATGGATTATAATTTATCTCGGACGAGTTTCCAAATTATATATTATGTTACGTATTACTATTTCAAATATTTTAATTGTAATTTAAAAGTTAATTAAATGTTAATATAAATCAAATTTATATTTGTCAACAAGACTGATACACAATTTTCTTTCTTAGCACAAATATATTTTATTATACAAATAATAATACAATAGATATTAATGGCTGTTACAAGTAGTTATCAGAAATGTTGGTTTATATACAAGAATTTTACAAAATTACAAACTATATTGAGTCTTTTACCTGGTCTAGAACTCAATATTTTATCGATGGTCCAAATCCACGACAAGCAAATTAATTCTGAGTTGATAATGTTACATCTCGCTTAAGCAAGCTAGCTTGGTTGGCCTCACGTCCTTAACTCTGTACCGAAGGGAGAAATGTTCTCGTGTTTGTGTGTTTTTCTTATAGCAAAGCAATATTAGGTTATCTGCTGAGCCTACGGAGGGGAGTCGAACCCCTGATTTTTAGCGTTGTAAATCTGTAGACTTACCTATGTCCTAGCGGGGAGCAAATGTCCTCGTAGAAATAGTAACGTCCGAAGTTAATTCACTAAAGTTTAATGGTTTGTAATGTTCAAAATCTATAAACGTTCCTGGTCAAATTCTTTAGTTTTCCTATTAATAAGTATTTATCACAATTATAGCTTCCGAGGCTTATAGCACACTGACTATAGCTGACCAACAATAACATCTGTTGTCTCTCGGTTTATCGGTTTTTTTTTTATTGGCCCGGCATGGCCTAGCGCGTAAGGCGTGCGACTCGTAATCCGAGGGTCGCGGGTTCGCGCCCACGTTACGCTAAACATGCTCGCCCTCCCAGCCGTGGGGGCGTTATAAAGTAACGGTCAATTTCACTACTCGTTGGTAAAAGAGTAGCCCAAGAGTTGGCGGTGGGTGGTGATGACTAGCTGCCTTCCCTCTAGTCTTACACTGCTAAATTAGGGACGGCTAGCACAGATAGCCCTCGAGTAGCTTTGTGCGAAATTCCAAAACAAACAAACAAACAAACAAAACAATTATCGGTTTTATATACTAATCATGCGAGATTTTCTAACTTCTAACACTGTTCGAAAATACTGTAGCGTTTTTGTAAAACAATTATTGTTAATTCTTTCTCTCAAGAATCTTCTATAAATTTAAAGAAGAGGTGGGATTTGCGCAATCCAATAATATAAGTGGCATGCATTTACAGAAAACCTATACTGAAACAAATGTAAGTATTAAACAATGGTACTGACTAGTTGCCTTCTGTCTAATGTGTCAATTTTTCATTAGGAACAGCTAGCGCAGATAGCCCTCTGGTAGCTCTGCGTGAACTTCACAAAAAAAAACTGAACAATTATCCAAATCCTAAGTCCGCACTGCTGCTCTAGTTGATTATTTAAGCTCATTCAGATCATTTATTCTAATGGATCTTCTTATATTTACTAAAGGTTTCAAAGGTTTTAACAACATATACTAGACTTTGATGTCTTGTACAAAATATCCAAGACCTCTATGTCCTGTTACATTATTAGATAGTTAGCTTATTTGTTTTGCATCGCGAGTTTCTTATTTTGCTATCCACACGTGTAGTTATCGGTTTTGTAACTAGTGGACTTAGGAACCTGACAAAAACATCTTAGAACGAGTTTAAAGGAACGATCATCTCAGTTATCGAGTTGTGTTAGTTAGTGGAAAGGAAAGTTTTACAGTTACTTCTCTTTCTACCGTTTTCTCATTGTGAAGGTAAAAATATTAGAAACGAAAATGAAACACAGATATTTTCGAGTTTGAAATTGCATGTGATAGTTAAAACAGATCTTTTGTGTATATAAAGAGCACAAGGCTTAGAAACGGAATAACGAAGCATTACAAATTAACATTTTTTTCTTGTAAACCATTATTCTTTGGCTTTCATCTATATACGGCATTTTTGACTGCTCATAGAAATATATTAGGGAGAAAAACCCACAAAGTCTTAAAAAAACAAAAGCATTTTAATAAACAACCATTTTCGATTTAAAGTCCCTTTTTACCTGAATTATTATTATATATAATTGTAACATTAAAAAGTCTTGTTTGTTTGTTTTTATACAAAGTTTCAATGTTTGTCCTATATAAAACGTTATTATTTATGCCGAAATACTGAAGTGAATCTCCACTATAATAACAATTTTTTTTTGTTATTCGGAAACAACAGTACTTTATCATTTTATTTTTTAATACAAGAAAAAAAAATTCGACGCTACTGTTTATTTTTCATGGAGAAACAACATTCAGTTCTAAGAACAATTTCATGCTCAGGTTTCTAAGACACCTGCAATTGTGTTGAACTGTACTTCGCACCCAGGTTTTGCGGGGTTTTCTGTGGCCCGGCGTGTTTTCCCACACTTGAAGTTCTCAGCCTTGGCTTGTGTTTTTCTTTACTTTCACTCATTTCTGTGTGGCGCTTCCGGCACAGAGCACTACTGGTACGAAGAATAGATCCGGACGGTCGATACTGTCTCATCCAATCGATGTTTTGAGCAACTGATAGTTCAAAATTTTCCACTGAGGAAACTGTTTTGATAATATATATCGAATGAATGTCTTGAGTAATATAAATGTCATGTTTGTGTAAGGAAAATTCGTAGGCGATCATCAGGTGTAGGTCTATTTACTGAACTTAAAAGCATCCGATGTAATAATTATAGACTAACATACTGTCACATTAACTAAAGGCTAGTCCAATGCATAAGGTAAACATAATTCAACAAATACATTAACTAAAATTGTTCCATAGAAACGTTACGAGCAAATGACGCTTTATGGATAGTAAATCCAACAACCATTAGCAACGGTCGAAGTAATGATTTTATACAATCAAATCCACGAATACATCAATGAAAAATGATGTATCTACTTTCTAGCAAATGTTAATCTTTTCATAGAAAACACAATTTCGAGACCACCGCTGTAGATACAGTCAAACCAATCCGTTGATACAATACACTCGTAATATATCTTAATCTTCCACCATTGTACACATAGTCAAACCAATACATTCATACAATACATATTCGTGGTATATTTTAAATTCCCACCATGTAGGAAATCTAACCAATCCGTTGATACAATACATTTACGTTATATATCTTACTCTTATGCTAATGTGGATATAATCTAACCAATCCGTCAAAACAATATGCACTAGCAAGGGACTTTAATATCTAGCCGTTGTAAGTACAACACAACCAATCCGTTGATACAACACTCGCAATAATAGCTCATCATTTAAGTACCAATTACTTAATCCAACGAAAGCGATTTTGGGTAAAAGGTTTCGGCAAATTCATAATAAATATATAATTACGTTTCACAGCTATAACATTCTTCGTCTGTGAAATGGGTAATTCTTAGAATACTTTTCGACAGTCATCAAACATCATAACTTACCTGAAACAGCTAATTGCCTGGCATGTCCAGGTGGTTAGGGTGCTCAACTTGCAATCTAAGGGTCGCCAGCTTGAATCCCCGTCTTACCAAAACGCTCTCCCTTTCAGCCGTGGTGGCGTTATAATTTACGAGCAATCCCACTATTCGTTGGTAAAAGAGCAGCCAAAGAGTTGGCAGTGAGATGCGAAATTACTGGTTCCTACTGGTTGTTTTATATTAATATATGATTTGTGTTGGTATAAAGCTGATTCAATTCAAGGTTGCTCTGTCTCGTAGTTGCTAGTGTATTATTATATTATGTGATGTTATACGTCTGCTACATGTAGAAGTACTTCATGTCTAGTAGTTATTAGTATGTTAATATAGAATGAACTCCATGTCTAGTAGTTATTAGTATGCTAATATAGTATGTGTTGTGTAACGGATTTACCATTGTACGTTTACTTTAATACCTATGTTTATTTTAGTATAGTTTGATTTTCTATGCATGTGAGGTATATTGTTGGGTATGCATTGCGCATGTCCTGCCTGTTCTCTAAATTCGTAGAAGATTTTCGAGACCAAGAATCAACAATATGTGGTTTTCGAACATTGTTGAAAGTTCAAGAACCTTGCGTGATTGGTATACAAAACCGACGATCCAAGAGACAGATAGTATTGTTGGTTAACTACAGTCAGTCACTAATGTATGCCTCGGAAGCTATAATTGTGATAAACACTTACTAATCGGAAAACTGCAGATATTAGAAGACCAAGCAAGTGTATAGAGTTCGAGCATAACAAACCGTTCGACTTCAGTAAATTTACTTCGGACGTTAGTATTTCTACGAGGGCATTAAATATATTTGTTGGTAAAACGTCAGCATGTAAACGGTATAAGGACAACCAACCAAACTAGCTCAAGCGAGGTGTAACAATATCAACTCAGAAATAATTTGCTAGTCGTAGACCTGGATCGTGGATAAAATATTCACTTTAGACCGGATATAAGAATCAGTATTGTCTACAAGTTTGTAAAACTCTTGTAAATAAAACATTATTTCTGAAAACTATTTCTAATAATCGTTTTGTATTAAGAAATAAAATATCGTGTGTTAATCTTGTTGGCGAATATCCTAAATTTGGTATATATTGAAATTCAATTAATTTCTAAATTAAAATTAAAATGTCCGGCTATTTGAAATCGTAATACGTAATATAATAAATCGGAGACTTGTCTGGGATACATTATAATAAACAACATAATAAATTGGAGGCTCGTGTGCGACATCTGAATCAAAGACAAAATAAATTTTAAAGTAAAAGTCAAACTTTAATTCAATTTATATTTATCATTGCCAACTAGATTTGATCATGTATGATTCTCAAGGTTTCGTATATCAGCCTATCTCGAACAACTAGAAAAATATAACAAAAGTGAATTGCTCGAAATTGCCAAAATTTTAGAATTACAAATGAAGTAATCAATGAGAAAAATGAACTAAAATATATTATTGAAATACTAATAGTTGTTGATTTGTTATATTAGAAAACATTAGAAGAATACTCTAGTGTGTCCACTAGCCAACCAGAGTTGGGTAATAAAGATAAGTTAGAAATCCAGTTAAAACTCAGACAAATCAAGTTTGAACAAACCCAGACCGAAGTCCAGAACCCATATCGAAGACGGAAAAGAAGTTAGGATGAAAGAAATGGAAATCAGGCTTAACTCCGATCCACTAAGCCAGATTGATTGCTTTGAACCCAATTGCTATATTAAGTAGCACCATTTAGTTAAAACGAAATTAACAAATACTTCTAACATTTCAGAAAGCTGTCCAAACTTCAATCCCTGCTATTCCGAGCATTTCTTTCTGTTCCGAAACCACATTTAAGTGGTCAGTAACTTCTTTAGTTATTCTCTAATACTCGCATTCGTATAGTAGAATGGACCAAAAATAAGATTTGAGAACTCGAGTTTTAGTGCTAACAGAAATATTCTTTTCGTCACTGTTGGGCTAATTATATGAAAAGCATCTTTTGCTATTTCTGTTTTTTCTTTATTTCTTCTTTGTGTAGTCCATTTGTTGTTGTGGTAAGGCCTAGATATATAAATTTCTTGGCTTGTTTTATCTCATCTCAGTTGCTGTTTATACCTTAAGGTAATTTAATTCTTTTCTTAGATATGACCATGCATTCAGGTTTAGGTTTAGGTTTTTGAATTTCGTGCAAAGCTACTCGAGAGCTATCTGCGCTAGCCGTCCCTAATTTAGCAGTGTAAGAATAGAGGGAAGGCAACTAGTCATCACCACCCACCGCCAACTCTTGGGCTACACTTTTACCAACGAATAGTGGAATTGACCGTCACATTATAACGCCCCCACGGCTGGAAGGTCGAGCATGTTTGGCGCGACCGGGATGCGAACCCGCGACCCTCAGATTACGAGTCGAACGCCTTAACTCACCCGGCCATGCCAGGCCTCCATGCATTCAGAGCTTTTCACATTGAGGGATAAACCTTTTTCTTCACTTTCAATAATGACTATGCCAAATATATATAGTAGATCTGATGTTTTTATCAAAACTGTGTCATGCTAAATCGGAGATTGTTCAAATTCTATCTCCCATTTACGTTTTGTGTTAAATACCTCTTAAGGTATTTTCCCAACTGCTTCCGGCCCGACATGGCCAGGTGTTTAAGGCACTCGACTCGTAATTCGAGGGTCGCAGTTCGAATCCTTGTCACACCAAACATGATCGCCCTTTCGGCTGTAGGGGCGTTATAATGTTACGGTCATTCCCACTATTCGTTGGTAAAAGAGTAGCCTAAAGGTTGGCGGTGGGTGGTGATGACTAGCTGCTTTCCCTCTATTCTTACACTGCTAAATTAGGGACGGTTAGCGCAGATAGCCCTTGTGTAGCTTTGCGCGAAATTCAAACCAAACCAAACCAGCTTCTTTCTTAATATCTTCATAGACATATTTCTTAGTTGCCTCTCAATTATTCTGTTTCTTGTCATTTTTAATGGAGCCGTATTTCTTTTCATTCTTTTTGCCTTCCTTATACATTTTGTGTTTATAGTTTTCTAGTTTCTATGAGGTCTAGAATGTCTTATGTCAACTCTTTGTTTTACTCCTTTTTTTTTACTTCTTTGGAGATAATTTCTTCTGTTGTTTCTAGAATAGTTATTCAACAGAGAGTCTACATTTATCATATCTGCTATATAATAGAACTTGTCCTATGCAGTAATTATATATTTTTCTTTCATCTCAGGACTTACTTTAAATTAATAAATTTGGTGTTTTAGTTTCTGCTCCGATTTCAAACTTTCTTCATTCTTTACTTTCACTATCACTGCTCCTGGGGCTGTTTCAGGGTAATTAATAGTATTTCTAAAACGTTTATTGATAATAATAAAATCAGTCTAGTTTCATGTGCAGCAGTCTCTCGGCCTTATCCATGTCTGCAGTCTTCTTTAACGAATCTGAAACCAAGTGTTTGCAGTCATTAAATCATGTCTTCTGCTATAATCAGCCAGTTTGTTCCCTATATCATCCTTTGAGTCCAAATCATATGTTCAATACTATCGACTCTCTCAGATCTGACTTTTGCATTAAAGTGACCCATGACTATGATAATTTCTTATGATCTTAACTGTTTCAGAGCTTCTCAAATCTATTTGTAGAAATCACCTACATTGTCCTCATTCTGTTCAGCTGTGGGAACATGGGTCTATATAATTGATGTCAAATTCTTTGACCCTAAGTTTGACGAGTAAAACCTTGTCTCAAACAGATTAATATTCTTTGATACATTTTACTATTTAATTGTCTAGCATTATTATAACTTGTCTTTCATGATGTTCACCTACTGAATAAAAAGAATGTATGAATGTCTGAATTACGTGATCCTGCTTCTTTCTTTTGACCTTTGATATGTCTATGATGTTCATGATCTCTTGGTATAAGCCTAATAAATGTTGAGGTGTCTAATGTCTGGTACTTCTCAGTGTATTAATATGCTATGTGTTGGCATAAGCCTGGGTAATGTTCATATGACTCGTGTCTAGCACATATTCTATATTAAAACGGCATGTGTTTGTACAAACCTGGTAGATGATAAAATGATTCACGTAAAGTAGTTATCACTGTATTAATATTGTACCTACTGGATTAAAAGTCGTAGTTTCTCATATCTACTAGTTTTCACTGCAGTTCTATTGTATGTGTTGGTGTAAGATTGATAAACATGTAATGCCTCATGTACAGTATTTGTTCTGCGTTGTTAAGAATTTGATAACTGTCGAAATACCTTATACAGTAATGTGTTGTCTGTCTGTCAGTCAGGAGACTAAACTTACGTCGCTAAGGGGCGCCCAACGTTGCAATTTGTGCTGTTGTAACGTCGCTAAAAGGCGTGCATGCCATGAATCACGAGAAGAATTGTGCATTATATAGGCAACAACACGCCTTTCCATACGAACTCCAGAAGCAAGAAATAAAAATATTTGTAACTTTTAATTTTGGTTTTACTTTCTCTTGAAACAGAATATTTTCGGAAATCCTGCGACAGTACATCTGGTATTTAGTAATGTCAGTATATTGTTATGATATTTGTTTATTGAAGTCTGGTAAATATCAAAATGCCTTGCTTCTGGTAGTTTATTTCGTATTAATAAGGCATGTCTTGATTAAAGTCTGGTAAATTTCAAAACGTTTTACGTTTAATAATTTTCTTGCATATGATGGTATACGCCTGGATATTTTTGAAATGTCTAATTTATAGTAGCTGTTATTCAATTAATATTGTATAGATTTGTATAAATCTGCTTAGGGTTAAAATACTTCAGTTATGTAGAAGTTATTTTTTGCATTAATATGGTACGTCATGTATAAGCTTAGTAAATGTCTCATGTCCTAAAGAAGCTTGTGTACCAATATGTCATGTGTTTGTATGAGCCTGGAAAATGTCAAAGTATACGATGTCTGGTATTTGATAACATATTATTATGTTATTTCAGTTAATGTAAGGAAACTTACGACTTATATCTCCAGAACGTAGCTTTATTGGCTGAATCTCTTATCATATTTTATAAAATGCTTTCTAGCTTCCTTTCATAGTTTTCTTCTTATTTCAATTTGATTGAAAACATTCATATTGCCGCCTTTAAAAACTGGATTAAAGGAAAAAAAGTGCTGTTGTCAGTAAGTTAGAGAAACAGGAACGAGACCCAATTCTTAAACGTAAAATTAAAATCTTAATTAGCAAATACTCGAATAATTAAGTCATTATAACCAAACCTAAAGGATGTGAAAGTCTCAGCGGAAGGAGCATAATATAATATCACGTTCTACTTTTTCAGAGTTAATTAGGATTAATCAGTACTTTATAGAAAGCCATAATGTTTTTATTTTTTTCGCTGCACATCGAGCTAAGGTTAAATCGATCTGGTTTAACTCATCATCTACTTATAATTTATCATCTTCAGTGTGTCTTCATCGCTGTCTACTAAATCATTAATAATAAACGATTTGTATAAAAAGCTTGTCTTGAGAAATAAACGTCGCATATGATATAAAACGGAAAGGAAATAGAATTATTTGATTCGATTGATTTACACGCTAGAGAAGTTTGGAATCGCTTTTGACACGAGTCTTCCTCCCTCTAATAATCTTTTCAAGTTCCTTCTGATAATAAATAACCCAGATTTCTGCCTTTTCTTATTCACCTGCAATGTTTTGTATTAAATGTTATATATTGTACATTAATTGGTACTATAGCCCTCGTGTGGCTTTGTGCGAAATTCAAAACAAACAAGCAATAAGATCTATGTTATGCATAAAATATTTTAAAAATTACCAGTTGTTTAGTAAGCCTATTTGCTACATTAACCTACTACGTTAAATGTGTACCTGCACTGTTAGGCCTAATGTTGCCATTTTAAGCCTAGGTATAAGCTTTGAGACTTAAGAGTTATCACATAAAATGGATACTGCATATTTACGTATTTAAGTTCATGACAGAAATATGTACGTAACGTAAGGTACTAAACCAACACTTAAACTTATGTTGTTTTCGATAAAATTCGACACGTATGTAAACGCAGTTCGAATGCTTGTTATAAAAGTAGTTTTAGAATTTTGTCGTGCTTCAAACACTTTTAAATTTTCCCCCTTCCAAACCATAAAATTCGTTTAATATAAAATTTGGAATGTGAAGGTTCTTCTTTTTCATTTTGTAAATTTCACACCATAATTTTCATTTGACAACTTTTATATGCTCTATTTTCGTAATTATCTAAACTATAATCAACATGACGCCGAGATTTAAGAATTACCAAGAAAAAAGTTGTGAAGGTAAGAAGAAATGGTGTCCAATATTTATTTTAGTTTTATTCTGAAACTTAAGTTCATACTTAATGGTACAGTAAGAATATTTCATTTTTTTGTTGTTGTTTTTTATAATAGCAACCGCTAGAACACATATAACCTATCGTATAGTTTTGTGCTTAATTCCAAACAAACATACAAATCAGACTTGTTGGTGTGATTGTCAGTGTTCCTTCATAATACTAATTCGATAATCTTAAATCCAAATAATTCGATAATTTCTAAATAATCTATAAGTAGAAATTTATAATGTCTGAACATAGGCATGTTTTATTTAAGCTATACAGAGTAGGGCAAAAGTTGCTATGTTATTGATACAGCTGGTATCGTATCGGTGGTACTACAGGAAATATTATAAATATGACTGTAACCAATTTAATTATCGTTTGTTTCAAAGTAATGCGTTACAGGTTAAACATTGTTTGGAAGTAAAGAACTGTAAGTCACTCTTGCCATGTTTTGTATAACTCTAACTCTAAACCATTTCACCTATGAGAAAAGAACTACAGAAAAACGTTTCATAAAAGTTTCGTCAAATGCACGTAAATCCTCATTATCTGAGGGTCATAAGTTCGATTTCCAGTCTTATCAAAGATGAGGGCGTTATAAGTTATGGGCAATCTCATTATTCACTGGTATAAGATTAGCCCAAGAGTTGGCGGTGGGTGATGATGACTACCTGCATTCTCTCTAGTCCTTCACTGCTTCGTGTAGCTTTAGGCGAAACTCAAAACAAAGAAACAAAGTTCGAATTCTAAACTAGTCTGTGTGGAAACTTAAATACTGTTTTAAAACAATTTATATTTTGTAATAAACGGAAAGAGTCAGGTTTTCACTGTAGTAACGTATACATCAACGAGATATAATACATAACGCATCAAGTTTACGTGTGAAATACAGGTTATGGAGAGATAAGGTAAAAGACAAAACAAAAACTTCAAACAGTTCACATTATTATATTTGTGACAGTAACGTTACATGTTTATTCAGTATCGTTAATTAACTCTTTATTACGTTTAGTTTATTACAAACTACTATGGATTTGTTTACTTTTTTTTTCTTAATTATCCAGCTTAACCAGTTAGTTTCAAATAAACCTAAAAGTACATTTTTAGCCAACGTAAAACCAAGATGTCCACTAACGGCTATGTATGAACTACATTTTCATCAAGATGTCTGTTTTTCAGTACAAAGCTTCACAATTGGCTATCGGTACTCTGTCGTCCGCTAATATCGAAACTATTTGTAATGTTTAAAGCTCTCAGACTTACCACTGAATCACCAGGACGTGATATCGTCATCGCTGAAAAATATTCAAAATTTTGATACAGAGTGAACAACTTTTAGTTTGTTTGAATTTCGCGCAAAGCTACTCTAGGGCTATCTGCGCTAGCCGTCCCTAATTTAGCAGTGTAAGACTAAAGGGTAGGTAGCTAGTCATCACCACCCACCGCCAACTCTTGGGCTACTCTTTTACCAACGAATAGTGGGATTGACCGTCACATTATAACGCCTCCACGACTGAAAGGACGAGAATGTTTGGTGCAACGGGGATTCGAACCCGCGACCCTCAGATTACGAGTCGAACGCCTTAACCCACCTCGCTGTCCCGGACCTCGTCTGATTTAAGGTAGTTAGTTTAATGACTTCTGGAAGTAGTCTGATTTAAAACATTCCAGGATGTGAATGTTAAACATGTTTCGTTTTCATTAGGTGACTGCATTCGAGAATAACTTGATAATAACCCTCTCCCGTGGTTCGAAACGTCAGTGTTAAGTATTGAAACATATACAGTTTATTACCATGTCCTGATTTACTCGGGCAGGGGGATCCTAACTCTACAGTTAATGTCTAGTATGTATAACCCATGACTACATTTATGAGGTTTGCGTTTATTTTAGAGCAATATGTACACACGATGTGTTTATTACGCTCGAGTATACGTGTAACGATTTGTATTGGGTTGAGGAATAATTCGTGAGCGTTTTTTCAAGTTAAAAAATATATTCATAAATGAAACGCTTTCGCAAAATATTTCATGTCATTTGGTAGATAAATGTTTGCTCTAATAGATGGTGTGTTTGATTTTCATATGTCTTTAATTTTTGCTTTCATTTTCAGCTCATTAAATGGAATGTCAAGTGGACAAAATCGAGCATTTTCGACACCATCTGCTTTTCGCATTTAATTTCTTGCAATTTCGTTTTAAACAATGCATACTATATACCTAGGTATTACATGAAACAAAGTATCATAATAAATGTTTTGGGTGTAATGTGTTCATGCATTGAAGTATTGTATAGTCTTGCATGTAATGCTTGAATGAAATTATTTAAAAACGGTCACGAATTATTCCTCAACCTAATACTTATGTAAATTAAAGTTGTTTCTATACCATGTGTGTGTGATACATGTAAAGATGTTACTTACTAATTTATGTAAAGCTTTATACTTGGTGTATAGTAACCTGTCTATACAATATATGTGAGTGTGTGTATGAGATGCGAATGTGTGTACCTAGTATAGAATAAACTATTTGTATAATGTATGTGTCACGTATAATGTACATGTGGAAGTTTGTACTTAATGTGATCTGTCTATACAATATGTGTATTAAATGTAAAGATTTGTACTTATTGCAGGGTAAACCGTCTTTCAGCCACGTGTGTATTATGTATGAATGTTTGTATTTAGTATAATCTGTCTATACAATGTATGCATTACGTGAGAATGTATACGAAGGTTTATACTTAACGTAACATAAACGTTATATACAATATATGTACTGCGAGGGAATATAAGTGTGAAAGTTTGCACCTAGTGTAAAGTAATCTGTCGTCTACAATGTGTTTATAACGGGTGAAGGTTTTTATTTAGTATTGATATTCGCACGTGGTGTATTAAGAAGAAAGGCCTATTATCATCTGGAAACAAATTAGTAAAACCTAGGTGATGGAATGAAGATATTATCCAAGTTTGTGTTTTTGAATCAAACTGAAAAAGAAAATCAAACATATGATCTTCCTTAAATAAGTGTCAGTTTTTTAGTGTCTTAACTACTAAAAGTCCGTATTGAAATAGAAAATATGCTTTATTTTATTTGTTATTGGCAATCAGTGAGGTTGTGTTTTTCCGAAGTTAAAATAATAATTTTATAACCTCTTAATCTCAACCTCTCCATTTTATGATACGTCTTCTGTGTGCTTGTTATCAACTACTGTCTTACATAAAACTTTCTTGCCACATCCAATAAACTTATTGTAAGCCAGTTATGAGTCCTTTACAAAACTCGTCTCTCCAAATGAGTCGTCTGACGGAATGGACGTCATAGAAAATAAGAGCTCGACTGGTTATACTAGAAGAAGCAGCTACAACAGTATCAATCTGTAGCATTCCTACACAATAGGAGTGGATTTTTAAAACCTAAATTATAGTGGTGGGTGAGGAAATTATGTGCAAGTAATCTCAATATACTTTTTTTTCTGGAGCATTTAAAAAAAATGATGGTATGTTAACAAAATATCTTGACTTTGTCAATTTCACACAATAAAACTGTAATGGGTAGGATGCCTTTGTATCCCGGTATGGCCAGGTGGTTAAAGCGCTCGACTCGTAATCTGAGGGTCGCGGGTTCGAATCCTTGTCACACTAAACGTGCTCGTCCATTCAGTCTATTATGTAAAGGTTAATCCCACTATTCTATGGTAAAAGAATAGCCCAAGAATTAGAGATGGGTGGTGATGACTTGCTGAATGTCCTCTGGTTTTTCAGCACTAGATTAGAGACATCTCGTGAAGCTTTGTGCCAAATTCAAACAAAGAAACAAATTCAATTTCGAAATTAGGAACTACTCGTACATCTTTGTTCATAATACTTAAATGTTCTAATTTCCTAACATCATAAGACAATTAAAATTCAACAATTAATAGCGATTTCGTTTATCAAGTAAGCAATACACCACCAAGTGGTACTTACTTGAAGAGAACTGTTAAATATACCACCAAATGACTAATCGTAATATAATTAGTTTGTTTGTTTTTGAATATCGCGCAATGCTACTCGAGGACTATCTGCGATAGCCGTACCTAATTTAGCAGTGTAAGACTAGAGAGAAGGCAGCTACTCTTTTTACCAACGAAAAGTGGAATTTACTGTTACATTATAACGCTTTTACGGCTGAAAGGGTGAGCATGTTTGGTGCGACGGGGATTTGAATCCACGACCCTCGGATTGCAAGTCGAACACCTTAACCCACCTGGCCATGCCGGGCCTATAGAATTAGTCAATATGTCGTAGCGTTATTTATCCTGGCACACACAGGTCTGGGATGGCCAGGTGGTTAAGGCACTCGACTCGTAATCTGAGGGTCGCGGGTTCGAATCCCCGTCGTACCAAACATGATTCTTCTTTCAGCAGTGGTGGCGTTATAATGTGATGGTCAATCCTATTATTCGTTGGTAAAAGAGTAGCCCAAGAGTTGGCGGTGGGTGGTGATGATTTGCTGCCTTTCCTCTAGTCTTAAACTGCTAAATTAGGGACGGCTAGCGCAGATAGCCCTTGTGCAGCTTTGAGCGAAATTCAAAAACAAGCAATAATCCTGACTGTGGTAATAATTGAATTAGTAATAATTCAGGAAACTGAAATTTGTTTGTAGAAACTGGGCAATATAACATCAAATAACTAAATATGATTTAAAGTAAAATTGAGTTATATACCATTATGTATTTAACCCTGGTTTGTGATGTATTGCACCTATACTTAATTATGAATTGTTCTATATGAATGCCACTTAACACTACTCCAAAAACCTGAAAGGTATTCAAATACCAGTTTTTTAATATTATGTAATTAGAATCTTTCTCTTATTGTTTTAAGTACTAACACTTTGTCGTATTTCAATCATAATCTTACAAACGTAACAGATATATTAGAATGTTTACAGACACGTACACAGAACAAAAGTTATATGAAACCAAAACTGTCTAATCTATATACAAAACCATTAACAAGCCTTTCCTACTGTTATTTAAATTGTACTTAACTAATTAATTCTTTACTCTCATGTTAAAGTTTAATTGCAAGTGTTTATGGTTGTAACATAATATTTTATATCACGAATTATCATGCTGCTCAGTTTGTGGAGTACAGATAATAATGGCTTACGCTATTTTATTATCAAAGATTTAGCCCGTAAGGTTGTATGTCGTGTTTGAAAAATTTTAAAGTTTATAAAGTGTATGTTCTGATGAAATCACGTTTACGATGTCAACAGTCATATGCTCACCGTCTTTTTTAAACACAGAAAAACACTTGAAGAAGAAAGTCGGGATTCCACTGACGATGGAGACACCAGAACACTTCAGAGCACCCCAGACTGGAGCGTAAGTCACTCTTGGTCTTACAATATCAAGGGTCTAGCTGATGGCGTATATATGAAACATTTGGTTGAAGTGTTTCGTACAGTTTCTGGCTAATACTTAAATATATATTTGTAACGTTTATCGAAATAACAGAGTTTTGAATATTTCTAGGTGCATTTTGTTGATGTGTATATATAAATATAAATATATGCATTTATATTGGCACTTATGTGTAATGTTAAAATAATAAATTTAGAACGTTAAAAATAATACATTGATAAAATTAAAAATAATGTTAACTGGTTTATTTATGTTTTTTTTCAAAACTACAAATGCTTTGTTCAGTATTTAAACCGATAAATAAGATAAACCAAATTTAAGCAATAGTAAAGATAATGTACAATTAATGGATAAATTTGGAATTTATAAAATTGAATGTGAATGTGGAAGTTTCCATAATAGACAAACAAAATTTAATTTAAAATATCTTATAGCCTAACATAAACGTTGTATAAAAGATAAAAAAACAGAAAATTCGCCTACAGCAAAACATGTAAGTGAAACCCAACATAACATATTATGAGGAAAAAACGACTGTATTGGCTCAACCCAAAGGTGTTACAGCATCTAATACTCAAGAATCACTGGAAATAATGAAGTTTTGAAAAAAAATAAAAATTATGGAATAGAGATGAAAAACCGACGAGATCTTTAATGATATTTATGCACAAATGCAAAATTACAGACACATCACGTGATATTTAAAAAATATATAAAGTGTGAAATTCATCGGTCGTAACTTTACTATTGAAGATGATGCGTCACATATCGAAACAAGTAAAGCTAGTATTTGGAAATAATTTTGATTGTATATTGATTTTAACGTAAGATATTTATTATTTTAGCATCTTGTTAGTGTTTCCTTCGACTATATTGAAAAACAAGTGAAGAGTATAGGTTTCTTTGGTATTTCAGTAGTGGCCGAACGTGGCCTAGTGGTTGTTGTGCTGAACTGTGAATGCGAGAGTCCATTGCTCACGTCCCACTGCCAAAAAAAAAAAAAAATGCGCTTCGTACTTTGAGGACGTGAGTGCATTATAAGAGTGACGGTCACGTCCTGTAGTCCGAAAGTTGGAGTAGATGGTGTTGGTTAAAGTTGTCTTTCCTCTAGTCTATCAGTTCAAAATTCACTATAAAAAACAAAATACTACGCGAAAACTGTAAGATACAAAATGAGTAATGAAATACGTACCTAGGCTCAAAAGAAAACGTATGCAAACTATAGGCTCTCAGAAATAATTTTCACTTATTTCTGAAACTTTTTCGTCAGCTTGTTCAGAAATGTACATAATCTAGAGCATGTGTGACTTTCTCTGTGAGTTAGAAAAATAAGTAAATGTTAGATGGCATTGAAAAGTAAGGGTAGGGTAGACTGTAAAATATAAATACTATAATAGGTGACCCCAGGATGTGGGTTTGAATCCCCGTCATACCAAGCTTGGCTCGCCCATTTTGGCCCCCCCCCTCCAGTGGCACAGTAGTGTGTCTGTGGACTCACACTTCTATAAATCGGGTTTCGATAACCCATTATATAACTTTGTGCTTAGCTTCCAACCAATCAATCAACCTGCAGTTAAAAGTATTTGAGGTATGATGAATCAGTCACAAACATTTCAAAGAAATTATACACTGCAAAGTACACACCACTGTATAAACTAATGGTGAATTTGCCATGACAGTGTAAAAAATGCATTACAGCAGTCTATATAATTAAAGAGTAAGTATACATAAGTTACTAAAACGTATGTAAAATAAGTATAAGTCCGTTGGTATATGGTATTAAAAGAGGTGAAGTACATTTATTCTAACAAATACTAAACGCCATTCTCGATAGAGTATGAAACATGAGAACAGTCCTTTTCTACTGTGAAATACAGCATGTTGCTTTTCTTCATCGTATTTTTCATGTATAATTGTATGAAATGTTTATGTGAAACGTCCTGAATAAAGGACAAAGCACTGCAAAATTTTAGCCTAAAAGTATTAAACATCATTCAGAGTTGTACAGGATGTTAAAAATAACATGCTCTTATTTATAGGCGCTTTGTGCGTTTATTTTATTTTTACTTCTGTGATGAAGACATCTATAGAACTTAGTTTCAGAAAGTTTTCAGGATCTTGTTTTCAAAGTCAATTAGTACTTCAACGCTTCAGCGCTAGGCGGCCAAGTAGTTAGTGTGTGAGGCAACAGATAGAAAAATATAATGTTTGAGTCCGTAACTAAGCTTTACATTTTAAGATATGAGGCGATTCAAAGTGTAAACAATAGATGCTATTGACTGTTTGCTCTACCTTTTGGCAATAACTCTAAATCTTAATGACTGTCCTCGAACTTGGGATCCATGACTTGAGAATTTATCCCGTGTGTCATACGGGTTTAAAATACATATATATTAAATAATGAGGACGTTTCAAGGACGTCTCAAAATACACTTAAATAATTCAATATGATTCGTGCTTGTGTGCGTTTTGTTAGGACAATACAGAAAAAATTAAGACTGTAGTAGCGTTGTGAGATACCAGTTCAACTCTTAGAACGTATGATGTATTGTAAGTCCAACAATATTAAAAAAAACACTTGTATAAGGTAAACCGAAACATTTTGTGATAAGTTCATAAGAACAGCCTACTTGGGTACTGGAAATAATGCTGTGCCATTAAGAATGGCGTACTTTTATAAGCAAACGACAGAGTCCATTTATCAAGTTCATATCTTTGAATAGTCAAGAATAGTAGTATATCATTTGTACATTGTATCATCAGTTTCTGTAGCCTGAATTATATATATGGTGCATACGAAAACTAAGCCTAAAGCTCTAGCAAAACAAAGACACAGATATTAAATATCTGTGTTGTATGTTCTCTATGTTTATGGGCAAATAGTTTTGTTGAATGTTTTTGTTCTGTTTCTGCGGCAATACAGTTCTCTAACTAATAACTGAGGCAGTATCATTTCGCCACTCACTCACTTTGAGTCATCGTAAAAATATTTAATCATTCATTAGTTTATGTTTTAGTCGTTTTATTAAGGACTGTGAACTAAACATTTCTTTGTGACTTGTGCAGAACTGGGAGTAGTGTAATGGTTAAGCTGTTAATTAAAGGATTCATGGTTCGTTTCATGATATTTCAAAAATTCACTCTGAGCTTTGAGGCCGTCAATGTATCTTAACAGTGACATTTAGATCCTACTATTCAGCCAGAATAAGAGTAGCTCAAGAGTTGGCGGTAGGTGTTGTTGATTAGCTCACTTCCTTCTGGTCTTTTAGTTGAAAATTAGGGACGAGCTTATGTATCTTTGTGTGAAAAGTCTAACCAAGCCGATTGACGTGGTAGTGAGAGTAAAACACATATTTGTGTTTTATGTTTCATCAACTACATTAAGATACCTTCTTTAAAGTTTCTCTTATGTTAAAAAGTCCTGGACATTGACATAACTTTCTTGGTATCACGAACAAGTTGAGGAACTAGTTGTTCTCCACTGTTCTTTAACATGTATCTAGCGCACTGTAACCCGCATCCCAAAACGTTGGAGTCAACCCTTTGTTTTAAAAAAAAAAACTCTTGGGAGGTTTGATGGCAAATCTAAGATTCTATAATGAGTTTTACATAAATGTATATAAGTTAATAGTTTAAAAAACAACACAGTAATGCCATCAGCTAGGCACGAAGTAATATTAAACTAGAAGGGCATTTGTTCTGCAAACAAGAAAAAATATGTGTAATCTACTTCAACTTCCCTGTGGTCAGAAAGAGGAAATTTTAATTCTTATCATGCTTGCTAATGTTAATCGTTGGCTGGTAAACAGTGAAATTTATCTGAGTTTAAATTAATCACATTTGTAAACCTTCTATTCTGTTTGTTTGTTTTTATCTTATTTGAACATAGTAGTACTTAAGTAACCAAATTAAAACTTGCTTAATTATTCGATTGAAATACTTTCAACCGTAATACGTGTAAAGGTTGATAAGTGCTTAGTTATTCCGGTCTTGTTCATTTAAAAGCTATGCCTAATGAAACCTATTCATAAACATGTAACCTTTCGATATGCTTGTCATGTCACAGTGTAACGTTTAACAATTGTAAGGTAAAAACCAAGTAGGCATAATTTGGTAACATTTGTACACGCAATTAAACAAATAGTTACCAAATACCTACATGTACTGCACTACAGTGTAATTCATTTCCAACTGTCTAACAACATATTGTATCTTACTTTCCTACATAATATACCGAACAGAAAAACCAGCACTTTAAGAGAGTTCTCACAATTTTTGCCTTTTAATTTTATATTTTCCTTACCATTTCTTAACATTCTTGCATAGATTTAAATATCGTTTTTGTGTAAACTATAATAAAACAAAAACAAAGAGATTCATTTGTAAGAAACAAAACAAACTTAAGTCATCAGTAAGATTACTACTATCTGATGCATTCTGATGTTCCTTGGTCGTATTTAAATCGGTAGTGACTTTTATTTGATTGGTTTGAATTTTGCGCAAAGCTACACAAGGGCTATATGCGTTAGCCGTCCCTAATTTAGCAGTGTAAGACTAAAGGGAAGGCAGCTAGTCATCACCACCCATCGCCAACTCTTGGACAACTTACTCTTTTCCCAACGAATAGTGAGATTAACCGTCACATTTATAATACTTCTACGTCTGAAAGGGCAAGCATGTTTAGTGTGACGGGAATTCGAACTCGCGATCCCCAGAGCAGAAGTTGTTCATTACGCATCACTGACAAACTAGGAAAACTAACTTCGTTTTTACACACGGGTCTGGCATGGCCAGGTGGTTAAGGCACTCGACTCGTAATCTGAGGGTCGCGGGTTTCAGCTGTGGGAGCGTTATAAAGTGACGGTCCATCCCGTTATTCGTTGGTGAAAGAGTAGCCCAAGAGTTTACTGTGAGTGGTGATGACTAGCTGCCTTCCCTCTTGTCTTAAACTGCTAAAATAGGGACGGCGAGCGCAGATAGCCCTTGAGTAGCTTTGCGCGAAATTAAACAAACAAATAAAATGAACTAAAAATATGAAAAAGTTGTAGCTATGTTCTACCAATGTAACCATCCATTTGTTTGGTATACAGCATTCTATTATTTTATGTATTTCCATAATACATTGTCGTAAACTGTCGTGCAAAATTATATTGAAAATAGTGTGTGCTTTCATTATAGAAAAGCCACATCAGGACGGCTAGCGCAGATAGTCCTCGTGTAGCTTTGCGCGAAATTCCAAAACAAAAAAATATTTTTACACCTATCATTTTTTAAAACTACTCTCAAAATTTGACTGATTAACTCCTAAGTTAGTCTCCTTTCTTTCATTTAGACATTTTGTTGATAAACTACAATAGTTAGTCTCGTTTTAACGTGTTAATAAATTGCTAAAATTGATTTCTGCATTTGATGTAACTAATTGACCAATAACGTAGCCTGTGTTTTCCACGTAGAAAATACGTTACTGAGATTAGTTACACTACATGTGTTTTGGAAATCAGTTAATTAATCAATTTGATGAAAAAAAAACTGATAAATTGGTAAAATTAGTTGTTTCTTTTACGTCTAATTAGTAAAAATGTTAAAGGTGCAAGTTAGTAATTTTATTACTTATAATTGGCAAGTAATAAAGTTATTTTTTTTACACTCTTCACAAATTTGTAAAGTTAATCTTTCCATTACGTGTAGGTTGTACATCTTAATTTAATCTAACCATTACGTGTATCTTGTACATTTTAAGTTAATCTTTCAATTACGTGTAGCTTGTACATTTTCAAAGTTAATCTCTCCATTACGTGTAACTTGTACATTTCCAGAAATAAAAAAAGCTCTCCATTTCAAGTAGCTGAAAGCTATGTATGTTACGCCTAATCTCAGAATTCGATCATTAGCGAAACAAATGTCCATTTCCTTACTTGAACACGTCAAAATTATCAAAACCTGTAATGAAATGTTGTATTGGTGTTTGTTAAAATTGTTTTGATCAAATGGCAAAACGTAAAATATGAAATAACTGAGGAACGAAATAGGAAAAAAAATGAAACAGCTGTTTAGGTCGTTATATAAAACGATCTAAGCAAACTGCAGTTCAAAAACTACAGTGGCTCCAAACATCGAAATAAAATTTCATTTTGTTCTGGATAATTATGGCATGCTTAATCCGCAAAACGTATTAAAATGAATCTTGTTTGTCTGCTCTTATGTATTTAACGTACTTAATGAATGATATACTAGCATACAGATACAGTGTTGGCAAATTGATATCCATACTGAAATTATTGTCTCCTTGTAAGAGGGTATATAATAAAACCCTGGGTTATTTGCAGAAAAATAAATGATCTCTGAAAAAAAAATCTAGAGGCTTAGAACATTGATACTATGTCATATGAGGTCAGGTGATTAGTGTGCTTAACTTACAGCTTGATTGTCGCGAGTGCGAATTCCCATCTCACCAAACATACACGGCCTTCCAGCGTCATTCAATCTCACTATTCGTTGATTCATGTTGGTGGATGGTTATGACTAGCTAGGAATGGCCAGCGCAGATAGTCCTCATGTAATCTGAGTGAACTTCAAAACAAACAGAGAAAAACCTACATCATGTGAAATGTTCTCAGAACGAAGTTTAACAAGTTTAATTTCTGTGTTATACACACAGGGTGTCCCAAAAAAATGTGTACACACTTTGAATGATTATAAATACAATGTTTATCAAGATATATGTAGGTTTTATATTCCAAGTTTCAGAATACAAGTGTAGAATCTTTTGAGTTATCGCAGGTGTTCGAATTGATGACCGTTCTGATCCAGACACTGCTGATAACGAGAACAGATGAAATTGCAAACTTCACATCATTTCATTTGGTATTTGGGTACATTCTCTTTCAATTGCTGCTCATTGATTGTTTGAGGTTTTGCGCTAAAAAACCTTATATTTGGCGTATCCCCATAAGAAAAGTCCAGAACGTGGGGGAAATTCAGTGTTACCTCTTCGCCCAATCCATCTGTTCATCAAATTTTCGTCAATATAGGCCCTCACACACGATGGTAGTGAGGAGTTGCTCCATCTTGTTGGAAATAAAACACCTCATCTCCAAATTGTTCTCCAATGTGTGGCACTACAGATTCTTGCAGCAAGTTCAGATAAACGAGACCAGTGACTGTGTTTTCAAAAAATAATAGTCCAATTACACCCAACACTGATAATCCACACCACACTGTAACCCCTGGTAAGTTTACGTGGTGTTCAATCGTAACATGTGGGTTCTGAGGTGCAAAGTAGGTGCAATAGTAGAGAGTAACTGAGCCATTTAACCTAAATGTGGCCTCATCACTCCAGACAATCTTGTTTGGAAACTGTGCATCCTCTGCAGATTTTGCCGGGTGTCACTCACAAAATTCATCTCTCCGGTCAGGATCATCTTCATTGAGGGTGTGGACTAATGCCGGAATAAAACTTTTCCAATGAACGCGTTTCAACATGCGATGGACGTTCGATTTTGGGATTCCTGTCTCACGGGATATTTGCCGAACACATTTTCTTGGAGATTAGTGGAGACTTTCCAACAGCTCTGCTTCTCGTGTGGGACTGGTGGACGACCGCGGTCTTAAAGAACTACCTTTATGGACGTCTTGAACAGTTCTATTTGTTTCAAACTTACCCTGATGTGAGTAATGGTGAGTCACATTGGTGGATCTGTTTGAAACTCCCTTCTTTATGCTTCAGCTATGTACTCACACTTCCAGTAGCACTTTAAGATAAATGTTCTTTTCTCAAAGTTTACTCTTGCTTCTGCCATTACTTCAAATCAGTTGTACGTGTAAAAAAAGAATGTTTGAGTAAGTTATAATCATTCAAAGTGTGTATACATGTTTTGGGACACCCTGTATAAATAAAACTATTTCGATTAAGTGAAAACACCATGTCTGTTAAAAAAATGTATCTTTACACGTGTTGTCCTTAACGCCCATTCAATAAAGAATAAAACTTTTAATGGTCTTTCACCGTTGTGTAAACTGAATCATCTAGACACAATGTTTAAAACTTTATCAGACATCACTATGCTTTGTTTTTATCGTTTTGATAACAAGTGATTTAATATTTTAAATTATTTGTTTTAACTATTATAACCTTCTTTCAGCAAACAGCTAACAAAGGAAATCATCTATAGTCATCGACCAGTACTTCTAGTGACCTTGTTGTTTTAATTATTATTATTACTTTCATTCAGGAAGCAGTCAACACAGAAAATTATCAATGGTCATCGACCAGTACTTCTAGTGACCTTATTGTTTTAATTATTATTATTACTTTCATTCAGGAAGCAGTCAACACAGAAAATTATCAATGGTCATCGACCAGTACTTCTAGTGACCTTATTGTTTTAACAACAAGTTATTTAATTGTTAATGGTCCGTTTTTACTGTTATTACTTTTAGGAAGCAGCCAACACAGGAGATCACATATGGGTATCGACCAGTGCTTCTAGTGACCTGTGTTATGTAGGGGAGAACGACTGTTCCGTAAGTACTATTAGAAAAAAAAAACTGCGTTTTTTTGGTTGTTTTTTTTTACTTTCGTTGCAACATTACTAGTACAAGTATTAGAAGCGTATGAAAACTTATACATATTACTAAACTAGATGTACTTCCGCAGGGTCCTTGAAAGTATTCTGTTTCAAAAGTAAGTAAAACTAAAATTAAGAGTAACAAATATTTATATTTCTTGCTTTTAAAGTTCTTATATCATACTGTGTTCTACCCTACAAAGTGCATAATTCTTCTCGTGTTTCATGGCATGCGCACGTTTTAATCATGTTACAACAGTACAAATTTCAAAGTTAAGTGTTCCTTACGCGATGCCATTTTAGTGTTTACTGACCGGCTGACAGAAAACACGCTGTTATATAGTGGTACGAGTGATTAAAACTGGTGACCACACCAGACAGCCTTTCGAGGTAATTACATATTATCTCAGCTTCATGGGACTCCACGAACGTTTCTTTCAAAACACATATGCAAAGACTACCTATGACAACACCACAGAGAAATAACTTAGGACTTTACTTTGTGATGGTTACCTTATTTTGATGCTTGTTTGTGAAAGCGATCATTGAAAAGTTAGAAAATATATTCTACTTAAATTTGAGTTGAAATGGAATGTTACAGTTTGTTGAAAACGTTCACCAGCGGATCGAAACGTCATTTTAAAACATGCTCTAAAATAGGAGGACTCAACGGGTTTATACCACTAAAAATCAAATTTCACTACCCTCGGTAGGCAGAATACACATAAACGATTGTGTAGCTTTGTCGTTAAAAATAAACAAAATAAGTGAATGATATCTTTAAGGAAACCAAAAAAAAAAAAGTTTATTTCAAAATATTTTCTCTTTTGCACCTGTTTTCCATAATGTCAGTTATCTAATGAATAAAAGTTTTTCATGGTACTTCACCGAAACCTTCGAAAGATCTCTGTTTTTAACGTTCACATCTAATTGTCTGAATTTTGAGTCATTAAAGAGGCATTAACTAGCTCATCTTCTTTTGCATTTTCATAAAAGTTAAGAAAAAATAACCTTTGCATTCCAGACAAATATTAAAAAATATAAGTTGATTTAAACCAATTTTTCGCGTTTGCGGCCTCTTCAGGGCTAATAGACATTAAAATGTGGGCCCTGGCATGGACAAGTGGTTAAGGCGCTCGACTAGTTATCTGATGATCGCGGGTACGAATCCTCCGTCACACCAAACATGCTCGTTCTTTCAGCCGTCGGGGCGTTATAATTCGACGGTCAATCCCACTATTCGTTTGTAAAATAGTAGCCCAAGAATTGGTGGTGGGTGGTGATGACTAGTTGCCTTCCCTCTAGTCTTACACTGCTAAATTAGGGACGGCTACCGCAGATAGCCCTCGAGTAGCTTTGCACGAAATTCAAAAACAAACTCAAACTAATGCAAAACTGAACAGTTTCAGAATGCATTCAGTCTGTTCATATAGTAAATAACCAAACCATGATGTTGAAACATTTAAAAACATAACAGTAATCATTCACATCATTGAAAACGTTTTCCTGAATCAAGATAATGACAAAGAAACATTCACAAAATGTTTGTAATTCAATCACGAAAAATATTTTATGCTCGTTATTGGGAACTGAACACTTGTTAAAAAGAGAAGCATTATTAACATTAGATATCGTTCATAATTTTCAGTCCCCTGCTACGGTAAGTCTACGGATTTACAACGCCCAAATCAGGGTTTTCAATTCCCCTCAGTGAGCACAGCAGATGGCCCAATGTTGCTTCTCCATAATAAAAACACACACTATTTTCAATATAATTTTGCACGAGAGTTTACGACAATGTATTACGGAAATACATAAAATAATAGAATGCTGTATACCAGACAAATGGATGGTTACATTGGCAGGACATAGCTACAACTTTTTCATATTTTTAATTCATTTTGTTTGTTTGTTTGTTTGTTTAATTTCGCGCAAAGCAACACGAGGGCTATCTGCGCTCGCCGTCACTAATTTAGCAGTGTAAGAGTAGAGGAAAGGCAGCTAGTCATCACCATCCACCGCCAACTCTTGGGCTACTCTTTTACCAACGAATAGTGAGATTGACCGTAACATTATAACACCCCCACGGCTGAAAGGGCGAGCATGTTTGGTGTGACGGGTATTCGAACCCGCGACCCTAGGATTACGAGTCGAAAATCTTAACCCATCTGGCCATGCCGGGCCCTTTTAGTTCAGAAGTTTATAAATTAGTCCTAAGACAGTGGTTACTGCATGCGTACTGCGGCAAACTGATCGATTTTCAGTTGTTATTGGAATTGTTGAGAGGTAGATCTTGTAAGTACATTGGCGAACACCAAAATTATGATAGTCAGAAAAATGTGACTTGTCTTTGTATATTGCGACAAGCTGATTCATTTTCAGTTAATGATAAAGTTGTTAGAAGATTGTCCTTGTAAATACATTGGTAAGCATAGAAGTAATTAAGGATACTTTGTTGGTTGTATTATATTGTATGTGTTATGTTAGCAAGAAGGTTAGTTTTCATTTCCTACACGTGAAAGTGTCCGGTCTCTCGGGATTTTGTACTAACGAAAAGATGCACGCTGCAGAGGATTGAATCTCGAATTCTAGTGTTGCGAGCCATCACGTTTACCACTGAGCCAAACAAGGACGTCTCGTAGAAAAATGGCATCTTATCTTATATGTGCTAAATCTAAATTGTAGTGACGACCTGAAATCTGACAATATGTTACCGAGTGTAATAAGTTACTTAGAAAAATACGTCTCATGTCTATTTAACGTGATTACTTGATTCCATAACTACACAAGTATTGCTCTAATTACTACTTGTATTAACGTTCAGAAAGACGAAAAAAAACACTAGTATTGCTCCAATTACTACTTGTATTAACGTTCAGAAAGACGAAACAAACACAAGTATTGCTCCAATTACTACTTGTATTAACGTTCAGCAAAACGAAACAAACACAAGTATTGCTCTAATTACTACTTGTATTAACGTTCAGAAACACGAAACAAACACTAATATTTCTCCAATTACTACTTGTATTAACGTTCAGAAACACGAAACAAATACTAGTATTGCTCGAATCACTACTTGTATTAACGTTCAGCAAAACGAAACAAGCACAAGTATTGCTCCAATTACTACTTGTATTAACGTTCAGCAAAACGAAACAAACACAAGTATTGCTCTAATTACTACTTGTATTAACGTTCAGAAACACGAAACAAACACTAGTATTTTTCCAATTACTACTTGTATTAACGTTCAGAAACACGAAACAAACACTAGTATTGCTCCAGTTACTACTTGTATTAACGTTCAGCAAAACGAAACAAACACAAGTATTGCTCTAATTACTACTTGTATTAACGTTCAGAAACACGAAACAAACACTAGTATTTTTCCAATTACTACTTGTATTAACGTTCAGAAACACGAAACAAACACTAGTATTGCTCCAATTACTACTTGTATTAACGTTCAGCAAAACAGAAACAAACACAAGTATTGCTCTAATTACTACTTGTATTAACGTTCAGAAACACGAAACAAACACTAGTATTTCTCCAATTACTACTTGTATTAACGTTCAGAAACACGAAACAAATACTAGTATTGCTCGAATTACTACTTGTATTAACGTTCAGCAAAACGAAACAAGCACAAGTATTGCTCCAATTACTACTTGTATTAACGTTCAGAAACACGAAACAAACACTAGTATTTTTCCAATTACTACTTGTATTAACGTTCAGAAACACGAAACAAACACTAGTATTGCTCCAATTACTACTTGTATTAACGTTCAGCAAAACGAAACAAACACAAGTATTGCTCTAATTACTACTTGTATTAACGTTCAGAAACACGAAACAAACACTAGTATTTCTCCAATTACTACTTGTATTAACGTTCAGAAACACGAAACAAATACTAGTATTGCTCGAATTACTACTTGTATTAACGTTCAGCAAAACGAAACAAGCACAAGTATTGCTCCAATTACTACTTGTATTAACGTTCAGCAAAACGAAACAAACACAAGTATTGCTCTAATTACTACTTGTATTAACGTTCAGAAACACGAAACAAACACTAGTATTTTTCCAATTACTACTTGTATTAACGTTCAGAAACACGAAACAAACACTAGTATTGCTCCAATTACTACTTGTATTAACGTTCAGCAAAACGAAACAAACACAAGTATTGCTCTAATTACTACTTGTATTAACGTTCAGAAACACGAAACAAACACTAGTATTTCTCCAATTACTACTTGTATTAACGTTCAGAAACACGAAACAAATACTAGTATTGCTCGAATTACTACTTGTATTAACGTTCAGCAAAACGAAACAAGCACAAGTATTGCTCCAATTACTACTTGTATTAACGTTCAGCAAAACGAAACAAACACAAGTATTGCTCTAATTACTACTTGTATTAACGTTCAGAAACACGAAACAAACACTAGTATTTCTCCAATTACTACTTGTATTAACGTTCAGAAACACGAAACAAACACTAGTATTGCTCCAATTACTACTTGTATTAACGTTCAGCAAAACGAAACAAGCACAAGTATTGCTCCAATTACTACTTATATTAATGTTACGAAAGACGAAACAAACACTAGTATTGCTCCAATTACTACTTGTATTAACGTTCAGAAAGACGAAACAAACACTAGTATTGCTCGAATTACTACTTGTATTAACGTTCAGAAAGACGAAACAAACACTAGTATTGCTCTAATTACTACTTGTATTAACGTTCAGCAAAACGAAACAAACACAAGTATTGCTCTAATTACTACTTGTATTAACGTTCAGAAAGACGAAACAAACACTAGTATTGCTCTAATTACTACTTGTATTAACGTTCAGCAAAACAGAAACAAACACAAGTATTGCTCTAATTACTACTTGTATTAACGTTCAGAAACACGAAACAAACACTAGTATTTCTCCAATTACTACTTGTATTAACGTTCAGAAACACGAAACAAATACTAGTATTGCTCGAATTACTACTTGTATTAACGTTCAGCAAAACGAAACAAGCACAAGTAATGCTCTAATTACTACTTGTATTAACGTTCAGCAAAACAGAAACAAACACAAGTATTGCTCTAATTACTACTTGTATTAACGTTCAGAAACACGAAACAAACACTAGTATTTCTCCAAATACTACTTGTATTAACGTACAGAAACACGAAACAAACACTAGTATTGCTCCAATTACTACTTGTATTAACGTTCAGCAAAACGAAACAAGCACAAGTATTGCTCCAATTACTACTTATATTAATGTTACGAAAGACGAAACAAACACTAGTATTGCTCCAATTACTACTTGTATTAACGTTCAGAAAGACGAAACAAACACTAGTATTGCTCGAATTACTACTTGTATTAACGTTCAGAAAGACGAAACAAACACTAGTATTGCTCTAATTACTACTTGTATTAACGTTCAGCAAAACGAAACAAACACAAGTATTGCTCTAATTACTACTTGTATTAACGTTCAGAAAGACGAAACAAAACTAGTATTGCTCTAATTACTACTTGTATTAACGTTCAGCAAAACGAAACAAACACAAGTATTGCTCTAATTACTACTTGTATTAACGTTCAGAAACACGAAACAAACACAAGTATTGCTCTAATTACTACTTGTATTAACGTTCAGAAAGACGAAACAAACACTAGTATTGCTCCAATTACTACTTGTATTAACGTTCAGAAACACGAAACAAACACTAGTATTGCTCGAATTACTACTTGTATTAACGTTCAGAAAGACGAAACAAACACTAGTATTGCTCTAATTACTACTTGTATTAACGTTCAGCAAAACGAAACAAACACAAGTATTGCTCTAATTACTACTTGTATTAACGTTCAGAAACACGAAACAAACACTAGTATTGCTCTAATTACTACTTGTATTAACGTTCAGCAAAACGAAACAAACACAAGTATTGCTCTAATTACTACTTGTATTAACGTTCAGAAACACGAAACAAACACAAGTATTGCTCGAATTACTACTTGTATTAACGTTCAGAAAGACGAAACAAACACTAGTATTGCTCGAATTACTACTTGTATTAACGTTCAGCAAAACGAAACAAACACAAGTATTGCTCTAATTACTACTTGTATTAACGTTCAGAAAGACGAAACAAACACTAGTATTGCTCTAATTACTACTTGTATTAACGTTCAGCAAAACGAAACAAACACAAGTATTGCTCTAATTACTACTTGTATTAACGTTCAGAAACACGAAACAAACACAAGTATTGCTCTAATTACTACTTGTATTAACGTTCAGAAACACGAAACAAACACTAGTATTGCTCCAATTACTACTTGTATTAACGTTCAGCAAAACGAAACAAACACAAGTATTGCTCTAATTACTACTTGTATTAACGTTCAGAAACACGAAACAAACACTAGTATTTCTCCAATTACTACTTGTATTAACGTTCAGAAACACGAAACAAATACTAGTATTGCTCGAATTACTACTTGTATTAACGTTCAGCAAAACGAAACAAGCACAAGTATTGCTCTAATTACTACTTGTATTAACGTTCAGCAAAACGAAACAAACACAAGTATTGCTCTAATTACTACTTGTATTAACGTTCAGAAACACGAAACAAACACTAGTATTTCTCCAATTACTACTTGTATTAACGTACAGAAACACGAAACAAACACTAGTATTGCTCCAATTACTACTTGTATTAACGTTCAGCAAAACGAAACAAGCACAAGTATTGCTCCAATTACTACTTGTATTAACGTTCAGCAAAACGAAACAAACACAAGTATTGCTCTAATTACTACTTGTATTAACGTTCAGAAACACGAAACAAACACTAGTATTTCTCCAATTACTACTTGTATTAACGTACAGAAACACGAAACAAACACTAGTATTTCTCCAAATACTACTTGTATTAACGTACAGAAACACGAAACAAACACTAGTATTGCTCCAATTACTACTTGTATTAACGTTCAGCAAAACGAAACAAGCACAAGTATTGCTCCAATTACTACTTATATTAATGTTACGAAAGACGAAACAAACACTAGTATTGCTCCAATTACTACTTGTATTAACGTTCAGAAAGACGAAACAAACACTAGTATTGCTCGAATTACTACTTGTATTAACGTTCAGAAAGACGAAACAAACACTAGTATTGCTCTAATTACTACTTGTATTAACGTTCAGCAAAACGAAACAAACACAAGTATTGCTCTAATTACTACTTGTATTAACGTTCAGAAAGACGAAACAAAAACTAGTATTGCTCTAATTACTACTTGTATTAACGTTCAGCAAAACGAAACAAACACAAGTATTGCTCTAATTACTACTTGTATTAACGTTCAGAAACACGAAACAAACACAAGTATTGCTCTAATTACTACTTGTATTAACGTTCAGAAAGACGAAACAAACACTAGTATTGCTCCAATTACTACTTGTATTAACGTTCAGAAACACGAAACAAACACTAGTATTGCTCGAATTACTACTTGTATTAACGTTCAGAAAGACGAAACAAACACTAGTATTGCTCTAATTACTACTTGTATTAACGTTCAGCAAAACGAAACAAACACAAGTATTGCTCTAATTACTACTTGTATTAACGTTCAGAAACACGAAACAAACACTAGTATTGCTCTAATTACTACTTGTATTAACGTTCAGCAAAACGAAACAAACACAAGTATTGCTCTAATTACTACTTGTATTAACGTTCAGAAACACGAAACAAACACAAGTATTGCTCGAATTACTACTTGTATTAACGTTCAGAAAGACGAAACAAACACTAGTATTGCTCGAATTACTACTTGTATTAACGTTCAGCAAAACAGAAACAAACACAAGTATTGCTCTAATTACTACTTGTATTAACGTTCAGAAAGACGAAACAAACACTAGTATTGCTCTAATTACTACTTGTATTAACGTTCAGCAAAACGAAACAAACACAAGTATTGCTCTAATTACTACTTGTATTAACGTTCAGAAACACGAAACAAACACAAGTATTGCTCTAATTACTACTTGTATTAACGTTCAGAAACACGAAACAAACACTAGTATTGCTCCAATTACTACTTGTATTAACGTTCAGCAAAACGAAACAAACACAAGTATTGCTCTAATTACTACTTGTATTAACGTTCAGAAACACGAAACAAACACTAGTATTTCTCCAATTACTACTTGTATTAACGTTCAGAAACACGAAACAAATACTAGTATTGCTCGAATTACTACTTGTATTAACGTTCAGCAAAACGAAACAAGCACATGTATTGCTCTAATTACTACTTGTATTAACGTTCAGCAAAACGAAACAAACACAAGTATTGCTCTAATTACTACTTGTATTAACGTTCAGAAACACGAAACAAACACTAGTATTTCTCCAATTACTACTTGTATTAACGTTCAGAAACACGAAACAAACACTAGTATTGCTCCAATTACTACTTGTATTAACGTTCAGCAAAACGAAACAAGCACAAGTATTGCTCCAATTACTACTTGTATTAACGTTCAGCAAAACGAAACAAACACAAGTATTGCTCTAATTACTACTTGTATTAACGTTCAGAAACACGAAACAAACACTAGTATTTCTCCAATTACTACTTGTATTAACGTACAGAAACACGAAACAAACACTAGTATTGCTCCAATTACTACTTGTATTAACGTTCAGCAAAACGAAACAAGCACAAGTATTGCTCCAATTACTACTTATATTAATGTTACGAAAGACGAAACAAACACTAGTATTGCTCCAATTACTACTTGTATTAACGTTCAGAAAGACGAAACAAACACTAGTATTGCTCGAATTACTACTTGTATTAACGTTCAGAAAGACGAAACAAACACTAGTATTGCTCTAATTACTACTTGTATTAACGTTCAGCAAAACGAAACAAACACAAGTATTGCTCTAATTACTACTTGTATTAACGTTCAGAAACACGAAACAAATACTAGTATTGCTCGAATAACTACTTGTATTAACGTTCAGCAAAACGAAACAAGCACAAGTATTGCTCCAATTACTACTTGTATTAACGTTCAGCAAAACGAAACAAACACAAGTATTGCTCTAATTACTACTTGTATTAACGTTCAGAAACACGAAACAAACACTAGTATTTCTCCAATTACTACTTGTATTAACGTTCAGAAAGACGAAACAAACACTAGTATTGCTCTAATTACTACTTGTATTAACGTTCAGCAAAACGAAACAAACACAAGTATTGCTCTAATTACTACTTGTATTAACGTTCAGAAACACGAAACAAACACTAGTATTGCTCTAATTACTACTTGTATTAACGTTCAGCAAAACGAAACAAACACAAGTATTGCTCTAATTACTACTTGTATTAACGTTCAGAAACACGAAACAAACACAAGTATTGCTCGAATTACTACTTGTATTAACGTTCAGAAAGACGAAACAAACACTAGTATTGCTCGAATTACTACTTGTATTAACGTTCAGCAAAACGAAACAAACACAAGTATTGCTCTAATTACTACTTGTATTAACGTTCAGAAAGACGAAACAAACACTAGTATTGCTCTAATTACTACTTGTATTAACGTTCAGCAAAACGAAACAAACACAAGTATTGCTCTAATTACTACTTGTATTAACGTTCAGAAACACGAAACAAACACAAGTATTGCTCTAATTACTACTTGTATTAACGTTCGGAAACACGAAACAAATACTAGTATTGCTCGAATTACTACTTGTATTAACGTTCAGCAAAACGAAACAAGCACAAGTATTGCTCCAATTACTACTTGTATTAACGTTCAGCAAAACGAAACAAACACAAGTATTGCTCTAATTACTACTTGTATTAACGTTCAGAAACACGAAATAAACACTAGTATTTTTCCAATTACTACTTGTATTAACGTTCAGAAACACGAAACAAACACTAGTATTGCTCCAATTACTACTTGTATTAACGTTCAGCAAAACGAAACAAACACAAGTATTGCTCTAATTACTACTTGTATTAACGTTCAGAAACACGAAACAAACACTAGTATTTCTCCAATTACTACTTGTATTAACGTTCAGAAACACGAAACAAACACTAGTATTTCTCCAATTACTACTTGTATTAACGTACAGAAACACGAAACAAACACTAGTATTGCTCCAATTACTACTTGTATTAACGTTCAGCAAAACGAAACAAGCACAAGTATTGCTCCAATTACTACTTATATTAATGTTACGAAAGACGAAACAAACACTAGTATTGCTCCAATTACTACTTGTATTAACGTTCAGAAAGACGAAACAAACACTAGTATTGCTCGAATTACTACTTGTATTAACGTTCAGAAGGACGAAACAAACACTAGTATTGCTCTAATTACTACTTGTATTAACGTTCAGCAAAACGAAACAAACACAAGTATTGCTCTAATTACTACTTGTATTAACGTTCAGAAAGACGAAACAAACACTAGTATTGCTCTAATTACTACTTGTATTAACGTTCAGCAAAACGAAACAAACACAAGTATTGCTCTAATTACTACTTGTATTAACGTTCAGAAACACGAAACAAACACTAGTATTTCTCCAATTACTACTTGTATTAACGTTCAGAAACACGAAACAAATACTAGTATTGCTCGAATTACTACTTGTATTAACGTTCAGCAAAACGAAACAAGCACAAGTATTGCTCTAATTACTACTTGTATTAACGTTCAGCAAAACGAAACAAACACAAGTATTGCTCTAATTACTACTTGTATTAACGTTCAGAAACACGAAACAAACACTAGTATTTCTCCAAATACTACTTGTATTAACGTACAGAAACACGAAACAAACACTAGTATTGCTCCAATTACTACTTGTATTAACGTTCAGCAAAACGAAACAAGCACAAGTATTGCTCCAATTACTACTTATATTAATGTTACGAAAGACGAAACAAACACTAGTATTGCTCCAATTACTACTTGTATTAACGTTCAGAAAGACGAAACAAACACTAGTATTGCTCGAATTACTACTTGTATTAACGTTCAGAAAGACGAAACAAACACTAGTATTGCTCTAATTACTACTTGTATTAACGTTCAGCAAAACGAAACAAACACAAGTATTGCTCTAATTACTACTTGTATTAACGTTCAGAAAGACGAAACAAAAACTAGTATTGCTCTAATTACTACTTGTATTAACGTTCAGCAAAACGAAACAAACACAAGTATTGCTCTAATTACTACTTGTATTAACGTTCAGAAACACGAAACAAACACAAGTATTGCTCTAATTACTACTTGTATTAACGTTCAGAAAGACGAAACAAACACTAGTATTGCTCCAATTACTACTTGTATTAACGTTCAGAAACACGAAACAAACACTAGTATTGCTCGAATTACTACTTGTATTAACGTTCAGAAAGACGAAACAAACACTAGTATTGCTCTAATTACTACTTGTATTAACGTTCAGCAAAACGAAACAAACACAAGTATTGCTCTAATTACTACTTGTATTAACGTTCAGAAACACGAAACAAACACTAGTATTGCTCTAATTACTACTTGTATTAACGTTCAGCAAAACGAAACAAACACAAGTATTGCTCTAATTACTACTTGTATTAACGTTCAGAAACACGAAACAAACACAAGTATTGCTCGAATTACTACTTGTATTAACGTTCAGAAAGACGAAACAAACACTAGTATTGCTCGAATTACTACTTGTATTAACGTTCAGCAAAACGAAACAAACACAAGTATTGCTCTAATTACTACTTGTATTAACGTTCAGAAAGACGAAACAAACACTAGTATTGCTCTAATTACTACTTGTATTAACGTTCAGCAAAACGAAACAAACACAAGTATTGCTCTAATTACTACTTGTATTAACGTTCAGAAACACGAAACAAACACAAGTATTGCTCTAATTACTACTTGTATTAACGTTCAGAAACACGAAACAAACACTAGTATTGCTCCAATTACTACTTGTATTAACGTTCAGCAAAACGAAACAAACACAAGTATTGCTCTAATTACTACTTGTATTAACGTTCAGAAACACGAAACAAACACTAGTATTTCTCCAATTACTACTTGTATTAACGTTCAGAAACACGAAACAAATACTAGTATTGCTCGAATTACTACTTGTATTAACGTTCAGCAAAACAGAAACAAGCACAAGTATTGCTCTAATTACTACTTGTATTAACGTTCAGCAAAACGAAACAAACACAAGTATTGCTCTAATTACTACTTGTATTAACGTTCAGAAACACGAAACAAACACTAGTATTTCTCCAATTACTACTTGTATTAACGTACAGAAACACGAAACAAACACTAGTATTGCTCCAATTACTACTTGTATTAACGTTCAGCAAAACGAAACAAGCACAAGTATTGCTCAATTACTACTTATATTAATGTTACGAAAGACGAAACAAACACTAGTATTGCTCCAATTACTACTTGTATTAACGTTCAGAAAGACGAAACAAACACTAGTATTGCTCGAATTACTACTTGTATTAACGTTCAGAAAGACGAAACAAACACTAGTATTGCTCTAATTACTACTTGTATTAACGTTCAGCAAAACGAAACAAACACAAGTATTGCTCTAATTACTACTTGTATTAACGTTCAGAAAGACGAAACAAAAACTAGTATTGCTCTAATTACTACTTGTATTAACGTTCAGCAAAACGAAACAAACACAAGTATTGCTCTAATTACTACTTGTATTAACGTTCAGAAACACGAAACAAACACAAGTATTGCTCTAATTACTACTTGTATTAACGTTCAGAAAGACGAAACAAACACTAGTATTGCTCCAATTACTACTTGTATTAACGTTCAGAAACACGAAACAAACACTAGTATTGCTCGAATTACTACTTGTATTAACGTTCAGAAAGACGAAACAAACACTAGTATTGCTCTAATTACTACTTGTATTAACGTTCAGCAAAACGAAACAAACACAAGTATTGCTCTAATTACTACTTGTATTAACGTTCAGAAACACGAAACAAACACTAGTATTGCTCTAATTACTACTTGTATTAACGTTCAGCAAAACGAAACAAACACAAGTATTGCTCTAATTACTACTTGTATTAACGTTCAGAAACACGAAACAAACACAAGTATTGCTCGAATTACTACTTGTATTAACGTTCAGAAAGACGAAACAAACACTAGTATTGCTCGAATTACTACTTGTATTAACGTTCAGCAAAACGAAACAAACACAAGTATTGCTCTAATTACTACTTGTATTAACGTTCAGAAACACGAAACAAACACTAGTATTTCTCCAAATACTACTTGTATTAACGTACAGAAACACGAAACAAACACTAGTATTGCTCCAATTACTACTTGTATTAACGTTCAGCAAAACGAAACAAGCACAAGTATTGCTCCAATTACTACTTATATTAATGTTACGAAAGACGAAACAAACACTAGTATTGCTCCAATTACTACTTGTATTAACGTTCAGAAAGACGAAACAAACACTAGTATTGCTCGAATTACTACTTGTATTAACGTTCAGAAAGACGAAACAAACACTAGTATTGCTCTAATTACTACTTGTATTAACGTTCAGCAAAACGAAACAAACACAAGTATTGCTCTAATTACTACTTGTATTAACGTTCAGAAAGACGAAACAAAAACTAGTATTGCTCTAATTACTACTTGTATTAACGTTCAGCAAAACGAAACAAACACAAGTATTGCTCTAATTACTACTTGTATTAACGTTCAGAAACACGAAACAAACACAAGTATTGCTCTAATTACTACTTGTATTAACGTTCAGAAAGACGAAACAAACACTAGTATTGCTCCAATTACTACTTGTATTAACGTTCAGAAACACGAAACAAACACTAGTATTGCTCGAATTACTACTTGTATTAACGTTCAGAAAGACGAAACAAACACTAGTATTGCTCTAATTACTACTTGTATTAACGTTCAGCAAAACGAAACAAACACAAGTATTGCTCTAATTACTACTTGTATTAACGTTCAGAAACACGAAACAAACACTAGTATTGCTCTAATTACTACTTGTATTAACGTTCAGCAAAACGAAACAAACACAAGTATTGCTCTAATTACTACTTGTATTAACGTTCAGAAACACGAAACAAACACAAGTATTGCTCGAATTACTACTTGTATTAACGTTCAGAAAGACGAAACAAACACTAGTATTGCTCGAATTACTACTTGTATTAACGTTCAGCAAAACGAAACAAACACAAGTATTGCTCTAATTACTACTTGTATTAACGTTCAGAAAGACGAAACAAACACTAGTATTGCTCTAATTACTACTTGTATTAACGTTCAGCAAAACGAAACAAAACACAAGTATTGCTCTAATTACTACTTGTATTAACGTTCAGAAACACGAAACAAACACAAGTATTGCTCTAATTACTACTTGTATTAACGTTCAGAAACACGAAACAAACACTAGTATTGCTCCAATTACTACTTGTATTAACGTTCAGCAAAACGAAACAAACACAAGTATTGCTCTAATTACTACTTGTATTAACGTTCAGAAACACGAAACAAACACTAGTATTTCTCCAATTACTACTTGTATTAACGTTCAGAAACACGAAACAAATGCTAGTATTGCTCGAATTACTACTTGTATTAACGTTCAGCAAAACGAAACAAGCACAAGTATTGCTCTAATTACTACTTGTATTAACGTTCAGCAAAACGAAACAAACACAAGTATTGCTCTAATTACTACTTGTATTAACGTTCAGAAACACGAAACAAACACTAGTATTTCTCCAATTACTACTTGTATTAACGTACAGAAACACGAAACAAACACTAGTATTGCTCCAATTACTACTTGTATTAACGTTCAGCAAAACGAAACAAGCACAAGTATTGCTCCAATTACTACTTATATTAATGTTACGAAAGACGAAACAAACACTAGTATTGCTCCAATTACTACTTGTATTAACGTTCAGAAAGACGAAACAAACACTAGTATTGCTCGAATTACTACTTGTATTAACGTTCAGAAAGACGAAACAAACACTAGTATTGCTCTAATTACTACTTGTATTAACGTTCAGCAAAACGAAACAAACACAAGTATTGCTCTAATTACTACTTGTATTAACGTTCAGAAAGACGAAACAAAAACTAGTATTGCTCTAATTACTACTTGTATTAACGTTCAGCAAAACGAAACAAACACAAGTATTGCTCTAATTACTACTTGTATTAACGTTCAGAAACACGAAACAAACACAAGTATTGCTCTAATTACTACTTGTATTAACGTTCAGAAAGACGAAACAAACACTAGTATTGCTCCAATTACTACTTGTATTAACGTTCAGAAACACGAAACAAACACTAGTATTGCTCGAATTACTACTTGTATTAACGTTCAGAAAGACGAAACAAACACTAGTATTGCTCTAATTACTACTTGTATTAACGTTCAGCAAAACGAAACAAACACAAGTATTGCTCTAATTACTACTTGTATTAACGTTCAGAAACACGAAACAAACACTAGTATTGCTCTAATTACTACTTGTATTAACGTTCAGCAAAACGAAACAAACACAAGTATTGCTCTAATTACTACTTGTATTAACGTTCAGAAACACGAAACAAACACAAGTATTGCTCGAATTACTACTTGTATTAACGTTCAGAAAGACGAAACAAACACTAGTATTGCTCGAATTACTACTTGTATTAACGTTCAGCAAAACGAAACAAACACAAGTATTGCTCTAATTACTACTTGTATTAACGTTCAGAAAGACGAAACAAACACTAGTATTGCTCTAATTACTACTTGTATTAACGTTCAGCAAAACGAAACAAACACAAGTATTGCTCTAATTACTACTTGTATTAACGTTCAGAAACACGAAACAAACACAAGTATTGCTCTAATTACTACTTGTATTAACGTTCAGAAACACGAAACAAACACTAGTATTGCTCCAATTACTACTTGTATTAACGTTCAGCAAAACGAAACAAACACAAGTATTGCTCTAATTACTACTTGTATTAACGTTCAGAAACACGAAACAAACACTAGTATTTCTCCAATTACTACTTGTATTAACGTTCAGAAACACGAAACAAATACTAGTATTGCTCGAATTACTACTTGTATTAACGTTCAGCAAAACGAAACAAGCACAAGTATTGCTCTAATTACTACTTGTATTAACGTTCAGCAAAACGAAACAAACACAAGTATTGCTCTAATTACTACTTGTATTAACGTTCAGAAACACGAAACAAACACTAGTATTTCTCCAATTACTACTTGTATTAACGTACAGAAACACGAAACAAACACTAGTATTGCTCCAATTACTACTTGTATTAACGTTCAGCAAAACGAAACAAGCACAAGTATTGCTCCAATTACTACTTATATTAATGTTACGAAAGACGAAACAAACACTAGTATTGCTCCAATTACTACTTGTATTAACGTTCAGAAAGACGAAACAAACACTAGTATTGCTCGAATTACTACTTGTATTAACGTTCAGAAAGACGAAACAAACACTAGTATTGCTCTAATTACTACTTGTATTAACGTTCAGCAAAACGAAACAAACACAAGTATTGCTCTAATTACTACTTGTATTAACGTTCAGAAAGACGAAACAAAAACTAGTATTGCTCTAATTACTACTTGTATTAACGTTCAGCAAAACGAAACAAACACAAGTATTGCTCTAATTACTACTTGTATTAACGTTCAGAAACACGAAACAAACACAAGTATTGCTCTAATTACTACTTGTATTAACGTTCAGAAAGACGAAACAAACACTAGTATTGCTCCAATTACTACTTGTATTAACGTTCAGAAACACGAAACAAACACTAGTATTGCTCGAATTACTACTTGTATTAACGTTCAGAAAGACGAAACAAACACTAGTATTGCTCTAATTACTACTTGTATTAACGTTCAGCAAAACAGAAACAAACACAAGTATTGCTCTAATTACTACTTGTATTAACGTTCAGAAACACGAAACAAACACTAGTATTGCTCTAATTACTACTTGTATTAACGTTCAGCAAAACGAAACAAACACAAGTATTGCTCTAATTACTACTTGTATTAACGTTCAGAAACACGAAACAAACACAAGTATTGCTCGAATTACTACTTGTATTAACGTTCAGAAAGACGAAACAAACACTAGTATTGCTCGAATTACTACTTGTATTAACGTTCAGCAAAACGAAACAAACACAAGTATTGCTCTAATTACTACTTGTATTAACGTTCAGAAACACGAAACAAACACTAGTATTTCTCCAAATACTACTTGTATTAACGTACAGAAACACAGAAACAAACACTAGTATTGCTCCAATTACTACTTGTATTAACGTTCAGCAAAACGAAACAAGCACAAGTATTGCTCCAATTACTACTTATATTAATGTTACGAAAGACGAAACAAACACTAGTATTGCTCCAATTACTACTTGTATTAACGTTCAGAAAGACGAAACAAACACTAGTATTGCTCGAATTACTACTTGTATTAACGTTCAGAAAGACGAAACAAACACTAGTATTGCTCTAATTACTACTTGTATTAACGTTCAGCAAAACGAAACAAACACAAGTATTGCTCTAATTACTACTTGTATTAACGTTCAGAAAGACGAAACAAAACTAGTATTGCTCTAATTACTACTTGTATTAACGTTCAGCAAAACGAAACAAACACAAGTATTGCTCTAATTACTACTTGTATTAACGTTCAGAAACACGAAACAAACACAAGTATTGCTCTAATTACTACTTGTATTAACGTTCAGAAAGACGAAACAAACACTAGTATTGCTCCAATTACTACTTGTATTAACGTTCAGAAACACGAAACAAACACTAGTATTGCTCGAATTACTACTTGTATTAACGTTCAGAAAGACGAAACAAACACTAGTATTGCTCTAATTACTACTTGTATTAACGTTCAGCAAAACGAAACAAACACAAGTATTGCTCTAATTACTACTTGTATTAACGTTCAGAAACACGAAACAAACACTAGTATTGCTCTAATTACTACTTGTATTAACGTTCAGCAAAACGAAACAAACACAAGTATTGCTCTAATTACTACTTGTATTAACGTTCAGAAACACGAAACAAACACAAGTATTGCTCGAATTACTACTTGTATTAACGTTCAGAAAGACGAAACAAACACTAGTATTGCTCGAATTACTACTTGTATTAACGTTCAGCAAAACGAAACAAACACAAGTATTGCTCTAATTACTACTTGTATTAACGTTCAGAAAGACGAAACAAACACTAGTATTGCTCTAATTACTACTTGTATTAACGTTCAGCAAAACGAAACAAACACAAGTATTGCTCTAATTACTACTTGTATTAACGTTCAGAAACACGAAACAAACACAAGTATTGCTCTAATTACTACTTGTATTAACGTTCAGAAACACGAAACAAACACTAGTATTGCTCCAATTACTACTTGTATTAACGTTCAGCAAAACGAAACAAACACAAGTATTGCTCTAATTACTACTTGTATTAACGTTCAGAAACACGAAACAAACACTAGTATTTCTCCAATTACTACTTGTATTAACGTTCAGAAACACGAAACAAATACTAGTATTGCTCGAATTACTACTTGTATTAACGTTCAGCAAAACGAAACAAGCACAAGTATTGCTCTAATTACTACTTGTATTAACGTTCAGCAAAACGAAACAAACACAAGTATTGCTCTAATTACTACTTGTATTAACGTTCAGAAACACGAAACAAACACTAGTATTTCTCCAATTACTACTTGTATTAACGTACAGAAACACGAAACAAACACTAGTATTGCTCCAATTACTACTTGTATTAACGTTCAGCAAAACGAAACAAGCACAAGTATTGCTCCAATTACTACTTATATTAATGTTACGAAAGACGAAACAAACACTAGTATTGCTCCAATTACTACTTGTATTAACGTTCAGAAAGACGAAACAAACACTAGTATTGCTCGAATTACTACTTGTATTAACGTTCAGAAAGACGAAACAAACACTAGTATTGCTCTAATTACTACTTGTATTAACGTTCAGCAAAACGAAACAAACACAAGTATTGCTCTAATTACTACTTGTATTAACGTTCAGAAAGACGAAACAAAACTAGTATTGCTCTAATTACTACTTGTATTAACGTTCAGCAAAACGAAACAAACACAAGTATTGCTCTAATTACTACTTGTATTAACGTTCAGAAACACGAAACAAACACAAGTATTGCTCTAATTACTACTTGTATTAACGTTCAGAAAGACGAAACAAACACTAGTATTGCTCCAATTACTACTTGTATTAACGTTCAGAAACACGAAACAAACACTAGTATTGCTCGAATTACTACTTGTATTAACGTTCAGAAAGACGAAACAAACACTAGTATTGCTCTAATTACTACTTGTATTAACGTTCAGCAAAACGAAAACAAACACAAGTATTGCTCTAATTACTACTTGTATTAACGTTCAGAAACACGAAACAAACACTAGTATTGCTCTAATTACTACTTGTATTAACGTTCAGCAAAACGAAACAAACACAAGTATTGCTCTAATTACTACTTGTATTAACGTTCAGAAACACGAAACAAACACAAGTATTGCTCGAATTACTACTTGTATTAACGTTCAGAAAGACGAAACAAACACTAGTATTGCTCGAATTACTACTTGTATTAACGTTCAGCAAAACGAAACAAACACAAGTATTGCTCTAATTACTACTTGTATTAACGTTCAGAAAGACGAAACAAACACTAGTATTGCTCTAATTACTACTTGTATTAACGTTCAGCAAAACGAAACAAACACAAGTATTGCTCTAATTACTACTTGTATTAACGTTCAGAAACACGAAACAAACACAAGTATTGCTCTAATTACTACTTGTATTAACGTTCAGAAACACGAAACAAATACTAGTATTGCTCGAATTACTACTTGTATTAACGTTCAGCAAAACGAAACAAGCACAAGTATTGCTCCAATTACTACTTGTATTAACGTTCAGCAAAACGAAACAAACACAAGTATTGCTCTAATTACTACTTGTATTAACGTTCAGAAACACGAAATAAACACTAGTATTTTTCCAATTACTACTTGTATTAACGTTCAGAAACACGAAACAAACACTAGTATTGCTCCAATTACTACTTGTATTAACGTTCAGCAAAACGAAACAAACACAAGTATTGCTCTAATTACTACTTGTATTAACGTTCAGAAACACGAAACAAACACTTATATTTCTCCAATTACTACTTGTATTAACGTTCAGAAACACGAAACAAATACTAGTATTGCTCGAATTACTACTTGTATTAACGTTCAGCAAAACGAAACAAGCACAAGTATTGCTCAATTACTACTTGTATTAACGTTCAGCAAAACGAAACAAACACAAGTATTGCTCTAATTACTACTTGTATTAACGTTCAGAAACACGAAACAAACACTAGTATTTCTCCAATTACTACTTGTATTAACGTACAGAAACACGAAACAAACACTAGTATTGCTCCAATTACTACTTGTATTAACGTTCAGCAAAACGAAACAAGCACAAGTATTGCTCCAATTACTACTTATATTAATGTTACGAAAGACGAAACAAACACTAGTATTGCTCCAATTACTACTTGTATTAACGTTCAGAAAGACGAAACAAACACTAGTATTGCTCGAATTACTACTTGTATTAACGTTCAGAAAGACGAAACAAACACTAGTATTGCTCTAATTACTACTTGTATTAACGTTCAGCAAAACGAAACAAACACAAGTATTGCTCTAATTACTACTTGTATTAACGTTCAGAAAGACGAAACAAACACTAGTATTGCTCTAATTACTACTTGTATTAACGTTCAGCAAAACGAAACAAACACAAGTATTGCTCTAATTACTACTTGTATTAACGTTCAGAAACACGAAACAAACACTAGTATTTCTCCAATTACTACTTGTATTAACGTTCAGAAACACGAAACAAATACTAGTATTGCTCGAATTACTACTTGTATTAACGTTCAGCAAAACGAAACAAGCACAAGTATTGCTCTAATTACTACTTGTATTAACGTTCAGCAAAACGAAACAAACACAAGTATTGCTCTAATTACTACTTGTATTAACGTTCAGAAACACGAAACAAACACTAGTATTTCTCCAAATACTACTTGTATTAACGTACAGAAACACGAAACAAACACTAGTATTGCTCCAATTACTACTTGTATTAACGTTCAGCAAAACGAAACAAGCACAAGTATTGCTCCAATTACTACTTATATTAATGTTACGAAAGACGAAACAAACACTAGTATTGCTCCAATTACTACTTGTATTAACGTTCAGAAAGACGAAACAAACACTAGTATTGCTCGAATTACTACTTGTATTAACGTTCAGAAAGACGAAACAAACACTAGTATTGCTCTAATTACTACTTGTATTAACGTTCAGCAAAACGAAACAAACACAAGTATTGCTCTAATTACTACTTGTATTAACGTTCAGAAAGACGAAACAAAACTAGTATTGCTCTAATTACTACTTGTATTAACGTTCAGCAAAACGAAACAAACACAAGTATTGCTCTAATTACTACTTGTATTAACGTTCAGAAACACGAAACAAACACAAGTATTGCTCTAATTACTACTTGTATTAACGTTCAGAAAGACGAAACAAACACTAGTATTGCTCCAATTACTACTTGTATTAACGTTCAGAAACACGAAACAAACACTAGTATTGCTCGAATTACTACTTGTATTAACGTTCAGAAAGACGAAACAAACACTAGTATTGCTCTAATTACTACTTGTATTAACGTTCAGCAAAACGAAACAAACACAAGTATTGCTCTAATTACTACTTGTATTAACGTTCAGAAACACGAAACAAACACTAGTATTGCTCTAATTACTACTTGTATTAACGTTCAGCAAAACGAAACAAACACAAGTATTGCTCTAATTACTACTTGTATTAACGTTCAGAAACACGAAACAAACACAAGTATTGCTCGAATTACTACTTGTATTAACGTTCAGAAAGACGAAACAAACACTAGTATTGCTCGAATTACTACTTGTATTAACGTTCAGCAAAACGAAACAAACACAAGTATTGCTCTAATTACTACTTGTATTAACGTTCAGAAAGACGAAACAAACACTAGTATTGCTCTAATTACTACTTGTATTAACGTTCAGCAAAACGAAACAAACACAAGTATTGCTCTAATTACTACTTGTATTAACGTTCAGAAACACGAAACAAACACAAGTATTGCTCTAATTACTACTTGTATTAACGTTCAGAAACACGAAACAAACACTAGTATTGCTCCAATTACTACTTGTATTAACGTTCAGCAAAACGAAACAAACACAAGTATTGCTCTAATTACTACTTGTATTAACGTTCAGAAACACGAAACAAACACTAGTATTGCTCCAATTACTACTTGTATTAACGTTCAGAAACACGAAACAAATACTAGTATTGCTCGAATTACTACTTGTATTAACGTTCAGCAAAACGAAACAAACACAAGTATTGCTCTAATTACTACTTGTATTAACGTTCAGCAAAACGAAACAAACACAAGTATTGCTCTAATTACTACTTGTATTAACGTTCAGAAACACGAAACAAACACTAGTATTTCTCCAATTACTACTTGTATTAACGTTCAGAAACACGAAACAAACACTAGTATTGCTCCAATTACTACTTGTATTAACGTTCAGCAAAACGAAACAAGCACAAGTATTGCTCCAATTACTACTTGTATTAACGTTCAGAAAGACGAAACAAACACTAGTATTGCTCCAATTACTACTTGTATTAACGTTCAGAAAGACGAAACAAACACTAGTATTGCTCGAATTACTACTTGTATTAACGTTCAGAAAGACGAAACAAACACTAGTATTGCTCTAATTACTACTTGTATTAACGTTCAGCAAAACGAAACAAACACAAGTATTGCTCTAATTACTACTTGTATTAACGTTCAGAAACACGAAACAAACACAAGTATTGCTCTAATTACTACTTGTATTAACGTTCAGAAAGACGAAACAAACACTAGTATTGCTCTAATTACTACTTGTATTAACGTTCAGCAAAACGAAACAAACACAAGTATTGCTCTAATTACTACTTGTATTAACGTTCAGAAACACGAAACAAACACTAGTATTGCTCTAATTACTACTTGTATTAACGTTCAGCAAAACGAAACAAACACAAGTATTGCTCTAATTACTACTTGTATTAACGTTCAGAAACACGAAACAAACACAAGTATTGCTCGTTCAATTACTACTTGTATTAACGTTCAGAAAGACGAAACAAACACTAGTATTGCTCGAATTACTACTTGTATTAACGTTCAGCAAAACGAAACAAACACAAGTATTGCTCTAATTACTACTTGTATTAACGTTCAGAAAGACGAAACAAACACTAGTATTGCTCTAATTACTACTTGTATTAACGTTCAGCAAAACGAAACAAACACAAGTATTGCTCTAATTACTACTTGTATTAACGTTCAGAAACACGAAACAAACACAAGTATTGCTCTAATTACTACTTGTATTAACGTTGAGAAAGACGAAACAAACACTAGTATTGCTCCAATTACTACTTGTATTAACGTTCAGAAAGACGAAACAAACACGAGTATTGCTCTAATTACTACTTATATTAACGTTCAGAAAGACGAAACAAAAGCCTCTTTTTTATTAACGTCTTCCAAATTTAAAATTGTCGTTGTAAAATCTTTCCTCTTTCGTGCGTAGTAATTTGTGTTGCTTTTCACTTAATGTTCAATGGGTTCTGCTTGAACTATTTGAAATATGTATTAAAAATGAAATTAACAAAATCTGAAAGACAACAGAACAGTAAAAGTGTATTCATAGAAACAGTAAAGAAACAAAATCGAAATCAAAACTACCAATAATTATTTTAGATGATTTTTAAAAGAAATATTGTAATGTCGGAAGAAAGCTGCAAGCCTAAAATCGTACAAGATTAGCTTTGTTTGCAAACATACTAAAATACTTGAGAGAGAGCGAGTACCTGATTATCAGAACCTTTTCTATTGATTATGTGACAGCTCCATTCTGCCTCCATCATTCTTGCTTGAAACTTTAGCTAATGGAAAAATAGACTTGTTTGTATATCAAATTAACACCAGAGTGCGTCCTTGTTTCAGGAAAAAAGAATGTAAGTAATTCGTCCGTCACACAGACGAAAGTGTTATGAACCACTTCTAATTCTTGGTGAACTGTCAACCAGCCACATATTAATCCTAATTAATGATGTTACCTGAAATTGGCTATCACTTGATCCACATAATTTGGCTCTGATTTTAACAGTCGCTGATCTTTCGTATTAACCAGCACCTAGTTGTTAAGAATGACTTGAATTTCTGTTGACATCAGCTATATTTAACGTGTTGAATTTCAAACGGGAATGCATGTGTATGTTGGTAAGATGTAAAACGTACTTTTATTTTAGAAAGATGGACAAGAATACAAATACATATATTCAAAGTTAAACGTTTTAATGCACGTAATAAACGTGTGTTGTACAAATAACCTGCTATGAAAGAAAGTACCTCTATTTTTGTACTAATTACACACTATTAAGGTTAATGATCATTTTGGTAATTCTGAAAATTTCCTGAGACAACGTCTTTGGGTGATTACTTCGAGTCGTGCTAATGTGTTCTCCTGTGGAAACAGTTGTGTAGAAGTTTAGAAATACTTAAAAATTCTGTCTTTCCTAATTTTTAGTTATAGGTGATCGGGTAGCATGGGCCACTAATATTGTCGAGAAGATTTAGCTTTATTCAACAAGCATATATTCATTGATTTTCTCATTCTAATTAAATCTATCTAGAGATTTTCTCCAGGCTGCACTCAATATGAAATTTTTTAGAGATGCGCGATCATCTTTTGTCTTCGAACTCACGTGTGATTGTGTTCTATGTGTTTTTCTTGCTCTATGAATAAATAATATTTTGTCTTATTTTAAAAGTTGTGTCCAATCTCTTTTCTGAATTCAATTAATTCACAATAAACATGATACTTTTCCTGATTAAACTCTTGTCATAGTTATTAAGTTTAAAGTTTTGTCCATTTTTAGTTTTTGTTGTCAAAGTAACTAAAAACGATCTCAAACAAGGAAATTAAAGCTGAAGTTTTTATTCAAACTTTTATTTAAACATTGCCTCATTATTGTGTATAACTGGAGAGATGTGCTCTCGATCAAACCCGCATTGAAAAATAATCTAAAACGGGTTATTTGCTGAAACATTTTCTTTTAAAACTTAGGAATAATGCTTACATAATACTAAAATTTGAATTGTGACCCATGTATTGACTTCAAGGTTTTTTACATACATTTATAAAGAAGTTACTTAATTAAGTTTTGAATGTAATTTTATAAAAAAAAATAACATGACATGGGGACTTTTAACCAAACGATTCATGAGAGAGTTCTGGTATGTATCTTAGAACTGCTGTTATGGGTATTAACACTTTTAATGAAGTCGGGAGGACCATCTCAATAAAAAGATAGCTACTGAGCTTCAGCCTGAAGACACAAGAACAGACACCCTGCTTTTGTTTTATCTAAGCCAAGAAATAAGAGACCACTGAATCGTCGGGCAAGACTACTGAGATTGAAATTCAACAGTACCCTAACTATTGGCCAAAAATACAATACGATGAGTACAAATCAAAATCCAATCAGTTGTTTGCTTTGGAAAAAAAAACTTGGATGTACAGCATGTCATGATATTCCTGATTTAAAGCTGTGTTCTGTAGGAAATGTTGAAGTCTCTTTAAATTGTACTACGTGTGAAATATTCTCTTATGGGAAGAATAAAGCTGAAAAAATACAAACTGTGATAAAAAAAAGGAATCTCTCGAAGCTAAAAACTGAAGATGCAGAAACATCATTAAACATTATCGCTCTTACATAACACACAGCCTACTATAGCGCCAAACTGAATCGACGACCATGAGAACCCCAATCATCTTCAACAAATCAATGGAATCGAAATGAGACAATTGCTTCGAATTATAACAGTCTGCGTAGACATAATTAAGTACACCTCTTCTAAACTAAAGAAGAAATTTGTTTCTAGAATGATTGAAAGTAAATCTGAGGTTGATAATTGATGAATCAAGTACCATTGCTCGAAAATCGACGCGAGTAATTTCTTGAAAGCCGGTGTAGATAGAATTGTGAAATCAGAAGCCTTTTCTTTAGACCACATCGAGCCATTAAAGGGAAAGTTTTGAAATTTGCTATATTATGGGTTTACTAGGGAACTGATCTCTGAAATCATTATCACTTTCACTAGTAACAGTGTTGTTGTTGGAAAGCTGTTACAAAATTACTTCTCACTTGATTTTATGGCGTTGCCTAAGTCATGGACTTGAACTTTTCTTTGATGAAGGTCTAAAAGTCAAGAGAAACTAAGGATTTTAAAGCTTTTTCAGTCACTAAAGAGAAACTCCTTTAAGCAGTGTGCGTATTTTGATGAATTCCACACTCTTCTTCGAAAATTTGGCAGAATCTTAACGTCAATGTAGTCTGACAAGCCTGTTTGTCTTTGACAAGACACTCTGAGTAAACTTCACAAGACCAGTCAAAGAGATGGATGTGAAAAGGTCGAATTTGAAGCACTCAACTCAAAGTTGTGTCATGTAAATTTTGTCGTTAACCTTTTCTGTCTGTACCCAGAAACGTGTCTTAATTGCTACAAGAACGAGAAAAAGTATTTCAAATACAGACAAGCAAATGAAAATATACGTAAAGAAAATGAAAAAGCTAAAAGGAATTCCAGTAAGCTGAACAAACTATGACGTTCAAAAACCTAAAAAGCACAGGGAAAACTTGGCACTTAGAAGACAAACCTATTTACAATTGACTCGCACAAAGCTAACAAAAGCACAGACGGAAAAGAAGGGTACATGATAAATTAAGAGATAATCCATAGAACTTTTGTTTTTGAGAAAAGAAAATTCGAGCACTGTCTGATGATAAATTTCCAGAAAGCACGTCCTTGTAGTGAGTAAAGCTGACTGCGAAAGAGGATTCGGAGTCATAAATAATATCATTAGGGTTTAATTAATTTATTGCTTATTTAAGAGTAAAGCCACAATGAACTATCTGCTGTATCCATCGCAGGGAATCGAATCTCAGACTTTAGAGCTGTAAGTCCACAACTTGCTACTGTCTCATCGGGAGATATATCATTACGGATAAACATACAAGTTGGTGTTTCTAATTCCATTCCAACCTAAAAAACAAATGTTTTCAAATGGACTAATTTCTTTTTCGGCTGAATGTAATAGTAGCATTTTTATTTGTCCCCCGCTCGGACAACGGTAAGTCTTCAGGTTTACAACGCTAAAATTAGATGTTCGATTCCCCTCTAGATTCAGCAAATAACCAGATGTGGTTTTGCTATAAGAAAACACATATAAACACACATTTTATTAACGTTAACTATTTCGTCCATAAATTGCGAGGAGAGGAGGCTAGCATTACAATCGTGCTGGTAAGAAAATGGAGGTACTGCTACCACATACTGACAAACCTTCTTTTCTCATGGGGTTCATAAAATGAATTCGCCAAGGAGCTTTGCTTTGACGTTGGTCATTTGGTTATCACAGATATGCTATACGCGATAAACATTCCATTGGCTCGACAGAAGTACAAAATGTATAATAAATATTTTAAGCAGTAGCGTGAATGTCGAAACTGGGAACATAAAGTGAATCGCATTCAGCGTGTAACTTGTCATACAACTCAAAACCTTAATTTGACGTGTACTCATGAAAATGCCTTCTTGCTTCACTGGCTCTACTAAACAAACTCTAAGCACATATACAGTACCGTAGTAGTTAACTTACTCGGACTGAGAATCTTAAAATCTGTAGTTCGCAACTCGCAGTTTAGTGCTCTGCATACACCATGCCAGTGATGATGAAATTCGACTGTTTGGTTAGATAATGTTAGCGGGGAAAGGGGGCAGGCATTCTTCCCTCAAGTCTAGCACCTCAAACATAGGCACGGATGTGCATAAAGAGCTCTTGTGTAGCTTTGCGTGATATTTTGAAACAAATAAACATTCAACACGTATAACGCAAGCCGAGAACCCGTAAAGGATGATGGTTGAGATATCTCTTGACACGCACTAGACTGTTTTGACAGATCAGGAAGGCCACAGCGACTCATGATGATCAATAACGTAAAGGATGAGTATTGAGTGTTATTGATTGGCTGTGTGAAATATGTTTTATCATTCATCTTACGACTTTTTCTCTTTCCTACAGGGAGAGAACGTTTACACTTTATTTGCATCATAAAGAAAAGTTTCTGTACTTTAATATTTGTGGTCAGTCATAATGACTAATTCAGGTCAAAATAGTATTTGGTTTACATCTACATCCATCCAAATGGTTGTTACCAGGTGTCTTTAAGATATCCCTTTTGTTGTGCTTGTTTGTAACTAGTTATATCCAGCTCAAACTAAATCTTTGGTGTACAAACAAAGACTTTAAATGTTCATAAGTTTACCTCTTGTTATTGAATTGGAAAATATATGTTTTAAATCACCGATAGTCTGACCTATGTCTGTCCACAGAATATCAGGGTGTTAGATGATTCATGTGCCCTGCTTAAAATTATTATGGCAGGACGGTTTAAACACTTCATTTTGCAGAGAAAGAGAGATCTCTTTTAAATTGTGTCATTAAGCCTTGAGTTTTTCAAAATGGATATATAAGGCTCAAACGAAGGGTCTAGCATGGCCTGGTGGTTTGTGCGTTATATTTCCAAGTTGAGAATCATATGTTCGAATTCCCATCACCAAACATACTCTTTCTATGTGGTAGCTGACTAGGCCAGCCACAATTATTGACGTACGAAAGTAACGGCTGACCCTAAAGTAGTTGGGATTTAGAACGTAATGAGAGATATGTGAGATTCAAAAGAAACAATGTCATGTATATATTGAAGATAGCTTGTACGTACGTAAGAAGATTACCAATCCCAAAGATATTATATTTCACTATGCTTATGTTTTTCTGTCTATAGAAAAACAAAGGTTTTTCATGAGCACATAAAAAATATATTGATTCACCTAAGTGTGTCAGGTTTAAAAATAGTTTCTAAGACGAGAAAAAGGGTCTTAAAGACCTTTGTCAAGGTTTAAAGGTAGCTTGTATAGGAACTTCGCAAGTGATGTTTGTCAAGGGAAAAAGGATAACGTACAGGCCTGATCAATTCTTTTATTCTATACTTTCGCTTCAACAGACAAGTGTCGCCGAATTCACAGCTCGTCAATGTTGTATGAAAGAAGCAAAAAAAAAATAAACAAAGTAGACCTCACATGTTGTTGATATGTAAGCAATGTATCTCAGAACGGCTGGTATGGGTATTAACACTTTTATTGATAAGTCACCTTTAGGTTAACAAAGAGAGAGTTGTTCTCTATATATCAGTAAAAGTGTTAGTAACCATACCAGCCATTCTGAGATACATTTTTATTTCAACTGGGTTTCTCATCATCAAGAAGCAACGTGTTTGTACAGTGGTGAGTAACGAACTATAAATCGAAACCAAACAAGGTTATCGTACCTTTACAGAAACGTAATAATTCGAGCTTATAATTAAAATAGTTTTATTTTAATTACACGTTCTATCCTATTACAGTTGAAAACTCGCAAAAATAACACACGTTTTAATATTAAAACCACACCCTCTGGCAGAGCGACGTAGCTGCGGACTTGAGCCGTTAGAAACAGGGTTTCAGTACTCGTGCTAGGCAGAGCACAAATAGTTTATTGTTTAGCTTTGTGCTTAACTGCAAACATACAAATTAAAGCCAATGGTTTGTACTGCACTGCATTAAATGTCGTGCTATTCAATGTTAGGTTGTTGTGTTATGGGCTTATTTCGTCTACTATCATTCAGTAACTCCATCTCATGAACGTCCTAATGCAGTAACTCTAATGTGATTCCATTTCTCATTAGCCACATGCAGCTTGACTGAAAACAGAATAAAAAGCTTTACGACAATGTGGAGCGCGAACTGACAGCCCTAAAACCTTCGGAAATTGATATCATTTGATATCACAAAGTGCACTACTTGTTCATCTTAGTTAGAGAGTTTTTATTCCATTTACAATTTGTCAGTATGCGAGCACCTGTCTTATAAATTGAAAGTGCTGCCTGTGGGAGTTTATGTGATAACGCCGGTGTGACAATAGTGAATGTGTAGTAAATATGTGTTTGTGGACAGGTGAATGAAAATGGTATTATTTGGTAGCGCGATATATCTGCATAGTTCAATTCTTTTAACCTGTAACTACTTAAGTGTTGATTATCTGTTACATAAGAGTCTTTATGTGAAATGAATGCTTTTGTTTAGGGCTTTTTAGTTGGTATGTCTAAGTTCAAGCAGTTTTTTGCTTTTAAACACTATGATCTTACCAGTAACTTCTGAGACATGTGAACTATATATATATATATATATATAATACTTTATATTTACTATACGTAGTGTGTTGTTCTAAGCGTGGAAGGTATATAGATATATAAGGAGAAAGAGCATTACGATCTCAGGATACTAGATGACGTCAACTAAAGAGGTTTGCACTGTAAAAGGCTTACTTCTATCTTTATACTTTGGGGGTATTATGTATGGGTGAGCTGTATGCACTTACTGATCTAACTGGAAACGAGGATAATCGAATTTGGTTTTGCTATTTCTAAGGAAAAAAGGATAAAAAATGATGCTGTGGGAAGATGATGTGAAGTCAGGAAAAGTAAAACAAAACCTCCAGCCTCCTACGAGCCAATTACTCTTTCTTTAGTACGATTTCCACCAACGGATGATAAAACAGAGCTGTGAATTATTTGCTCGTTTTCCATCATTTGCCGCAAAACTTGGTTTTAACCACAAATAGAAAGGGTTTAAAAGATGTATGAAATGATCTGAAAAAATAATAATAACGACATTATCTTTTACTTCGTTTAACCTGCTGACGACACATCAGGCATTTAGTTCAAAATTAGGGAAGGCTATGCGTAGATAGCCTTTTGTAGCTTAGAAAATTTTGAACTAAGAGACTATATTACGTTACGTATTATAATTTCAAATCCCCGTTACACCAAACATGCTCGCCTTTTCAGCCGTGGGGGCGTTATAATGTGACGGTCAATCCCACTATTAGTTGGTAAAAGAGTAGCCGAAGAGTTGGCGGTGGGTGGTGATAACTAACTGCTTTTCTTCTAGTCTTATACTGCTAAATTAGGGACGGCTCGCGCAGATAGCCCTCGAGTGGCTTTCCGCGAAATTCAAGAAAGCAAACCAGATCTCAGAAAATTTTGTAGAAAAACACAATCATACTCAACCTCGTGTCTTTTCCCTGTTGAAAACACATTAACATAAACTTACTTAACCTGGTGTTATTTTCTTGTGTAACACAAATAAACCTCAACATACTCAGTTTTGCTTCATTTTCGTATTTAACACGAATGAGCTCTAATATAATCGATCTCGTGTCTTTTCCCTGTCTAAAACATTTTAACACGAATGTATTCAACCTCGTGTTCTTTCCCTGTTTACAACGTATTCACACGAAGAGACTCAATCTAGTATCTTTTTCCTGTGCAACACAGATAACCCGAATATATTCGACTTCGTGTCCTTTCACTATATAAGATATAGCAGATATTATTAAACAATATAAATAAGAAAGATTTTGTTTCGATTAAACTTAGCATTTGCTTTCCATGAAACTTTTGAACTTAATCTTTTTCCAAGAATTTATAATATATATTATAAACTATTGCATATATTCTTTTTCCCTCTCTGCTTTGACATCAAATGATGTAAATATAGCTGTGATTAATAAATTGTTAAATAAAACTCTGAGAAAAACACTAGGAAAGTGTATAACATTTTAAGAATTGCATAATAACTTTCTCCAAATTCAGAAGTAATAGTATAGATAGAGGGAAGGCAGCTAGTTACAATCGACCCCCACAAAGTCTTGAGCTACTTTTTGTTATTAAGAAGAACGGGACATTATAACGTCTACAAAGATGAAAAGTCGAGCATTTTCAACGACAGGACGCGAATTGACTAGATTCAGGTTGCGAGTAGAACGTCTAACCACCAGACCATGCCTGGTTCCAGCTTTATTTTTCTCAGAACTGCAATGTACAATGGTTCAATTTTCACATTTCCAACATTACGTAGTGATTCAAAACGTTCTTCTAATACTGACCCAGTCATCTTTCGTTTATGCTTTCCCAATTGAGCTTTGAAATAAATTCATTTTAGTATCGAAAAACTGGCTGGGGTACAATAAACACTGGATGGTACCGCAATATTTATATCATTCAACTATAATGCGAAAATCTGATGACTGCCGTTATTTTGCTCTATAAAACAGAAAACAGTTAAGTAGTGAGTACAAACTGCAATTTCTTAATTTAAATAAGCACTTTATTATGAGATAGGCTTAAATAAAATATTGTTCTGTAAAACTGCGATTTGATGTGCTCTAATCGGATAAGTCAAGCTTCCATGTTATATATACATTTATCTCAAGACCCAAATATTAGAGATGCGTGACGATAAAGCGCTATAATACGATTATATGACGTGATATGATTGTATCGGGCCCGGCATGGCCAGGTATTTAAGGCATTTGACTCGTAATCTGAGGGTCGTGGGTTCGAATTTCCGTCATACCAAACCGTGGGAGCGTTATAATGCGATGGTTAATTCCACTATTCGTTAGTAAAAGAGTAGCCCAAGAATTGGCGGTGGGTGGTGATGACTAGCTGCATTCCCTCCAGTCTTACACTGCTAAATTAGGGACGGCTAGCACAGATAACCCTCGTGTAGCTTTGCGCGAAATTCAAAACAAACGAAACCAATGACTGTATCGAGACGTCATTCGATACGCTACAATTTATGTATTTTTACAAAATGTGGTAGGCTTTCAGTGAACAGTATAATTCGTTTGTACAGAAAAACAGATTTTCTAATAAACATTTTTTCTAAAATTTAATGTTTTAATGTAAGAAGTCAAAGTAGTCACTGCTCCGAGTGTGAAGCTGTTATCATGTTAAGATTAAAAATGCTTTTCTCCATCTGAAAATTAATATATGTCTTTTGTGTAATCTTTAACGCCTCCGAAATAAACTTTTCTCTTGATAAATCTTTATATTTTATCTGCTTTATTCGCTATCATAATTTTATGTGAAGTCCGTTAGTTTGGCCAACCTCGTAACCGCCATAAAAATACAAAATAAATCAAAATTATCCTTATTTTATTTTCTATAATTACTTAAAATTGTAACAGAAAACTACTTATACTAAATATCTTAAAGCTCTTAACATTATACGTCTGTTTATAATTAAATTCTAATGTCAAGATTGTCAAGCTATTGAGTCTTTGGTATGTTATAAGATTGAAGGTCAATTCCCACTCTTCCGTCTGGTGCTGTTGACAAGTTGCCTTTTTTTTCAGTTTATCATTCAACCAAAAATGTTACTGTACTGCTTATCTACACGATGTGGAAATATTTTGACAATATACCATAGCGTTATGATTTAAGATCAAAGCCAATATGTGATCACACTGCTTGGTTCCGTAATAAATCCTTTCTACGACTTTTCTGTTTTTCTAGTTGATGCAAATTTCAGATGGTTGTAAGAAGTTACTGAAGCTTTACTGACGAATACTGAGCTGAAATAAATAGTTTTTTTTCACTGAATAATGACGTTTTTATTCCTGCGCGTGGCTTGCTTCTGCTTCGTCTCATAACTTACTTTCACACATGATGCCTGCTTCACAAGATTCCTGATAATGCTATCTATGCTACAGCTTTTAGCGTAGATGCCCAGTTGACTATAAATTGAAAACTCTTTTCTTTTTTTCCTAAGCAACAAAGAATCCAACGGCGGCAGAGAGTTTTTTATTGCATACTTGGAATTTGGAATAACGTATTACAATAAGTAGTAGTATATCATATGCAGTGCTTGAATAAATAATATAGTAAGGAATGTGGATACAACTTCATTTGCACATTCATTCTCTTAATCTTCTCACTATGCGCTAAAAATATCACATTTTTTTCAAATTTGTTCACAAGATGGTGTGATGTGTTCCAGTGTTTTGATTTCTGTAAGTTCTGAAAGAGAGTAATTGCCGAATATGACAAACGTTTGATATTAACGTTTGATTGTAAGTTGTTGTGTTGATACGGGTTGTCATGCAGTTTCAAATTGCTGTCAAATTTAGTTTTCGTGCAGCTGTATGTTGTTGTGACATTACGTTTCATACAGTTTTAAGTTCTATGATATTGCGTTGTTATGCAGTTATAAGTTGTTGTGTCACTGCGTTGTCACAGTCGTAACTTACTGTGGCATTGCGTTGTCATACAGTCATAAGCTGCTATGACATTACACAACACTGAAGTTGTAATTTGGACGTTGAGTTACCAAACAGCTACAAGTAGTTGTAATGGTGCATTACGTTGAAGTTGTAAAAAAACTGACATAGTGTTATATAGAAATTTTATAGAACAAACGAAGTAGAGAAATGCTTCTCTTGAAAGTTTTATAGAGTAGCATTATTGTAGAAGCCATATTTTCCTCATGGTTCACTGTCCCTAAAATATTCCACGTTCATCTTATAACGCGTACTTATTTATTTTAATAAGAATTCTATATTTATTTTGGAGTATAGCTGAGGAAAAATGACAGAATTTTCGTCACTCTATCCTGTTAAATCTGTTTTTTCTGATCGAAAACTTTGATCGTTCGTGGTATTTATAATCTTTTTTCAAATGTGCTCTTATTTCGAAACATAACAGTTTACGTATGCCTCATTCTAAGTCCTAGTACATTATTGACGCATGTGTAAGTAACTAAATCGAAATTAGTCTTAATATACTAGCAATGAAAGATGGTGTTATTATCAACCACACTGCCCATTCAGAATAGTGTTGTTACCAGCATCAAGGGCCCAGCATGGCCAAGTGGTTAAGGCACTTGACTCGTAATCCGAAGGTCGCAGGTTCGAATCCCCGTCACATCAAACATGCTCGCCTTTTCAGCCGTGGGGGCGTTATAATGTAACCGTCAATCCAATTATTTGTCGGTAAAATTGTAGTTTAAGAGTTGGCGGTGGGTAATAATGACTAGCTGCCTTCCCTCTAGTCTTACGCTGCTAAATTAGGGACGGCAAGCGCAGATAGCCCTTGAATAGCTTTGCGCGAAATTCAAAACAAACAAATAAACAATCTTCGTTGATAAAGAGAAGCCCAAGAGTTGAAGATGATGGTTTTGATCTTCCCTCTAGTATATTATTTCACAATTTGGAACAGCTGGCGCAAATAACTTGACGTAAAATACGAAAGATGTTGTTCTTGTTTTGAATTAAGCACAAAGCTACACAATGGGCTATCTGTGCTCTGCCCACCACAGGTATCGAAACCCCGATTTTAGCGTTGTATGTCCACAAACATATCGCTGAGACACTTTTGGGGCAAATACGAAAGAAATAAAGCACGTAGCTACATAATGGGTTGTACGCGTTTTGCCTAACACGGGTATCGAAACCCGATTTCTAGTATACAACCCTTCATACTTACCACTGAGCCAGTAGATGGCTCCATCAAAATTTTTTTTTTTTTAGAATTGGTCTTGTAATTATATTCACCTGTGCTATTTATTTCAATTTGCTCTTCCACCATTGTTACATCATTTATTTCTCAAATTATATTTCTATGAGGCCCTGCAGAAAATTTTAAATAGAAGATAAGAGGCTCACAACATTGAGGTTCATTTTTTGCTTAAAATACAATTTCTGTGTTCGTTATTTCTTTTTAAATCAACTGTAACTCTCTTGACAGTTCAGATTAAATTAACGGAAAATGCGAAAGTCTCAATATAATTTGATAAGTCATAACAACAGAGACATAATATTTTGTTTTCTGTTTATTGCTTACAGAAACAGGGTCTGCGAGTTAGGTGTCCTGCTTGTAAAATGTCTCTTCACACCGGTTGCATCAGCATTTTGACAGAAAGGGTGAGACAACTTCGCCAGTTTTTAATTGTTTTGAAACGTTTTTATATGAGTTTTTATAGCGAAGACTAAAAGTTTAAAAATGATTAAATTAAATGCAACTAAAATTAGTTTAAGTAGAATTTCAAGAAAACTGCATAATTGACTAAAGAAATTACCAGACTTTATGGTTGTGTTTAAATTACTTGTTTATTGTTTCACTTACTCGGCATATTAATACATTCTAAGAGCTAAATTGTCAAAATTAATACGCTTTACTAGGATTGTATGTACCTCTTGGCTTGTTAATATTGTTTTCACTTATTATTTTAAAAGTGTATACACTATTTTTTACTGTACTGCTATTTATGTGATTTTAATGCTTTAAACACTATTCGTTCAATATAGCACCTAAAATATAAGGTATAAATCGATGAAATTGCAAATAGGAGTCAAATGTAGTGCTTAATGGATCTTGTCACATGGGGATGCAATCATTATTTGGTTCACATTGAGGTAATACTAAATATTCATACACGGTGTATTGCAGATACAACCTTGGAAATTCCCTCTGCTAGCCTTATTCCATTAACTAATGAGACATTTCTCTTAGCATTCTTCTAGTCAGGTACGTTGCAAGAGTTACACAGGTAAACATCTAGTCTTAGGCATTTCCATAGCCTGCTGGTGTTAGGTCTAAGGAACGTGATGACATTGTATACGGAGGAAAGCTGGGGATAACAGTCTTCATAAAAATGGGTCTGTAGCAATCTTTGATCCTAGTAGTTAATATGGGTAATGATATCATCTTAAACCTCGCTAAAATATACCTGTAATATCCCATGTCGTGCCAACCGATAAGGGGAGCGACATCATCTTGTATATATAGCATCTGCTATTGTTACAACTGGATTATCAATCCGTGAGCAACCGGGTCATGGTTGTGTTAGCTCTTGAATCATGCGATGTCAATTCCTCGCAGAAGTAGCAACTGAAGAGAAAATCTGTTGCGAAAGCTTGCCAGATAATCTTCAGAACATGTAGGTAACCTTCCACACCGCAAGAGGGCTCGCGGCACGAGATCATGCATTGTCCTCATCAGTTCACAGATCACTAATTGTCCCATTATAGTCGTGCAAGGAATTGTAAGGCAAAGTCAATATAACTAAAATCAGCTCATTCAAGTACTCGCACATGGTGAAGTTTGTAGGTAAACCTCTATAATGTAATGTTATCGGTTCACAATGTGTACTGATTTGTACAGTGATACCAGAAGTGTATCTATACAATATTCATTCAACATTTTTGAGTAATATGGATATCATGATTACCACCACTACCAACACCTCTTTTTATCCATGGTAAGAGAGTGTAAGTACTGCAATTGATTCATTGCTGTAATATGACATGCCTGGACGATAACACCTTATAATTTAGGTGCTGCAAGAGAACTATTTCATTCACAATCACCCTATGCATTATTTTTCCCAAACTAATTTCATTACTGGCAGTGAATCAGTGGTTCTAACACTAATAAAAGCTTAAATAGAATTTTCCATCGTTTAGTTACATATAAGTAGTTTCAGTGACAGAATAGTTAAAAAAATTAAAAACTTTACGCAGAATTTGCAGTGTAAACCAACGTTCAAAGATGTTGGAATTCGACAGTATCGTGAGGTAAGTTTCTAGATAACATTTAAACCATATATTTTAATAGTATCCTAGACAATTTGATTTTCTAGTGTTTTATAAATTATCATAATTATCATAATATTTATAATACATGTATAAAATGTTCTCAAACACCTTAAAAGTTTCGGTGTACATACATTATTCAACACTCACATATTTAGATTTTGCTAAATTAAATAATTAGAGTTTACGATAACTGCAAATGCAGCTTTATCAACATATTAATATGGATAATTTAAACTGCGGAATTTGTTTTTCAGATGTAGTACTTGAACAGAAATATATAAAAATATAATATGAATATTTTTGTTAATCAACAAAGATTCAGCAGGTATAACTTGTACAGACAAGTTAATGAGACAGAAGACTATAATATAGAAGATGTAGGTTTCAGAAATATAATCAAAATTTATAAGAAATTACTAAATGTTGGAAAGAGATATAAAATGTATCTTTCTTTACTCCATGTAAACAATGTAATGTGTTATATAAACCATCAACAAAGACTTTAACAAGCGCTCAGGTCTTCAGACCAGCATGCCCACTGTGTGATGGAGGCTTTACCATACTGGATTTCACGACATGTCTGCAGCCACTGTCTTGAGCATAAAAACTAATGTGAACAACAATAAAAAAAAAAGATACGAGGAGTGACGAATCTCCCGTTAGGGACAAAAAGAATGGGCTGGCAAAGACGGGCCCAATCTCTATTAAATAGAAATTCTCAGCAGCAAAATAAAGTATACCTTTACCAAGAACCTTGTTTCTCTTACGAACATGTATTGCATGTTTCATATAGAAGTCTAACTTTTAAGCTTTCTATAAGTAATAAATATAATCGACAGCAAACTAAAGACCAGTTTAACAACCCATAAGAAACGTGTAAAAATTCGCAAACATTTAGAAGGGTTGTTAATATTTAATACATTCATCTGAGTGTTCGCGATAAAATACGGTTAATTTATGTATATTATATTGTGCAATGTTCTGATTGCGAAGTTAACACATAGGATAAAAAAAACAACTTAATAATTTACATTCAGTCACACCAATTCTCTAAAGCAAGAACCAATTCAACCTTTTCTATGCTTGTACTAATGTTTGAATTGCACTCAATATGTGGACCAGTTTAATATACATATGTATGATCTTCTATGCAACTCTTATTCAGTTTAAAATAGCTAAGAGAAGTAAAAAGGTTACTGAAATTACAATATACTCCTTGGAAAATAAATATAGTAAAGTTTGGTAGAAATAGTTCGGGTACTTACATACTTGGTCAGTTTTGTTTGTGTTGTTCTAAATTTCAGTTGATAACTGGTTTATTCCAGTTTTACAATATGCAAACACCACTTCTTAATATACTCAAAATGCTTCCTTTTCGAATAAAAATATGTATTGAAAATATCGTGCTTAAAGTAATAATTATGTATTTCTATCCTTATAAATGTTTCGTTTCGCTTATAGCATAGTAAACTTTGAAATAATGATTACCGAGTTATATTTCATTACAAAATATAACTTGAATGTTGCATGTAAAAGTAACCAGTGTTAACTACTATCAAAGCAATGAATTACTGTACTAGTAATTACAAAACTAGCTGTATACATATATGTGTGTTTGTTTATATATTTTATTTAGATTACTATGAAGAAAAACACTACTTGCATAAAGATTACCAATTAACTTTTATAAATCAGGATTTTTATAATTTTCATTTTCCACGACTGAACTGACATCTGCCGTGAATATCGACCCAATTGATTAAAAGGACAGAATTACCTTAAAATATACAAACAAAATAAATATAATAATAATAAATAATAATAAATTTATTAAGCAATAAATTAGACACAAAAAAATCAAATATCAATATAAAACCATCAACAAAGAGTTAACTCGTCCTGTGATGGTTAAACACATAATAAAGTAAAATCAAAACTTACAAAATCAATATAAAGTTCCCAGAATATTATCATCAGTATTTAAGATCCATTGTTTTAAGTATTTCTTTTGATTTACACGATTAATAGAAGATCTTATACTATAAGGAATAAAATTATGAATACGAGGTGCCAAATAAAGATATTGATGAAGTGTAACTGTTTTACGTGGTGTGGGTACATTAATTGGAAAAAAAGATTGAAGTCGTGTAAAATATGAAGTGACTTTAAAAGGCCTATTAAAAGAAACATGCAATGTAGATAAAGCTAAAAAATATAAATAAAGTTTATCATATGAAAGAGGGGAGTTAAATTTACTGAAACTACTTTTTTTTAACTAAGGTTGTCACTGAACAAATAAAAGTGCCTGACATTTGTTGTTTTAACGCAAAGCTACACAATGAGATATCTGTGCTGTGGCCTCTTAGAAGATCGAAACTGGATTTTAGCATTATAATTCCGTAAACGGAAGAGAAAATATTTTCTGGAAGCTAGTGAGATTGGTTTGTATGGTTTGAATTTCGTGCAAAGCTGCAGGAAGGCTATCTTCCCTAGCCGCCCCTAATTTAGCAGTGTAAGACTAGAGGGAAGGCAGCTAATAATCACCACCCACCACCAATTCTTGTGCCACTCTTTTACCAACGAATAGTGGTATTGACCATCATATTATAACGTCCCCACGGCTGAGAGGGCGAGCGTATTTGGTGTGACGGGGATTCGAACCTGCGATTCTCGGATTGCGAGTCGAGTGCTTTAATCCTGTAGCCATGCCGGGCCACATGCGTAGTGAATCTGCCAGAGAAAAAACAATTAGTTTCAAGAGTAAGTAAAACCAAAATTAAAAATAAATATTTTTTCTTCCTTTTAAAGTTCATATTTCATGCTGTATTGTAGCCTACAAGTGCACACTTTTTCTTGTGATTTATGGCATGCGCACGTTTAAATGACGTCACAACAGTACAACTTGTAACGTGTGTCTTGAAACAACTGAATGGAATGGAACAAATAAAACCTAATTTGTCGTTCACTTTGTGGTTTGAGTTAACAAAAATAATTATGATATTTTAAAATTGTAAAAACATTAAGAGTTGTGCCCAACAGGTGTGTTAAAACCCAATTTTTAGGTTTGTAAATCTTAATACATACTACTGAGCCACTGGAGGGCCGAAGTTGTAAGTGTATTTCCATTTGGTTAAGACCAGCCCTTCTGTCTGTCTATATTTGCCACGTCAGTATTTATTACTCTGTATACACGTTTCTTACAATATTTTGATGTCAGTATTTATAACACTGGGCTCACGTTTCTTACAGTATTTTTGATGTTGTCCCCTTCTGGGACAGCAGTAAATCTATGGATTTACAACGCTAAAATCAGGGGTTCGATTCCCTTTGGTGGACACAGCAAATAGCTCGATGTGGCTTTGCTTTTAGAAACCACAAAACACACATTTTTTTATGTCAGTGTTTATTATACTGTGCTTACGTTTCACGCAATAAGTATGATGTCAGTGCTTATGTTTCAGTCAAACGTCGAAAGAATTATTGGAAATGAGAATATCAGTTCTTTATACGGAATTAAAAAAACTGTTCGATTGTCAAATACTGAAGTTAGCTATACTCTTCAAAAAATGAAACGCAAAAGGGATATTTTTGTTATTTTAAAGAAAAATATATCTAATAACGTTACAAGCTCAGAGTATGTGATGTTATACGTGTTAAGGCACTGATTGTCAGACCAAAATGACAATAAAAGTTGTGCACTTTGAAAACGGAGGAAAATATCGGATTTTTCGCCAAAACGCATTCGTGTCCAATAAATTTGTTTGAGAGATCTGCATGTTCTGCAAGTGCAACATGTGCAAAATCCCTATAAAAGCGACGGGTTCTCGGTTTCCATAGTTCAGTGTTAAGCTACCGACACGCAATACAGTTACGCCAAGACTGACTGAAGCACAACGCAACAACGCCATTGGTCGCTTGCAAGCAGGCGAATCTCAATCAGATGTTGCCAGAGCTGTGAATGTCCACCCAAGCACCATCACAAGGCTATGGAATCGTCACCAACAACATGGATCAACTCGTGACCGTCCACGATCTGGCAGACCTCGTGTGACCACGCCCGCACAAGATCGAAACATCCGGTTACGTCACCTTCGGGATAGGACCACCACTGCGACGTCTACTGCCTCAACCATACCAGGGCTGCGTAAGATTTCCGATCAGACCGTACGCAACCGTCGACGAGATTCTTAGGCCCCATGTGCAACCCATCATGGTGAACGTCAACGACGTTTTTCAACATGACAACGCCCGTCCTCACACAGCCCGACTCGCCACTGTCTTCTTAAGACACTACAACATCAACGTTCTTAAATCACCAGATTTAAACCCCATCGAACATCTTTGAGACGAGTTGGACCGACATCTGCGACGGCGACAACCTCAACCGCAGACTCTACCTCAGCTTGCAGCAGCTTTGCAGGCTGAGTGGACAGCCATTCCACAGGATGTGATTCGTCATCTCATCGCTTCCATGGGCAGGAGATGCCAAGCAGTTATTGATGCTCACGGGGGGCATACTCGTTATTGACGTTGAGTGACGTTAAACTTCAACTAGTGAGCGTGGACTTCGCCTTTGGAGACTTTGGATGTTCAGCAGTGAATGTGCAAAGCTTCACACATGTCATACAGAACTACCTGGAATAAACTTGTTAACAATATGTCTCAAATTTTGCCTTTTGCGTTTCTTTTTTTGAAGAGCATATATCAAAACTCCACCAATAAGTGAGAACTAGAACAAGTAAATATATTGTTGTTGTGTTTTATGTAATTTCTTTGTATCGCAGAAACGTAAGTCGTTATGTATTTAGCTCACTATTATCAGCTTTAATCTCAAACACGCAATAACAAAATTGGTAACAAAATCTCGTCTAACAATATGAAGTTTTTTTAGGTGTTCGCGTATGTTGGCGATGTTAGCTTTACTCTGAAACCTCGTTGATATCGATGTATATGGTGAACAAATAACTCACGAAAGTAAAAAGATCAAAACAGTCAATCTAATTGATTTCTTCTCTCAAAATATCACTTTTAAATATAAATTAGGCTATAAGTGTATAAAACAATAAAAATAACGAGCACCTCCCGTTAGCTATTTAATGACCATGACAAAAACCATTATTTGCCTATTAATCAATTGCATAAGGTAAGACGCTGCATTATTTTTTCGCATGAAGCTTAATCGACTCAAAATATTTTTATATATACCTTGTAAAAGATCATTAACTAATATTTCTGTTGTCTTTTTGAATTGCCATTCTCTATTTTATCCTGTATTTTTTAATTTTCATCAAATAACTTTTATAAGTGTTATTATGTAGATTGAAGTAATCCTTGTAAAAACTGTAGCTTTAACTTTCCTGGTGTGCGTTAAAAATACAGAATTTATTTTTATTCTATAGCAAACTGTGATCTTTCACCACTGGGTTCATCGCCGCCAGCAGAAAGGCAGGTGTCAACAATGTGGAAAGGTAAGACGTACGCATTTCTTACATTAAACTGGTAGTCACCAGCAAAGAGGCACGTGTCAACAATGTGGAAAGGTAAGACGTACGCATTTCTTACATTAAACTGGTAGTCACCAGCAAAGAGGCAGGTGTCAACAATGTGGAAAGGTAAGACGTACGCATTTCTTACATTAAACTGGTAGTCACCAGCAAAGAGGCACGTGTCAACAATGTGGAAAGGTAAGACGTACGCATTTCTTACATTAAACTGGTAGTCACCAGCAAAGAGGCAGGTGTCAACAATGTGGAAAGGTAAGACGTACGCATTTCTTACATTAAACTGGTAGTCACCAGCAAAGAGGCACGTGTCAACAATGTGGAAAGGTAAGACGTACGCATTTCTTACATTAAACTGGTAGTCACCAGCAAAGAGGCAGGTGTCAACAATGTGGAAAGGTAAGACGTACGCATTTCTTACATTAAACTGGTAGTCACCAGCAAAGAGGCACGTGTCAACAATGTGGAAAGGTAAGACGCACGCATTTCTTACATTAAATTGGTAGTCACCAGCAAAGAGGCAGGTGTGAACAATGTGGAAAGGTAAGACGCACGCATTTCTTACATTAAACTGGTCGTTACCAGCATAGACGCAGGTGTCTACAATGTGGAAAAGTAAAACTTATTAAGCTTAAATTAAATCGGCAAAATGTAGTTGAACCATATTTAAATAAATAAATATGTGCAAGTTTGTTTGTTTGTTGTTAAACACAAATCTATACAATGGACTATCTGTTCTCCACGTATATATATGTATATATATATATACGTAAGGAAATAAGAAAGACACAAGTTTGAGTTTTATTCAAGTTTTAAAATAAATAGCAACGTCACTTGACTGCTTTTCAGTTGTTGTTTTTTCAATTAAACATTTTCTTCATTATACATGCACAACATATATAAAGAAATCTCATTTTCTGGAGTCCTTAGTGGGTCAGTAGCAAACTTGTGAACATAAAACACTAAAATTAGGGGTCAAATTCCCCGCGGTGGGCAAGGTACAGATAGCTCATTGTGCAGCTTTATACTAAAACAACATCAGTTCCTAACTCTGCGGCCCAGCATGGCCAGGTGAGTTAAGTCGTTCGACTCGTAATTCGAGGCTCGAATCCACGTCGCACCAAACATATTCGCCCCCCCCAGTCTGGGGGCATTATTATATGACGGTCAATCTCACTATTCGTTAGTAAAAGAGTAGCCCAGTAGTCCCAAGATTAGGGACGGCTAGCGCAGATATGCCCTCGTGTAGCTTTGCTCGAGATTAAAAAATAAACAAATCCTAACTCTACAAGAAACTGAGAAGCGGTCGAATAAAAGCGATAGCGCTATTCGTTCTCAAAAGATTAATAATACAGGAAAATTTAAAGTCATCTCTCGTATGTACTTATTCAACGTTGTTTGTGCCGCTTTTAGAACGCATGCGTGATTAAAAGGTTACAATGAATGATATCCATATGAGTTATCAGATGTTATTAGTGATACCTGGTGTGACCACAGACATTTTAAAAATAATAGATAAAATTGTAGAAATCACTAATCAGATGTTTGTAGTAGTTTATTTTAGTAATGAAAAAACACACCACTATTAAATATAATAACATAAATAGCTCACGTAGCAGTATATTCATGAACTGCTGTCTCGGACCGACTCTATAGCAGCTGCGCACATTTCAACGAGAATGACACACACTGACAGTTGTGGTTTATTGGTCCTGCGAATAGGTTAATGCTCCTTTCTGAACATTATAATTACTTCTATAAAGAAAACGTACTCGAAAAGGTTGTAGTTTAATATAGTTTATGGTTATTTTCATGTTTGTTTTATTTAAGCACAAAGTTGTACAATAAACTATTCTCACTGCAATAATCGAATCCCGTATTTTAGAGTTATAAGTCATCAGTCTGACCAATACGCCACCGTGTTTTAAAACCATCACTCCGAAATGTAAACTATAAATTTGACATTGCTGGCCGAGTACGACCTAGCAGCAAAGTGTGTGGTTTGCCAATATGGCCTAGCCCCACAGTGTAAGGAATGTAGGATTTGCCACACGTTGCCGAAAGAACACATTCCGTACTTTGTGGTCCAACCGTGGGTTACGTATATCAGTTAGCTATGTGCAGATAGTTGCCCTGTGTAGATTTACGGGGACATTTTGAAACAGCTAAATAAACCGTTACATCTGTGCGTTTACTAAAACGTCGACTTTCTGTAGAATTCAAAATAAATAAATCTTTAGTACTATACATAAGATAAAGAAAAATATAGCGTGTCATTCTTTGTTGTGCCATATCGAGCATACATTACAAACATAACGAATGCCTTTGCGACGTTTCAATTTGTGCCTAGACCCGGCATGGCCAAGGGTGTTAAGGCGTGCGACTCGTAATCTGAGGGTCGCGGGTTCGCATTCCCGTCGCGCCAAACATGCTCGCCCTCCTAGCCGTGGGGGCGTTATAATGTGACGGTCAATACCACTATTCGTTGGTAAAAGAGTAGTTCAAGAGTTTGCGGTGAGTGGTGATGACTAGCTGCCTTCCCTCTAGTCTTACACTGCTAAATTAGGGACAGCTAGCACAGATAGCCCTCGAGTAGCTTTGTGCGAAATTCAATTAAAAAAACAAACAATCAATTCGTGCCCGGAGGGGCAACGTAAAAACACACAATTATAGTACCCAGCATGGCCAGATGGTTAGGGTGCTCGACTCATAATCCGAGAGTCGCAGGTTCGATCCCCGTCACACCAAACATGGTCGCCCTTTCAGCAATAGATATTATAATGTTACGGCCAATCCAACGTTTCTTTAATAAAAGAGTAGCCCAATAGTTGGCGGCAGATAATGATGACTAGCTGCCTTCTCTCTAGTCTTACACTGCTAAATTTGGGATGGCTAACCCAGATAGCCCTCGTGTAGCTTTGCATGAAATTCAATAACACACATTTATAAAAGGCCTGAAAAACATTATTTCACACGGCATCTCAGAAAAAAATACGCATTTTTACTGTCCTGCACTTATATGTAATAGAATAACGACAGAAGTTATGTACTTTCTACGAACGAAGTTCGTTATTTATTTGTGAACTCAAGTTTGCTCAACTCCTTATTCCTTCAGATGTTATCTAGTGCATCAGAAGATCTCATCCTGCCTAGAGCACGTGCAAACCACAAGAAGAAAAGCTGAGTTTATAGATGTGGATGTAAAACCCACTAGAGTGAATAAAAAAGTTGCCGAGTTATTCAATAAACCCCATTCCCTAGCTTGTGGCACTTAACTATATGGTATTTTCTAGCTCGCGTTCTTATCTCAGAGTAATCAGTCAGGGCCCGTTAATTGGAGGATACCAAGCTATGGAACGTGTTTCTTCCCGACCTCTAACAGAGTTCGTCGTGAAAAAAACAACAAAAACCAAACACGTATCACAAAACGTGAGGATACCAAGCTATGGAACGTGTTTTTCCCGACCTCTAACAGAGTTCATCGTTTAAAAACAAAAACAAACACGTAGTCACGAAAATGTTTATTTAGTACACCACAAAACACAATAACAGAGAAATTGTTTCCGATGAGAAGCGTCAGCAATCTTTTCTAGTTCCTCTTACCAGTTCAACCGTAATCCCCTTTGCAAGTTAAACCACAGATAAATAAGTCCAAAAGAAGTCTATTTAGCAAACATAATCCCAACAAGTAAAAAATAAAGTAAAATCCAAGAGAAGCTTGGGTTGGATAAAGAACCTACTTAAAAATTGAACCTCTAGCTAAGCCTAACAAAGCAAAACTGTGATAGTTTTGAGAACCCGAACCTACACTTATGAAAAGCTGAAATCAAAACACAAAAGAGACCTATATTAAGTGTGTGTTTGTTTGTTTGTTTTTAATTTTGCGCAAAGCTATAGGAGGGCTATCTGTGCAAGCCGTCCCTAAGTTAGCAGTGTAAGACTAGAGGGAAGGCAACTAGTCATCACCTCCCACCACAAACTCTTCGGATACTCTTTTACCAGCAAATAATTGCACTGATTTTCACATTATAACGCTCTGAAAGCTGAAGGATCGAGCATGTTTGATTTGACTGGGATTCGAACCCGTGAGCCTCAGATTACGAGTCGAGCACACTGACCATCTGGCCATACCGGGTCCTCCCATACTAACTTTCTGCTAAACTCTAAAAATCTACAAAACTCTTTATATCAAGCTCTTGTGTCAAACCTGGCCTTATATGTGAAAACAAAACAATACACACAAAGCCAGGTTTGGTCCTTGTGTTTTTACGTGTTTGCACCGTTTGTCCAGGATATGGCTGCCCCCTCTATTATCTGATTCGCAGAAAAATATATATTTCTCTAAGGTCGTTTCAATTTATTTTTCTTGCCCGGGAATATGGATAATAGCCTATGATAAACACACTTTAAAGATAAAGAAAGTTTGGTATCTCACTAAAAGAGTTCAAACTGAAAACAATGGAAAATAGTTTAATTTATAAAGCACACATCAGCTATATAACTGGAATACACATAGTACGATCCAGTACTTCATATTTCCTTCCAGACGAAATTAACCTTAATTGCACAGAACTTGAGGAATTGAAATAACTCATCTTACCCCTAAAAAACACTTGATTGTCGAGGCTTAGTGTCGACAAGCAAAAAAATACAATACAATGTAAGGCACGATTTCAAACATACATTTGAGAGGGAATAGACTAACGTAATGTGTTCGACAAATAAACACTACGGGAAAATACTCTTTAAGAAAGATGGATATTAGAAAAGTACTTTTAACATCAAGGAGTACAAAAATAAGCACTTTAACAACAGTGCATATTACAAGATACGCCCATTAACACCCAGAAAATGCCCCCAGAAAATCATCTCCTTTAGGCAATAACAATGTTCATTTAAAGTAGCCAGCATAAAATAAACAACAAAGAAAACATTGACCAATGGATTCAAAAACGCCTCATACCGAATCGTCGACCTCCTTTATGTCATCCCACAGTGTTACCTGAATACCCTCTAAAACATAACTCTTTAATATAAACCAAGGAAACATCAAATAAATATCTTTAAAAATAAACTTCACACTAACCTAATTTTAACACTAACATTACAAATGTACATTTTACAACGAAATCATCTTAACATTACAATAACAAAGCATACAGATATGCACTATGTGAGTAAAACCTTTTCAAAGTTATTATTTAAAATAAACCTTATGTAAATATTAACACAAACATAGAAATAACAATTACATATATACAGAACAGAAATTAAGCTAAGCACCAAACTAGATATATATTTATACAGACTGCAGCGATATATGTGCAATACTTAAATCTAACTCGTAACCTAGGTAACAGTATATATATATTTATACACACACACACTTGACGTATGCAAATGTTAATCCTGAGAATAAATACCCGGAACAAAAATAAATCTAAAAATTCCAAAATGGATTATACAAATGCATGTATTAAAAAGTTCATCAACAGAACGCTGGAATTACTCACATAAAGTAGTCCCGACAGCATATTCTCCGATTCAGCTGTGGATTTTACCTGTGCTTAGGTGGTCTGATGGATAACCTCCCTGGTTCCCACAAAAGCCTTCCAAGTTTGCATCACATCCTCTTAAAAACAACACACGTACCTTTTCCTGTGTGTTGGTAATTTTCTGTGCTTCAGTAAGTGATCTTCTTTTATGGTTATATAATATAATGGCCCTCATCCATCTGCAGTAACATTTTAAAACCAAAATGGTTCGTTGGGGTTGAGAGCTTTGTGGAGCTACTTTCTCCATTCCTGACTTTGGAGCTAGTGTTGTAGATGTCAGTGCTGGATGTACATGTTGGTGGCTGCTGTTGCAGTTGGTGACGTTACGACTGATAAAGCTATTATACCACTTAGGTAGTTACCTTTGTGATCATGGCCAAAGAAGCTGAGTCTATGAAGAGACCTTCCCGCATTACATTTTACCTCTGATGCTAAAAGTGTGGTAAGGTCTTACTAGTATGAATGATGTGGTGATCCCATCTCACGTGAGCACGCATTCTATACATTTTCACAAAACGTTCTCCATTGCGGTTCCACTATTGTTTTTTTCACTCAGTGCTCCATTTGAGTGTAAGCTAGATAACTAGCTTACTGGATACTATGAGCTCATCTTAACCCATAATTACTTACTCTTTGTGTTTCATGGTAGGGGCTACTAATGGTGAGGCAGTTTGTGGTGTTCTTAGATACTACAGTCAATGGTCCAACTCCACAGTCATATCCTTCAAAGTTGACATGTCAGATACATTGGCAAGTAATGCGTCTTCATCCATCAAATCTTTTAATTTTCAACAATGTTTGCAATAGGTTTCTGCAAGAGAGAGATTACTTGAACTACTTCAGTTAACTGATTCAAAGCTAATCTTAAGTGACAAGAATTTGTTTTCGAATAGAGAAAAGCAGGATCGGAAATACGGATTCAAAAGACCTCCAACAGCTAAAAAAAACCTCAATTAATAGTGTGAGTTAAAGTCGTAAAGATGCACTTAAGAAAATACTTAATCCTGGAATATTATTTAGAACAAAGTGAGAAAACACCAAAAATAAGTGTGTACTTAAACTTTGTGTCTGCAACCTTATACACTGCTGGCCAAAATCTTAAGGCCAATGAACAGAAAGAAAAAATATGCAATTTGCGTTGTTAGACTCAACCACTTATTTGAGTAGATCTTCAAAAGATGAAAATAAGAAAAGGGAAAATAAAAATACAAAACTTTTTTTAGAATTTAATTGGAAAAATGTGAACACTATGATATTAACCTAAATACTAGCTGGTCAAAAGTTTAAGACCATACCAAAAAGAAGTTCTAAACAGTGTAGGAAATGCCCAACAAGAGGTTTCAGCAGTGAGTTGCACAGCCGTCATTACGAATAACTTCAAACATTCGCTTTGGAATGGTCGATAGAAGCGTTTGCAGAAGGCTGACTGGAATGTTATTCCAAGTGGTGAAGATGGCTTTACGAAGATCATGCCCTGTTTGAAATTGACGTCCATTTCTATAGATTTCCCTTGCTATCCACCCCCCAAATATATTCAATGGGGTTCAGTTCGGGCAAACACGCTGGATGGTCCAAAAGAATCGCGTTATTCGGCATGAAAAAGTCCTTTGTCCTGCGGGTATTGTGGATTGCAGCGTGGTCCTGCTGAAAAATCCAGTCATTTCCACACAAGCGAGGGCATCCAGTCAATAAGGGGGCTCTCTCCAGCATGCCAATGCAGCCAGCTGCTATTTGACGCCCCTGTATAACCTGAGGCTCCATTGTTCTATGGAAGGAGAAAGCACCCCAGATCATGATGGAACCTCCTCCACTGTGTCGTGTAGAAAATGTCTCTGATGGGATAGCCTTATCGTGCCAGTAACGCTGGAAGCCATCTGGACCATCCAGGCTAAATTTTTTTTCTGATCAGAGAAGAAAACCTTTGTCCACTTTTCTACGTTCCATGTTTGGTGCTTTTCAGCAAAGTTTAACCGAGCTGTTTTGTGGCGTGGAAGGAGGCGTGGCCTTTAAAGACGTTTACGAATTTTAAAGCCTTTCTCTCGTAAATGCCGTCTTATTGTTTTTGAGTTGCATTTTGCGTTCGTAAGGGTCTTAATCTGGTTCAACGATCGGCTGGTGTATTGCCGGACAGCCCGTCGAATCCTCCTGCTCAACACTGGCGAAATTTTCTTTGGCCGACCACTTGAAATTCTCGTTCCGTATCCCTCAAGGTCTTTTAATATATTTGCAACAGCAGTTTTACTACGCTCAATCTCACCAGCGATAGCACGTTGAGAGAGACCTTGCTTTTGCAGCTCGACAATTTTTCAGCCTTTGCCATGTTTTTTCCCCAATGTAACACACGAGATGTCAGTGGTAGATGTTGACAACGCTAATGCATGAACACAAAAAACTAAATTTCGTTACGTGTTTATCGATTAACGCTTCGTTTCAGTATGGTCTTAAACTTTTGACCAGCTAGTATTTAGGCGAATTTCATAGTGTTAAAATTTTCCCCATTAAATGGTAAAAAAAGTTGTTTTTTATTATTTTCCCTTTTCTTATTTTCATTTTTCGAAGCTCTACTCAAATAAGTGGTTGAGTCTAACAATGCAAAATGCATATTTTTTCTTTATGTTCATTGGCTTTAAGATTTTGGCCAGCTGTGTATGTACTAATTATTAACCTGCCAGTAAAACATTACCCTTACGACTCACAAACTGCAGTGGATACAGGCATCCTCATGTTTTTGACATAAACTTCAACTGTTCAATCCGAGGTCATAAAGAGCTAGACAGTGGCTAACAGTTAGCCGCACTGCATTCCCTCCACTGCTATCTTATTGTTGAACAAACAGAGCCAGGATCTGCTAGAAAAAAAAACAAATAATGGCAGCATTGTCCATTTTAGTGACAGATGCTTGCTTTGTTTTTCAAACCATTGAACTTCATTAGAATATATATAACTTCTGTCATGCAACTTTCTTAAGATACAATTTCAGCACAGATGAGAATACTTATCCTTCATATGAAAGTGTTACATCTTACCTCTAGTGGTACACGCATAGTCTGAACTTTCAAACATTCCAACTGGCATCTTACTAAGAAATGTTAAGAAAACGTATTTTTTTAGAAATGTTTTAACCTGCATGATAAAAACTATTTTACATAACAAACAAAACTTTGGGTACATCAATCATATTTGTTTTGTTTAATGATACTGTTTATGGATTTTGCTTATCACAGAAAGTTTCACCTCATTCACTCACATTTCAGTTTGGCCCAACCAAAATATTATCTCCCAAAACGTGCAAAAGACATATCAAACTATGTCTAATTACAAATGTGACATGCATTTACGTTACTTTCACCCTTTCTGCTAAAATAGACTTCATAGTAAATGTTTAAATGTGAAAAATGAACATTCTTGTGCCTTCATTAACGAAACCAATAGGCTCGTTTCTTTAAATAATGGCTGACAGGACAATAGCCATAGTTACCTTAATACCTCAAGTTCTAAACATCATTATCATATTCTTGGGTTTTTATTTAAAGGTTGTCCTCTGGTTGTAAGGCCTGGCATGGCCAAGCGCGTAAGGCGTGCGACTCGTAATCCGAGGGTCGCGGGTTCGCGCTCGCGTCGCGCTAAACATGCTTGCCCTCCAGCCGTGGGGATGTATAATGTGACGGTCAATCCCACTATTCGTTAGTAAAAGAGTAGCCCAAGAGTTGGCGGTGGGTGGTGATGACTAGCTGCCTTCCCTCTAGTCTTACACTGCTAAATTAGGGACGGCTAGCACAGATAGCCCTCGAGTAGCTTTGTGCGAAATTCAAAAAACAATCAATTCATTTGTGGCTAAATACAATTCTCAACAGTAAATAAGCACCAACTGCTCAGAATAACCATCAACTCAGGCTGCTGGAACGCTGTATTGTCTCACACAAATCAATTCACTCATATTGGATTGTACTGAAGTAAAGAGGGCATAGGTAACCTCAATAAAACAAGATCTGCTCCATCGATACATCTACTTTATAAACTTCCTCCCTGCACGCGAAGGAATAGCTCAAGAATTGACAGTAGTTGTTGTCAACTAGTTGCCTTCCCGCTAGTCTATCGCTGCTAACTTAGGGACAACCAATGTAGACAGTACTCAGCTAGCTTTGTGAGAAAATCAAACGAACCTAACAAGTTTCTTTAAATCATTTTAACAGTTCTTGTACAATGTCTTATATTTTATTCAACAAGTAGCACTCATAAATATTTTCATCCTCGGTCTTTCATATCGAGAAAGTGGTGATAGGAAAAAACTTGAAAACACGTAGCTGAAATATATTTTTACCAGGCCAACCTGATATTAGATTGCCTTCTCAACAATTTCTAAATGCATTATTTTCTGCTTTAAGCTGAGTCTTTCAAGTTTTACCATAACTAAAAGGCAAAATAGGTGCCCTCATTCAATCTGTTGGACTCATAAGGATCTTTCAAATAGTTATTCCTTCTTTTCCAACGTTCGATTCTAATATTTTTATTTATAATACTTTAATAGTCCCCCGCCGAAAGAAGCCACGTATTCATCTTCTATAAATAGAACAGTTAAGTTTCAGAACGATTCATAGAATACTATCTCCAGAATATGTCGTCAGATGTCGAACTACGCCATCGGAAAAATTAAGCAATTGGTGATAATGTGTAGTAAATTAATCTGTGGGCTTCCAGATCAGGGTGTTGTTGCCTAGTTGTAAATATTTGAGGCTGTAGATCAAAGGGTCCAAGATTCAAGACATGATACCACTGAACACACTCCGTATATTTAGGTGTAGTTGCATTATAAAATTCCTCTTATTTACTTTATAGTGCTGAATAAAGCAATTGTGGCAGTGGGTGCTACTAACTGGCTGTCTTCGCTCTAGTCAGTATTTCAAAATAGCCGTTCATTCGATATACGCATATCATTAAGGATAAATAATTTATTTTATCTGTGTTTCGAGTCTGGTGTTTGTATGTGTAATTAATACCAATAGTCGTGAACACGCTACACATTATATGCTGCTGTTAAATTAAACGTTGAAATAACTTGAAATTGTATTTTAAATTCTCTGCTAAAATGACGCTTTCCGTTGTATATTTAGGCTTCTAGAAATTGTAAAACTGCTATAGAGTTATTAAACGAATAGTGCAGTAGATTAGCTGGTGTTTGTAGTCTGTAGTAGTATAGGGAAGTCCGATTTTGTAATATTTTACTGAACTGATCGTACCTACCGCCCTGGACCAAGCCTCCCAGATGACTTCCCGGATATCAAATTTGCAACCACATAAGCAAATATTGTCACTTTTTCCACCCAATCTACGCAAGCCGAGCCCCACGTAAGTTCAACCACACCCACTCTAGCCTAATTCGACGACCTCTGACCCCATCCGCTTATACCCATCGATTCTACTGTAGCTGACGACTTCTATTTCTTTGACTCAACCTACTGAAGTTATAGTGAAGATAACGGATATGATCGTGTCCTTCTAATCTTTCGACGTCCAGAACGTAACTATTTTCTGAGAAGCTAACCATAGTCTTCTCGAACACTGGCTTTCTTATCCGTTCAAGAGTATTCCCTGGCACGGTCAAGACACACTTTTTTGGCGCCTGGTTCCTCCTACCTGCTTGAAGCATCTTTAAAGCTGCAATATCAACACAATCTTCTTTAAGTAAATTTAAATCACAACCCACGTAACCATCATGAAAGGAGCGAAGAGAAGATAAAGTTTATGAACACTCCAGGTAATCTCTCGAGGACCTCATCCCGAAATTACTTCCACTTATTGTTGTTGTGTTGTTTCAGATGAGTAATGAGAAAACGTTTGCTTGTTTATTAAATTAAGTCATTCTTAAAGTATTGTGTGGTGTCTTAATGTTAGCGAAATCATAAACTGTAATGTAGTATCAAAATAAAATGTAATATCGTAAACTTTAATGAGATGATATAATTTAATAGGATCATAAGCCAAAGTACAATCACGTTTGCTTTCATTAGTTTTTTAAGCGTAATTAACGTACGTATAGCATAGATGGCCTATTGTGTAGTTTTGCCCTTCACAAGAAACAAACCAAATTTACAACCATTCATTTTAGTCAACGGTTCGTAAGATATATTTCACGTATGTATCAACAGACACATTTGATACGTGATTCATATGGTAAGCAAAATATGACCACTAATGAAGATAAATAGACTAATGTGAATGTATAAGAAGGTTGCTTCTTATTAAATAGGCACAACTATAGGTTTGTTTGTTTGTTTTGAATTTCGCGCAAAGCTACTCGAGGGCTATCTGTGCTAGCCGTCCCTAATTTAGCAGTGTAAGACTAGAGGGAAGGTTGCTAGTCATCACCACTCACCGCCAACTCTTGGGCTACTCTTTTACCAACGAATAGTGGGATTGACCGTAACATTATAACGCCCCCACTGCTGAAAGGGCGAGCATGTTTGGTGCGATCGGGATTCGAACCTGCGACCCTCGGATTACGAGTTGAACGCCTTAAAACGCTTGGCCATGCCGGGTCACAACTATAAGTCAACGATCTTCAGAGTCCATATTAATATATTCATAATTTTACATTATAACTATCAATGCAAACAATCAACAGTACCTGCCTCGAAAAGGCTTTGTCAGACATTTTGAAACGAATATTATCTCTTTTTACTGTAAGTTGTATGATTTTTAGAAAATAATACTTCATGTTCTCCTTTACAAAATGACAAGAAAAAACTGTATTTCACGTTTTAACGACTGAGGGCCCGATTACACGACAGTAATCTGTTGGGTTTCTGACAGTGAAATTTCTTTCCTTGCAACGAAGAGAACTAGCAATGGCGCTTTAAAAAAAAACAAAAAAAAACCAGTCGACGTTGAGTGTGAGTAATCTACAGCAAGAAAGAAAGAAAAAATATTTAACTGGTCATGTGGGTGAGAAAATGAAATACTAATATCTTAAACACTTCGTAAATAAAAAATAATATTATAATCATGACTTCGAACTTGGAAGCAAAATTTACAAAGAACTCTAAAAAAACTGTCTAAAATTTGTTATAAGGTGAACTCAGTGTAAATGGTGCTATCAGAAAGTTCAAACCAATTTTATTTGTTTCTTTGTTTTTAAATCTTACGCGAAGCTACATGAATACTATCTGCGCCAGCTGTCCCTAACTTAGTAGTAAAACTTTGTTTGTTTTGTTTGTTTGTTTTATTTAGCGCAAAACTACTCGAGGGCTATCTGCGCAAGCCGTCCCTAATTTAGCACTGCCAACTTTTGGGCTACTGTTTTACCAACGAATAGTGCGGTTTACCATACCATAATAACGTCCTCACGACTGAGAAGGCGAGCACGTTTCGGATGGGGATTCGTACCTGAAGTCCTGAATTTGCTAGTCAAGCGCCCCGACCACCTGGCCTCGTTCGGCCACAAACCTTTTTTATACCTATAAACGTGCTTTCGGAGTTCTGACCAAATATTTCTCCTTCCTTGTAGTTTTATTTTTCTAATCGTTTTCCATGAATTTCAATAACCATCTTTCCAAAGGATGGAAGAGTGGAAATGTCCTTATAAGTGGCTCGGCTAATCTTACCAATTATCCTATCACTGAGTTTATGCACGCGTAGCTCTTAAGCTTTAAAACGAAACTACAAAGTGCTGTTACATTATCACTTGAAATTAAATGCCCAACTGAGTTGCTCATTATAAAATCGATCTTCACTGTGAAGAAGCATTGAGATAATAATGACAACAATGTCGAATTACCAGTTCTGTTTACTTAATTATAAGAATATTAGACAAGGTTCATACCGCTACAAAAAGCATATCCAGTGCCTTTAAAGGTTGAATTCTAGTCTGCATTAACACTACTAAATTTTATTTTGTACCAAGCATCTCAGCTTTAAACATAACGTTATGGTGCGAATAGTGGCATTAAAACACGATCTGTGTTTCATCTCAGTATTTATTGCATAATTCACAGATTTTACTGCACACTAATTACACTAAACTCATCGTACAACAAAACATTTATATAAACTTAAATAATAAAACAGAACTAGGCAGTTATTGTTATTTAGATTTTAATTGGAATTTTACCAAAGTTGCAAAGAGGTTTTACAAATTGGCCACCAGTAGGTTTGGGGATTTATAAATCGAATATTTAGAGTTTGTTCCACGCTGTGCACACAAAGCATATAAAGTAATATGCAGCTTTGCGTTAAAGCAAAATAGGCTCGTGCACGTGCTACTAGATTAGTTAAATCGTTAAACTGTCTGGAAACTGAAGGAATGGAAAACGAAGGTTGTTTTTGTTTATTAAGGGTAATTAAGCTAAAGTAAAACATCTTTATATATGTCTATACATATCTATATACAAATTACGAATCTTCTCCTATAAATGCAAAACACCCTCTAAGAATATTATCACATTTTTACCAAAATGTTTCTATTTACATGCACATCGGTGCTTAATCCTTAGGTGGGTCTTTCTGTTTATATATGCTGCTGTGCTAACATGCTTGCAAAAGTTTATAATCTTATATAAATCAGTGGTAAACTGAGTGACGTCAATATAGTAGACACTATCTAGAATGAAGATATAAGTGAATTATTATCATGGTTGCTGAAATTGGCAATAGCTTGACAAGTGTAAATGTGTTACTACTTTCAGGTAATAAGCATGTCAAGAACAGATGCTTAAACAAATGAATGCTCGAGCGATTGTCTTTCTTGAAATGTTGTTATTATATAAGTACTATTCTCATGGATGTATATAAAGTAGATTGTGTTGAATCATTTACTTTAATGCCTTGAAAAGAGAAGACTGGTATTTTCTCCGAAACAAAATGGGAAAAGATGGATTTTCAGGTTCATCATTTCACGAAAAATTATAGAGTATGGTTTAGAAATGGAGAAAGTCGGCAGTAATTTAAATAAGAAAAATAAACAAAAAAATTGTGTAAAAGAGCGCGAGACTTGAGAGTAATTAAACAGAGTTAAACGTGACAAAACGTTAGTGCATAAGAAACCTAAGGTGGTCAACGAGTGGTCACTTGCTCTTCCCCTTACATTTGAAAATAATAAAATACAGAGCGAAATAGTGAAACAGACAGAAACATGGTTATACCGAAGAAAGTTTGGCAGCCTGATAATACACAAAAGAAGATAATAGGCAGTGACATCTGAAATCTACCTTGCTAAAAATGAAGGAAGCGCCTCGGGCTTCGGTAATTGCTGACTGTGAATAACACGATGCAATTGTTGACATGTGTGAAACACATGATAGTTCAGACAAAAGTTAGGATAAAAATATTCCCGGTACTGAAAACCTTTATGTTTTCTAAAAATAAAAATATAAAAATGTAATTTAATAGTTTGAATTTTTTGCAGTCCTTTAATATATAAGATTTGCTTTGAAAATGTTTTTGATTATTGGAATTTCAAGACTTTATTTAACTGACATGAAAATGTTGTTAGAAGTTGCATCTAATATTTATTAATAAAAAGAACAGCATCTAGAAAAACCTTTATCTTTCCTTGTAGCTTTAATAAGACGATCGTTCTGCAGAATAGTATATTTATGCATGACTTAATATGTTGTTTGGAACCGAACCTTAAATATAAAAGGTTAGCCAAAAAAAAAGTTACATTCAGTTATTAGGAACACGATTAAAAATGTAAAGGAGTACAAGAAGTGTTTATTTTGGTATCCATTAAATGTGTTTGGTTCGATTGAAGTAATACTTCTCCCAGAAACCACTAGTTCGTGAAATTAATTAATCTTCTCCAAACATTGGAAGTATATTTGTTTTTGTTGGGTTTTTTTTCAGTACTTTCGTCCAAAGTTAAACAAAGCTATTTATGTATAAACGTTCATAATCTGATATAATATAATAAGGAAAAGTAACCATTCAAAACCACTCACTGCCAATTTTTCGGATACTCTTGTTTGAGCAAATAGTAGATCTCTAAAGTCTTTCTCACACTCTCAGTTCCAAAGTGTTTTTGCCACAACGGGTTGCGAATTATAGACTTTCAGATTCGCAGTTCAAGCATGCTAACTAATCCCAAAGTCATGGCCAGATTTTGTTTATTTGTTTGGCTTGGAGCAAAGCCGCATCTGGTTACGAGCTGAGTCCACCACGAGGGAATCGAGTCCCGAATTTTATCATTGTAAGCCTTGCGCGTTCAATCTTGGAAGTTACTGTTGTTTAGTTGGAAAACGTAAAATAAACACTTATATTTGTTTGTTTGTTTGTTTATAATTTAACATAAAGGTACTCAATGGGTTATCAATGCTCTGCTCACCATAGATATCGAAACATGGCTTCTACTGTCGTACGTTCACAGACGTACCGCTATGCCACTGAGGGAAAGGAGAAACGATTATGTCTTCTACAAAAGAAGAACTGGAGAAGTGTCAAAAAACATGAGCTGCATTCCATTGATACTCAAAAGCGAATTGTAGCAAAAGCTTGGGAGAATCGTACTTTCAAAGCAAAAGAATCAGATAAATTGGTCATTAGTTTTAATACTAACGATTGTATTAATGAAGATGTGGTGAAAAAGAGTGAACCTGAAGTTTGAACTCAGGTTTTAAAGGTTAAACCGTTAAGCGTCGTCTTAGTCAAACAACAAGTATCATGGGAATAGCGCAACTTTAACCTTTGGAAATACCTACTAATAATAGTAGAGCACCCCAGTGGCATGTCTGCGGACTTAACATTAAAAACCGGGTTTCGATACCCGTGGTGGGGAGAGCACAGATAGCCCATTTTGTATCTTTGTGTTTCATTATAAACAAACAAACAAAAACTAATAATATCATAATTTATGGCTACATATTTTATTTTGTTTTGGACGTGTCTAAGTTTTTAATAAAAAACGGGGAATTTTATAAATATGTGTCCACTTTTATGTTTATTGTTAACTGAATTAATTAATGCATATGTTGCCCGTGAAACATAAAATAATTAGCGTGAAATAACGAGCTTTGTTATGTTACTATATTCTCCTTTCAGAGAAAGTAGAGCAAACAGGAACGATTTGGACATATTATGAGTAAAGCGATTGACCCTTATCTCCAGGAAGCTTCACCGTGGCACAGCGGTGTGTTTGAGGACTTGCAGTGCTTGGAACCGATTCAATCTCCGGGGAATAACATATGTATTAAAATTACACTAGAATTTCGATTATGCACTTTTAACAAGAGTTACAGCTACTGAGGAGGTTGGGACATATGGAAAGAAGATTTGAGATATTTCAAAGATTCAGTAAACCATTTTGAAGACCGCAAAACTTGTTTATCGTTTATCCAAATTAGTCTCATATACCCAATTTTGAAGTATGAAAAGAGTTATTTCTGTGTTTTTTTTGTACCTGTTGACTTTTCCTTGGAGGTTCGCCATGGCCACGTAGTTGGGACGCTTGACTCGCAATCTGAGGATCGCGCATTCGAATCCCCGTCATCGAACACGGCCATCCTTTCAGCTGTATGGGTGTTATTATGTGATGGTCAACTCCACTATTCGTTGTAAAAGAGCAGCCTAAGAGTTGACGGTGGGTGATTATGACAATTCTGTGTAATATACTAGCAAACTAAAACCAAACTGAAAAAAATCTTAGAAACAACAAGCCATACTAACAAACAACAACAGAACATTATTTTTGTGTTTAAAGTTTTTGCTCAAAGCTATCAAAGGGCTGTTTGTATGTAGCCGTCTTTAATTTTGAACGGATAGATTAAAAAAAACTAACCAACAGCATTTACTTCCAACTCTTTGGTTGCTCTTGTCTGACTGAATGGAGTATTTGACTGTCACTTTTATTGCATGTTCAAGGCCCTTACGCTTCTTTTTTTTTTTTTTTGGCATTAAGCCTCGAATTCACAGTTTACGTTTGCTAACAGTGAAAGATAAGAAACCACTTTGTATCATCCAAATGTGAAAACTAAGGTGTTCGACAACATGTTGGTAAAAATAGGCTTAAAGTTATCTACATATAGCTTAACACCATGAGAAATATTTTAGCTTTAAACATGAATCTAGACTAGAAGACTGGCCTGGTGATTAGGACGCTCGACTAACAATTTGAGGTCGTAAAGGTTAGAATTACTATCGCTGAACGTGCTCGCCCTTTCAGCAGTGGGGACTTTATAAGTGGCATTCAATCCAATTGTTGTTAGTTTGTTTGTTTTTTTAATTTCACGCAAAGCTACACGAAGGCTATCTGCGCTAGCCGTCCCTAATTTAGCAGTGTAAGGCTAGAGAGAAGTCAGCTAGTCTTCAGCACCCACTGCCAACTCTTGGGCTACTCTTTTATCAACGAATAGTGGAATTGACCGTCACATTAATGGTGGTGGATGGCGTTGTTTAGCTTTCTTCTTTGTAGACTATCATTGTTAAATTAAGGACGGTTAGCGCAGATAGCCCTCGTATAACTTTGCGCAAAATTCACAATCACATCTATCGTTTTCCTTGCGTAAGCGCAAAGCTAACACAGTAGGCTATTGTGCGCTGTGTTTACCGCAGGAATCGAAGCCTAAATTTGAGCTTTATAACCCTTAAAAATTACTGCTGAGCTAAAAAAAGATATCTGTTGGTATATATGATGAACTAATGTTTTTTACTTTTGATGCAATTTCATTACAAAATTATATTTTCTGTTTTCGTAAAACCAATGTATGGTGTCAGAGAGACTAGAGTTTGAAATTAAATTTATAATATTAATTTTTAATTTGGCCATTATGTGGGTACTCTTTAATTTTTCTCTGTGACATTTATATATTTAACTAATTCAAAATACTTAATTTGATATGATTTACAGTTTAGTTGGCAACTAATTACTTTACATTTCATAGTTTGGTTTGGTTATTACTGAGAAAAACTGTACAAAAGCTATCTGTGCTCCGCTTACTACGGGTATCGAAACCGGTCTTTTGGTGTCGTAAGCTTGCAGGCTTAGACTTAAGCTACATCACTGGGATATATCACAAGCAACTTACTAAAACACAATTTTATTTATAAACACTGTATATACATATATATATATATATATATGTATATTTAGGCTCAACATGGGTAAGTGATTAAGGCACTCGATTCGTAATTTGAGGGTCACGGGTTTGAATTCCCGTCTCACCAAACATGCTCGCCATTTCAAACTGTAGGACCGTTATAATGTAACAGACAATCACATTATTCGTTGGTAAGAGTTGGCGGTGGGTGTTGATAACTAGCTGCATCAAGTCTTACACTGCTATCTTAGGGACGGGTAGCACAAATAGCCGTCGTGTTGCTTTGTTGCACAGCATTTATTCCATTATATGCACATCTGTGAACATTGTTCAAATACTTAATGTCACAGAGTGCAATAAAACTTCTAGATTTTTAACAGTTAACAGTTTTATTTTCTACTTGATTCAAACACAATCCAAAATTAAATATTTAATTAATACATGTACGCGCATAGAGAGATACTATTTGAAAGCATTGGAGTAAAATGCTTTCTTCAGTAGATTGCGCACAGAAGTACTAAACATAATGACAAACGTAAGGTTCAGTTTAGAGTAACTTTTTTGTCATTTGGTTTTACTTATTTCCAGATTTTTTATTGACCAAACAGAGGAAAATCACCAGCATACTAAGACTTGGTAGTACATCTGTAGCAATAAACAAGTTCACACAGTTCTTATTAGGCTTTACTCTGCTCAAAAAACGAAAATTGAAACTATTGATATAAGGGTACAATTGAACCTGGTGAGGACTCTGGTGATTTTTGCGTGACTTTTGCATGTGGCATTTATTTCCGCTGTAAATGACCCTTTACTTGGTTCTGAGATTAAATATTTATGTAAAATTAATCATTGATAATTTGCATTAGTATGGTAATTTATCCACTGAAGAAGATAGGTACTAGACTATTGTGCACAAGCGTTTAAAATCGAAATATTGTAGAATACTTAATTTCTTGCCTGCATCAGAGTTACAGGTACCCAGCTTTAAACTTTTGCTACGTATGCATAAACTACACGTATATATTTGCATTTTGATAACCGCAGAAATGTCCTGTGCTAATTTGATTACATGAAATATGGTAATCGTGTCTGACGCTTACGTTGCTATATCAATCGAATTAATTGATGAGCGTAAAATATTTTATTTAATAATCTCTAAAAACCATTATTGTGACGGTTATATAAAACTAATAAAATCGGTCGATTGTAAGTCTCTCTATATAATCCTGAGTATCAACCTTCATAGATGTAATATAATCATCATTTCAACTTTATCCCCTTTTTCGTAACATTATCTGCTCCTGAGTAAAATGGAAAATAAATTGCATAATCTTTCTTTTTCCTTCTTGACGGCCCAACATGGCCAAGCGTGTTAAGGCGTGCGACTCGTAATCTGAGGGTCGCGGGTTCGCATTCCCGTCACGCCAAACATGCTCGCCCTCCTAGCCGTGGGGGCGTTATAATATGACGGTCAATCCCACTATTCGTTGGTAAAAGAGTAGCTCAAGAGTTGGCGGTGGGTGGTGATTATTAGCTGCCTTTCCTCTAGTCTTGCACTACTAAATTAGGGACGGCTAGCACAGATAGCCCTCGAGTAGCTTTGTGCGAAATTCAAAAACAAACAAACAAACATCCTTCTTGACATATAAATGATCACGTGGGCATCAAATCTGACGAAATAGTAAAATAACAAATAATGTGGGTCGATAATAACAGTGCCGTCGTATAATTGTTTGTGTTTTTCTTATATCAAAACCACATCAGGCTATCTGCTGAACCCACCGAGGGGAATCGAATATCTGATTTTAGCGTTATACATCCGTAGACTTACTGCTGTATTAGCGGGGGACACCGTCGTATAAAAGGATACGTTCATGATATAATTCTGAAGTTTTTAGGACTTCGTTATTATTAAAGTAACTCTTACCATCTGACTATTAATATTTTTTATATTTCTTCCTTCACAGCTATTTCAATCGAAGCTGTCTTTCGGCAACAAGGTAAGTCATAGTTAACTGTTTAGTCAATAAATTAAAAAAACAATATATATATATACATTTATATTTGTGTGTGTGTGTGTACAGACGTTGCACTAGTTACCAATATGCCTTCATTAATTTAACATTCCGTATGTTTTCTTGTTAGCTATTGGACTATTTACAAAGCAAATCTTGGTTAGAATTTTTCATTTATGTTGAAATGTCCTTTTTTTATAAATATTTAAAAAATATAAAAATCGAACAGTTTCTTTGATTGTTAAAATGTTTTACTCGCTGACACCAGTAATTCCTAACTTTGTTATAACGTTTGGTTATTTTCCTTCAGCTCAGGCCACTGACACTAATAGTTTGTAAGTTCTGACTTTGCCAACATTTTATTTATTGTCCTTCAGCCTAGTCTTCCTACACCACTTATCACGTTTCATCTTTTCTGGTGCTTTTTAAAATCTGTTTTATATTTCTAAATATATTTATTAACGATTATACTGACAAGATGTTATAGATTAATATTGCAGAAATATGGTGCTTAACTTTTCTCATTTTTCTGAATAGCTTCGTAAATCTGATGAGATTATTCTGGCATATATATATATATATATAATGGCTAGATTGAAATATAGTAATTTCAAATCATTTGTTTAGTTAGAGCTTGAAAGACAATATACATTTTTAACCAGATACACGAGATGATGTGTAGATAATTGTCATTCCAGGAAATTGTAGCCATTGGATGTTCTTGGTGCAAGTTGTCCTTCCATAACAAAAGCTACTGTTTCAGCATTGAAAAACTAAGCGAGCATTGTTCATTGGGAGTGCATGCAGATATAATTGTGCCTCCAACATGGATTGTGAAACTTCCCCGAAAGGTAAAAATTCGTGTAACACCCGAAAGTTAAAGACTCGAGTTACACCAAAGGAAGCGAAGTGTTACGTTATAAAATGTCCTATCAGTCGATTTTTCTTTTCTTACGGCTAGTTTATTCACAAAATGCGCGTAACATTTTTATCAGTTTAAATTACTATATTATAAACTTCTATGAATTCGTTTAAACTTCAGAATGCCCATTTCATCTACTGAGAATTATGAGTTGTGGTTAAAAAAACTGCTATATTTTATATGGAGAAAAATATACTATTATCACTTTCATTATTACAAGGAAGACAGTTTTTGTTAATATTCTTAGCTTCCATATATTTTGACGTGTTTTTTTCTTAATAAATAGTCCTCACTTGCTCATCAGTAAATATATAACGCTAAGATCCAGGGTTAGATACTTGCCGTGACTGTTGGATTTTCTTATAAAAATAAAGCTCAGTTCAGGTTTATTTTATTATGTTCAGTAGTCTTCATATTTACATCTCTTCTTATTTCACTAACATAAGCCTTTTCTTAGCAATGGAGTCCCCCAGTCGCACAGCGGTATGTCTGCGGACTCAACCGCTAGAAACCAGGTTTCGAGACGCATGTTGAGCAGAACACAGATGACCCGTTGTGTAGCTTTGTACTTAATTCTAAACAAACAATTTTTAATAATGACAAGGTGAAAATTAAACAGTTTGTTTTGTGTCTTCTACTGGTTTGGTTTGAATTTCACGCCACGCTGCATGGGGGCTTATTTGCGCTAGCCCTCCCTAATTTAGCAATGATAGTCTACAAGGAATGAAGCTAATCAAGCTACCCCTTCCCCCCACAAACTCTTTGGCTACTCTTTTACCAATTAATAATGGGATTGAATGTCACTTATAATGTCCCCACCGCTGAAAAGGCAAGCATGTTCAGTGATGAAAATTCTAACTTTCGACCTCAAATTGCGAGTCGAGCTCCCTAATCACCAAGCCAGTCTTCTAGCGTTTAAAGTTAGAACATTTCTCATGGTGTAAAGTTATTTATAGATAACTTTAAGACTATTTTTACCAGCATGTTATCGAACGCCTTAGTTTTCGCATTTGGTTAATGCAAAATGGTTTCTTATCTTGAATTCGAGGCTTAACTCTTCACATGTCGTTGTCAAAAATTGCGTAGGGGCCGTGGGTGTACAATAAGAGTGACATTCAAATCCTACCTTTCAGTCAGATAAGAGCTACAAAAGAGATGGAAGTGGGTGCTATTGGTTAGTTGTTTTCCAGTCTTTCAATTCTAAATTAGAGATGGCTATACATAGACACACTTTATTACAGCTTTGATCGAAGTTTTTAAACAAACAAACAATATTCAGTTATCGTTATTTTGCCAGTATGGCCTGTTGTTTCTAAAATCGTTTTAATTTGTCAGTAAGTTATTTTTTCCGCGAGCGGAGTCCTACGTACTTTTCACGTTCTTCGTGAACATCTTCTCGCAGTTGGTAAAAGCATTTTCCATTTAATGGATTGCTCGCCAATTTAGAATTTGGTGTCTTTACAAACTGTATTACAGTTTGCCATTAAAGAGGTACGTTTGCCCTTGATGTGTATGATTTATGTATCAAAGTTAAACGAATAAATTTTGAGCAAATTAAGAAATTTAAATAAACAGTCTACATTTTTTGTCGTTTTCTAAAAAGAAAGTGTTAAGATGAGGTGTTAAAGTTATTTAATGTACTACAAGTTGGAGCACATGAACTTTAAATACGTGGTTTTCCTACAATTTAGTACACTTAAACACGTGTAACTCAGGAAAATTATTGTACAGAGCTGCATAATCAAACGTGTATTTTATAGTAATGTAAGTAAGTTTAGTGGAAGAAGGAAGTCCACAGTAAAACTTAACTAAAATATATCATTGTTTACAAGTTTTGTTCTCGTAATTTTTCTGATAATCATAACTAGTCTGTATTTTATTCCAGTTTTTTTTGTTTTTTTATAACTGAGCGACTACATATTCTATCTTCATTTGTCCGCAGAATATATTTAAGACATGACAAGATAAAAAAATATCAAAACTGTAGCTGAAGAAACGCAGAACTGATCATTCAGGAGAAAGATACCCTACTCTTTTAAGGACGCTCATGGACATCTTTCATTTCTATTTACATATTTGTGGCCACCAATTAGACGGCTAACATAATTGGTTCAGAACACTAGAGACATTTGTATTTATGAAAAACTGAATGTCATTAATTAATTTAGCATCATGTAATTCTGTGACATAATAGTTATACATCCAGTGCAATAGTTAATACATTTTGTTTGTTTTGTTAAGACTTATTGCAACAAATGCACGTTATCTGAAAACCAACGTCGCCTTGTGTAACTTTTTCATGTTGTTTTCAAATTGACAAATGTTCTTATAAAATAGTAGAAAGCTACAGTTCGCCTTTTAATTATAGATAAGTTTGTTTGTTTGTTTTTTGAATTTCGCACAAAGCTACTCGAGGGCTATCTGTGCTAGCCGTCCCTAATTTAGCAGTGTAAGATTAGAGCAAAGGCAGCTAGTCATCACTACCCACCGGCAACTCTTGGCTACTCTTTTACCAACGAATAGTGAGATTGACCGTCACATTATAACGCCCCTACGGCTAGGAGGGCGAGCATGTTTGGCGCGACGGGGATGCGAACGCGCGACCCTCAGATTACGAGTCGCACGCCTTAACACGCTTAGCCATGCTAGGCCATTATAGATAAGAAAATAAATGCACGGTCGTTTACCTATAAGAAAATATGTATCATACGTATCTCACCCGTTGTTTACCTAGTCCAACAAAACAACAAATACACGCTGAAGTCCTAATATCCAGGATAACTACTATGTCGCAGTTTGATTTTAAAAATCGGTTTTTCACAAGTGTACATATCATGTTGAGAAATAAGTAATTGAATTCGTTTTTTAACTGCATTATTGTTAAAGATCGTTTTTTTAGAAATTATAATTTATTGTCATCTTGCAAAAAACAACTTTATAACGAGGTAAGCTCTCCACCATCCATCGCTAACGGAACTCGCTGATATAACACAATGTAATTGACGCTTAATCAGAGCACAGCATATACATAGAAATAGATACATGATTCTCAACCGTAATTTTGCATCGATTCCTGTACTTGTACAAGTTTACTTTTGAACTGTTTGTGGTGGTGCATCAATTTCTTTACTTGTACAAGTTTACTTTTGAACTGTTTGTGGTGGTGCATCGATTTCTTTACTTGTACAAGTTTACTTTTGAACTGTTCGTGGTGGTGCAAAGTACAAATCAAATAATAGAAAAAAAAAACACAAGAAAAGATGATTTCATTCAATATTCCACCAGTAAATTTCAATATTTTTTTTTATATTTTATTATAACACCAATGCTTCGTACTCGGAAGAGTTCACGTATGTTTGTTTGATTCAATGGGTAAATCTCTTCAAATGTAACTGTTAGATTCATGGAACATCCATACTATAGTTTCAGTGGTTTCAAACTAAAATTTAACAACATTAGACTTTCCAAGTACATGTATTTTCTATCAGGCAGAGCTCAACTACAACTCACAAGATGTCCTCCTCGACAGATGACAACGAGAAATGTGGTAACAAAATCAGACAGTGAATGTTAAACTAACAAAAATCGTTTTCTTTTTTAATGCTTTCAGTCTTCAAATCTCAATACTGCCATCCAGTGGCACAACATCATGTCTGCGGCCTTACAACGCTAGAAACTGGCTTTCGATATCCGTGGTGGGCAGAGCACAGAGAACCCATTATGTAGCTTTGTGCTTAATTACAAACTAATATACAGTCCGCGCAGATGTAATCATAATATCTATAGGACGTGTGAATTGTAATTTAAAATCAACGCAAAAAAGTCTGTGGTTGCAATTTTATCATATTTTTTCAGGCATTGCAAATCTAATTTTGATCACAATACGTAGAAATTAGAAGCAAATGAGCCCTAGTTAACCTTTTTGTGGTATTGTGTCGACAGTACAAGTTATGACATAACGATGTTACTTGAGGTCCCGAGAACGTAAAAGACTATAAGGTTTCAAAATGATATTTCTACCCGTTCTGTGTCACAGTGATCTCTTCGAAGCAAAGGCCAGTCGTGATCTTTGGTTAACGAGTCGGGCTGCGAATATAAAGATCCAGGGTTTTAATGGAATGTTCAGACAAGAACTCGTTACAAAAGTAACAGTTACTGCGATCGAAAAAGTCGTGTAACAGTATCGTTGATTTGATGTTCATCCTTTGGTCATTGCTTCAAAATCAAATACAGCTGTACCTAAAACCCAGTGGTTTCTATACTAATGGTGCACAGTAGATAATATTCAGATTGAAATTTAAAATTCTTCAAGGAAAAGAGCCTGAAGAGAGGGATAATATCTGTATCTGATCATGTATGAAACGATTATCAAAATGTATTCGATCTTTCTTTCAACATTAGTAAAGCTTCATTTAAAATTATAAAGTAAAAAAATATAACACATACAACCATTATATTTAAGTTACATCTTAAGTTATATAAGGGCTACTATTATTTGTGAAAGGAAGGTGAGGATCTCTACTTTATGTGTACGTTTATTAGACCAAAACTACGGATCATACTTATTCCATGGGAGAGGAATACAAACTTGTTTTCAAGTATGGAATATGGAGGATGGGGTGAGAGACTCTTGTTTATTATTTTTAAAGTCATCTGTGAATGTCAAAATAAGAACTTCGATACTAACGTGAACTATACACTTATTATACAAAAAAAAGAACAAATAAATTACCTCTGTGTAATTTTCTCTTAAATCAACATATTAGAAGAGTGAATAGTGTGTGTCAATCTACGGTGAGTACGAGGCAAGTTAACACACGATCCGGGTTAAATTTGTTTCTTTGTTTTCTGTATTTGGTGCAAAGCTACACGAGGGCTATCTGCGCTAGCCATCACTAATTTAGCAGTGTAAGACTAGAGGGAAGGCAGCTAGTCATCACCACCAACCGCCAACTCTTGGGCTACTTTTTTACCAACGAATAGTGGGATTGACCGTCATATTATAACGCCCCCACGGTTGAAAAGATGAGTATGTTTGGTGTGACAAGGATTCGAACCCGCGATCCTTGGATTACGAGCCGAATGTCTTAACCACATGGTCATAATTCCTATAAACATAGCTTGAAATTTAAATTTTAGAAAATAAAGCACAAATGACATAAAGAGAACAATGAGTAAGTTGTAAAAATTGCAATTAATTTTCGTTAATTTTTCCACGTTTAAACATCAATCCAAATTATTTTTGTATGATATCTATTTTTGTTTTAATAGCACAAAAAGTAATGCAAGTTTCTCATTGCAGGGTTAGTTAACGCACGTGTCAATCAACTCCGAGTAAAACGTGTCAACAAGTTGTCCCAAACCGCCATTCACCTAGAAATGGCTTGTTATTGGACAACATTATGTACTATTATATAGCCGAAAGAATGCATTTCCTAATAATATCTAGCTTAAATTTTCTCAACAAAGTGTACGATATAGTATAACAAAATGCTTGTAATAAAAAAATATATTTACTTACGTTTGCGAAAGTATCAATTTTTACTCTCCCAAACGACAAAACTTTTAATCACGATGAAATTACAATAGCTGTTCACTTGTATTTAAATTACAATAGCTGTTCACGTGTATTTAAATATGTCTGTGGCTATAATATCACAATATGATGATTATCAATTTCAACATATGAAAGTCGTTGGCATTTTCCTCATCTGGCCAACCCCCCACCCCCAGTTTCCCCTTAAGTCAATTTATGCAATACAATCTGAACTTCATTGTCTCAAAAAAAAACTCCCCCTATTCTCCATGTCTGCAAAATTTAATGAAATTTCATTGAAGAAAAATTCAAGAAATCATTCAATTATATTTTAAAGATAGATTATAGTGGAATGTGTCTTAATCCTTAATATACCGAAAATTATACGTTTTTCGATTTTGGAAAGTTTGTCGCAAGCCAAAATATCTTATTTCAGTTGTTTTAGGAGGAAGGAACTCAGAATAACCGAAGATTGTCAGTTTCACTAGAGATCAAATAAATAGCTTTGAAAAACCTACATAACGTGATTATGGGTTTTTTTTACAACTAAATAGTTTATTCCAGTCGACGACAGGCTTCAGAACGTATATCGTGCAACATTAGGATAAATGAGCGTTGTTTCCTATGCCAACCCACTTGTAGCTCTCAGCTATTTTCCCATTATGGTTGACTGTAATGTCTTGTTAGACGTCTGATTGAACTACTTTATTCTTTATTGAAGAGGTTCAAACAATTGTATGTATCTCTACTTGAAAGTATTCAGGCTGCCTGAAGTGAAGCAGTGAGAGATGGTCGTACTAATTTCCAACATTGGCTTCCTTATTATGTGTATGCTCTGTCAGCTTATTAGTTTACTTATCTTAATTGTCTTTATGCCAATCGCCTCTAAAACTGTATACATAGATATAAAGATTTTATTCTTAGTTTGTACACCTAGATTACTTTAGATGAATATAAGAGAAGAAGGTCAAATACATGCTTCCGACATTCATATCAAAAAGCCTAAACCATAATACAAATCTAATGGAAAACAAGATAATTTTATCAAATCTATACAATCAAAATAAACTAAAACATTTAAGTAATTGAATGACAGACTAAATTACAAAAACTTCTCTTAGTCTATCGAACCATTTATCATGTTTGAGTTTGTACAATTAATTACCAGTACAATTAAGTTGGTTGTGGCAAAGAATAATCGACAAATTCTGTTTAAATTTTATTAAAATTGTTGACTTTATTTTGGCGTAAATTCAAAAGTTAACATTGTACTCAGAGTAATACTACAATCATTCATTAAGAATGTGACAGTCGTCGTTGGTATTTTGTTTAATCAGTACATGGGTTTCATAGACAAATACTACAAATAGGGTGAAAATCTACAAATTGTCCATCATAAAAGAAGACGAAAACCAAAATGTACTCATGTGAACTAAAAATGGGTACATGGCTTCCGATCTGCGCAAAGAGCGAGAAGAACCTAAATTAACACATATATACCTCTGTCATGCATTAAAATTTTAAAGCTCAGTATGTATGTAGAGAGATCTCAACAAAAATATAAATGAATGATGATGGTTAGAATTTTTGGCATAAAGTGAATAATTTGTTTTTGGATTAATTTTTAAAAGATAATAAGAACACTATCGTCATTCATAATTAACAAACGTAACGTCATATATCCTCAGTTAAATTGTGAATAAGATATAAACTTAGGTTCTTAACTTAATCAGGAAGGAAACGAAAAATGTTAATGTGACACAATGCTTAGTCTTAATTATTATAAATATTTACCTTAACAATACGCCAAAGTTAATATTATAAACGCAAGTTAATATTTTAGCTTTTGAGAATATGTTACTAGGCCATTAAATGGTTTCTTAAAACTTGAAAATCAGTATCAAAGTTTATGAATGTTGAACATATTAAATCCTATATATTTTTCCACTTGGCTCTCACGAGCTCCTCAATGTGATAAGTTAGTTAGTTAGTTATCACCATTAGATTCCATCTAGGAACAAAGGGCCGCAATCGCTTGTGGATTCTTCAACAAGTATTTAAATGAGCAGGTTGTTAATCCACTGCCACGAGCCGTCCCTAATTTAGCATTGTAAGACTATAGGGAAGACAGCTAGTCATCACCACCCACCGCCAACTCTTGGGCTACTTTTGTACCAACGAATAGCGGGATTGACTGTACCATTATAACGCCCCCACGGCTGGGAGGGCAAGCATGTTTGGCGCGACGCGGGCGCGAAGCCGCGACCCTCGGATTAGGAGTCGCACGCCTTACGCGCTTGGCCATGCCAGGCCGAATGTGATAAGAGATACCGACAATTGTCATTATCTAACCTGTATAAAAGCTAATGTGTGTCACGTTACGTCATGCTTTATTTCTCGAAATGGGATGATCCATAAGAACCAAAATGCATTTATCCAGATAGAAAACTTCGACTCCTGTCTGCCCATTGCGATATTAGTGACGTAAGGGTAAGGGTGCTGTGAAAACTTTAATGTATTGAATGTTGGTAGAGACCCGGCATGGCCAAGCGTGTTAAGGCGAGCGACTCGTAATCTGAGGGTCGCGGGTTCGTATTCCCATCGCTCCAAACATGCACGCCCTCCCAGCCGTGGGGGCGTTATAATGTGACGGTCAATCCCACTATTCGTTCGTTGGTAAAAAAGTAGCCCAAGAGTTGGCGGTGGGTGGTGATGACTAGCTGCCTTCCCTCTAGTCTTACACTGCTAAATTAGGAACGGCTAGCACAGATAACCCTCGAGTAGCTTTGTGCGAATTTCAAAAAACAAAACAAACAATGTTGGTATAATAAGCCTAAAGTAAAGACGTAGTATGGGGTCATCTGGCCTAGAGCCAAGTGCATAAACTTTATCATGAAACTAAAAATATCGATTCAATTTTAAACTTAAATATCGTCTCTGAGTTAATATATTTTATATCACCAACGTTTTTAATATAAAAAAAACAAAGACCTTTAATCAACGGAGACTCTTAAATTTAGAAATCAACAAAAAAATCTTAGTTTTATTCTCTGTACATTTCACTGTGCTTTCAATTAACGAGGATATTAGGCTATACTTATGTTGCTAAGAGACGTAGCATAAAAGCCATTGTCGTAACGTAGTATTACCAAAACGTGATGATTTTTTATGTATTAGAAATTGTAACTACAACTGCTTTTTACCAAAATTATTCTATGAACACGCCACGAATTCATTTCATGAGTGTTCTTAATTTTGATTGGCTCACAAAGGAATTTACCGATACTTGACTTCCTCGAATGCATTTTTCTGCCTCTTTGTTGATCAAGCTTGATTTTTTAAAATGAATTTATTCCAGTTAGCTATGAAATGTGAAGTTAGGGTATACTATGAGGTGGTAAAAATAATACTTGCTCTGTCATTGTTGACGCGATATTTACTTATTTTAATCAGTTAGCTATATTAGTATCTACTCGATAGGGGGACAATCACAAGACAGATTAATATTTTCATCAAATAACTGCAAACTTGCAGTTAGTTACAACCAAAATGCTGCTAACAGTGAGGGTATTCATCTAACTGTTCAATTCACAGTAAATATATAGATTTGTTAAGGTTTACTGTATTGTGTACTTGTATCGGTTTGCTATATAAAACTTGTTTCATTAGTTTATAGATTACTTTTGTTGGTTCTTATCTATATGAATATCATCTATTCCGTAGTATTAACTTCATCAGTTTAAATAAGTGTCTAAAAAAATATATTCAAAATGTGACTACCTTATGATAAATATTTGTTTACTGAAACAAGTTTTCTGTAAAAAAAACTATCTTGTAAATCCAAAATATTCCAGCATGATTGCTAAGTCAATTTGATGATTCGGATACATAAAGTTTAATTATATATCTCACAGGAAAAAACTACAGACTAAGTAGGCTTCATTGAATAACTCTATCACAGTACAGCTTGAGTGGTATGTGAACTAATTTTTAACTCTTTATAAATTTCACATTATTTTCAACTTTTTAAACCCAATAACTTCATCAATAAATAGAAACCTGAGATATTGAAAATGATAGAAAATATACTTAATATTTATGATAAAAATCACTTTACGCTACAAATGATTCTTTCGTTTGTTGTTGGTGTTTTCATGTCTCTCTTAACTTATTAACTGAAAATTTTAAATCAGAGATGTTTTAAAATATATTTCAAATTTATCTTTTGCCTGTCAAATAATATAATCACAAAGTATTTCGTTCGTTTCGATGAGAACCGAAACAAATTAGCGAAGCCAAACGATGAGAAACAAACATTTATTTACAATATTGTTTATATATATATACAGTATAAAAATCTTGAACATACGGTTTTGATAACAATAGTTGATTTTTAAAAGCAAATATTAAACCTATAGCTTTCCAGTTCTTCATCTTCTTTCGTTGTTCAAATTGTAACTTTGAAGTTATTGCAAGTGATATAAGCAAATAGCGTTCCAGAAAAACTATTGACTCTCATCACCCAACCCAGCTATCGAGTTCTGATGAAGAATAGAGGACCTCCTAAACAGTAAATAACCTAAAGCAGACAAAATTAATCTGAGATACTGTTTTTATAAACCTATGATTTGAAATCGTAACAGACAAATTTAGCGGAATGCAGTCTAACATACCTTTTATAACGTATATTAGGTCTATTGATTTCCAATGCTTATCCACGTTTCGTCACTCAAACACTAACATTAAAATGGAAAACAGGTTTACATCATAAACACCTTATACCAAAAAAGCTAACACGTTTTCCTTAACTTCAAAATATATTGAACATTGAGCCACTAGTTCTTTCTATCAGTTCAATGTACCTGTATTTACTCTGTACCTCAATCGTTCTGCCCCATTTAACTCAAAAGGTTAAATAACACTTTGTCACTAATCATTTCTATCATACTGATGTGTCGATATTTACCTTGAAGCGACTCGAAAATACGAACCGCTTAACAAGACCTCACGTTTCATGAAATGTTGCAATAATTATAGTGAAAAAGTTTGCCACCATTAGTGGTTTGATAATTTGTAAACTTATAATCATATGGAATAATGCATTAGATATTTTTAATAATTGTCTGCGATATTACGTAATGAGAAATTTTAAGTTCATAGGAATGTTTTAAAACTATTCCCCTGTCCTATAACACGCGGTTCTTCTTCTGTAAGATCATATGAAATAAATAGTGTCTATGCACGATAATATGGACCCTCAATCTCATTGTTAACATGACGACAGTATTGAAAAGCGTATTATAGATAAGATATCCGAAAGTTATTGAAATATTCCACGCAAAGAATTTTTACCTGAATTATAACGTGTTAAGTGCAGTCTTGTCAGTTATTGTTCTTTATCGTTAATTCAAAACATTGTTAAAGGTATTTTTGTGAAAATAGAAATTTCTTTAAAACTGTGGGGGAAAAAGTGTTCTAAAAATGTAAAATAATCTGTAGTAAAATTTAGAGAAACATCCTACAGGAACGCAGTGTATCTCCAAATCAATGTTTTAGTGTTTCTTTTCCTATTTCAATCCATTGAGGAATACTTGTTTTAGATTTTTCATAAACTTCTGTAATTAGAACTGTGGATCAGTACAGCTTTTATACTGTTCAATATAGTAGTGTTGCAGGTATTTTTAATAAAGTTGTCACTTCTCATGTTTGCCCTCTATAGGGATCTTTCAAGTCTTCACTGCGCAGATCACCAAAAAAACGCTTATCTACAAAAAAGAAACTGAAAAAGGAGGTAGGATCTGATGTTTTGTAATTACCCTTACAAGGTTTAGATATCATATTATTATTATTATTACTTTAAAAATTAACACGATTTTTTTCAAAACATGTGTTTGTTTATAAATGATAAATATTAATTAATTTTCCTATCACTTCATACATTTCTAGTTTTGTACAGATGGAAATTATTAATTAAATAGAAATGTGATTAATGAAGGATAAAATACGGAAATTATTCTCTTGATAATTATGCTGCTCTGAAACATATCGATAAAATTAATCTGTTTATAACCACCGTTTCCTGTAAGTAGGTAAAAGTAAATATATGTATATCAGTTTATTAAACAAAGTATTTAAATCACATAATTTAAAATTGATATTAATCACAATGAATAGTTCTGTCTCTCTCTAGCTTCGTGTATGTGTGTTCGTATATGTAACTATTATACTAATTTCAGAGAAAATCCATACAAGGATTTAATTAATGCAATAGCACCAGGTGTCTCTACATTAGGGTTAGGGCTAACGTTATCAGCGCCGACGTGACTGCTTTCCAATAGAAATCGTTTGATAGATGGGTCTTGAGACGCTGTGAAATAGGCTAACGACAGCAGTGTTCTATGTGATAACGACACTTTACGTACCATTTTCAACTTGCATTAACAGAAGAGATAACATTCGTTAACACAACGTAAACCTTTAACGTCAGTGCATTTACTTCAGTCATGATATATTTTGCTGGAAATATGTGTTGTTTTATGTTGAATGAAAAGACTGCATTGCACTTCATGTAAAAATAACAGCTCACTGCGATAGGCTTCTACTGAACTGAAATTTCATAAGAAAAATGCTATAGTTTGCAAATAGTTTCATAATTATATTTATTATTTTAAGTTTTTAACTATTTTAAAAACGACATTAGATCTAGAACATCTTAGATTCAATAGAATGTTATTAATTAATTATGAGGCTTTAGTTCTTTAATTTTTTATCCTGCTGCCACACATAATAAAAAAGTGCTCATAAACGAATGAATATCAACTTTAAATGAAGTTTCTAAATTATTTCAGTAACTCACGGACAACTAATTTAATTAAAAATTACTTTTTTACTTTTTTAAATACTGTGAAAGGGGTATAAGAGTTATTATTTAAAATAAATGAAATTATTTGAAAATGGGTGAAGTAGAAGTAAAGACAAAGAAAAGCTGTCTGTATAATGTGAATTTTTTACAATCTTCAAATGTTTTTAATATTCACTTACTGTGTTCATTTTATCTCACAAATGGTGAAAAACTATATATGCACCCATATAAATGTAACATCTACTACACCGTGTATACTGAGTGTTTATGTTCTATCTTCAGTCGTTGTCTGACTCATCTGATGTATTATCGATAACTGTGGTATCTTCTTGGGCGCATCAAGATTTGAAAGTTCGTTTTATGAAACTAATCGTGCCCATTATGAAATTTGAATACCAGGACCCAATTTACTGTCGATATGTATGCACAACACCTGCCTTACTGCTAATATATCAGCATGACCACACGTTACAAGACTGATATAAGTAACTCATTGTATGCCTGCCTGTTGATCGTGAATTCGAATTCCATCACCAAGCTTACTTTCCCTTTCAGCGGTGGGGGTGTATAATGTGGTTTTCATTTCCACTTTCAGTTGTTAAATAGCAGCCCAAGAGAAAGTGGTGGGTATTGTTGACTAGCTGCCTTTCTTCTAGCGTATCACCTATAAATTAGGGAAGGCATAATTAAGCACTCTACGCTTAGATTAATAGTATTTTTTAAAGCATTTGGTACAAATTACACCATATTTGATTAGAAGTTTCTTCAAAGTATTTTTAGTTTGCCATTACGAATATTATATTCAACTTATCTTGTTAAAACCAAACTTCACATGACATCCGACATAGCTGAACTTTAGAGCATGATTCGTTATCATTATTTCTGTACAAACTTTATAAGTCACCTAGTGCACGATGTAGCAAAGTATTATTGAAACCATACGCACAAAAGTAGATTGGTTTAATTGAATAACATATTTTCTTATATCTAACCACACGATTGGTTCTACTGAGCTAGTTGCGACTTCATTGGTCGATGAGTAGGGTGCATTTTGTACACTTGTATTAAAAATGAAGATTTAAAATTTTGAATTACGACGAAAGAACAAAAAATAGCCTTGACACTTTATGTTAAACAAGTTTTTATGAAAAAAACTGCTAACAGTAAAAAATGACCCTAAGCTAAGAAAAATTGCACAATTGAGCATCCATAGGAAATGTTTTTTTTTGTTTTTTGAATTTCGTGCAAAGCTACTCGAGGGCTATCTGCGCTAGCCGTCCCTAATTTAGCAGTGGAAGACTAAAGTTACCACCTACCGCCAACTCTTGGGCTACTCTTTTACCAACGAATAGTGGGATTGACCTTCACATTATAACGAACCCACGGCTGAAAGGGTGAGCATGTTTGGTGCGACAGCGATTCAAACCCACGACCCTCAGATTACGAGTCGAACGCTTTAACCCACCCGGCCATGCCAGGCCTCACAGAAAATGTTACGCATAAAAAAAGGATGCTTCAGTATAAAAACTCTGCAATTACATCCTGTGATAATTTTATTTCAAGTAAATCAGCTTTCATATTAAACACAAATATTCACAGTAAATATATTTTTAATTTTCTGAACTCTGGGCTTAAGTTTTGACATAATTTGTTGAATAATATAAGTATTTTCAAAATCTAATTTACTAATGTGTATAAATATTGAAACTTTTTAAAATAAACGCGTAATATAATTGTGTGAAATTATCCTAGACAAAATTCTTTACAGTTGTTTCCTGCTATCTGAGATACTCTGTTCTCTGTTGTTCCTTGTTGTTCAAATCAACAAGTTATCTAAATTCGACTCCGTGTGGAATAATGTAGATTTATTTGGTATGCGTCATAAAATGAGATGGTCACTGGAATGTCTTTAAGTACAACTATAATTAATTATATGTCTCATTCTGATGTTGATTTAACACGTCTTTATCACAATTAAATAGAAGCACCTAAGTTATATAAATCATAAGGTTCTCTAGCTGTTGTTTTTTTAAAACCAATTATTAGATAAATTAAAGTGAATTTGATTTCAAATTTCTTTCTGTTTCTTAATGTAATCAACGAACTTTTAATTGTATGTTATTTTTACATAATTCTACTTTGTAAAGTGACATAAAACATTTAACGTTACATTAAACAGAGTAATTAATTTAAACGTTATTTTCAATTGTAGTGAACTTAATTCACAAAACACTTGCGAATTTCTTAGTTGGCTTTTAACCCCTTGGGATGTGTTCTTCTGTAAATTAACATCAGAACAGGACTAAGGTAAGTTGGTAAAAATAATATAGAAGATGAATATACGAAACTTAAAGCGACTTGATAACAGTTTAAAATCATGAATATTATTATTGCATAAGGCTTTTTTTTCGTACGTGTGGTTTTACAGTTTTTAATAGCTAGGAAGAACAAATATATACAGTGGCATGGCTTAGGTATCCAAAGTAAGGGTAGGGTAAATTATGAGGGTAATAAAATATAGGTATATGCTAACGCGTCGTCAAATATTACTACAGTGTATATTATGCACTCATAGAATCTGTAGGTTTCATAAAAAAAAACTCACCCTTGTTAGCAAAAATATTAATTTCCAATTAGTTTTAAGTAAATAACTGTTGTTTTCTTAAAACAGAAATACACTATGAGATATCTACACTCTGTGCGCGGCGAGGAATATAATCTTGTTTTTGCTGTGTTTGTTTGTTTCTTTCTTTCATTGTAAATCTGGCCCGGGATGGCCAAGGGTGTTAAGGCGTGCGACTCGTAATCTCAGGGTCGTGGGTTCGCATCCCCGTCGCGCCAAACATGCTCGCCCTCCCAGCCGTGGGGGCGTTATTATGTGACGGTCAATCCCACTATTCATTGGTAAAAGAGTAGCCCAAGAGTTGGCGGGGGTGGTGATGACTAGCTGCCTTCCCTCTAGTCTTACACTACTAAATTAGGGACGGCTAGCACAGATAGCCCTCGAGTAGCTTTGTGCGAAATTCAAAAAACAAACAAACAAACATTGTAAATCTAAAACTAATTTGCAAATTACCCACTAGGGGACTTTTCAGTAACTATGTATAGTAGAACATAGAAGTAACTGTTAAGTCTCCTACACATTGTATCACGTTGAGCTTTTTTTTTCAGGGGGGTGGGGGTTAGCCAGTTAAAAAACTCAATGTAAAGACGTAGATAAACGTATTGGGAGAAATTGTTATTTTTCTATGTAAAAATATAGGAAACTTCATCATTATTAGTTGAATTATTTGCATAATTCATAGTGTTTCGTTTACATTGTTTATGTGACTCGCATATTAATTAGTAACCCAGTAACCAAAACGTCATGGGCGTAAATAGTTGAGAAAAATGTGTTTTTAAAAGCACATAGAAACTAATTGGTCATTTTAAGAATGCTTATCATTAATTGCTAACATTTCTCCCTCTCACTAAAACATGTAATTTCAATGAAGAACAGAAATAATATGAATGACGTAGATGAGTTAGCCAATCATAGAACGGATTAGATCTTTTCCCAAATCGTGGATTCATTCTTTTCTTCACCGAATTTATACACATTTTAGTGGAAAGAGAGGAAAACTCCTGATTAATTTTAATTTACTTGTTTGTCCGTTGATAAATTGCGAATAATTTATTGTTCAGTTATTTGTATGGTAATGGTAAAAAGTCTTTACAATAAATCCTGATAAATGTTTATTATAATTATTTAAATTTTCTATTACCACTTCTCCACCACAGTTTGACTGTTGGATCTGGTGAAAAAAATCAAAGTACACCAACTCGTTTTTTTTTATTAATTTATTTTCAAATGCAAAATATTCCAGCCTTTTATGTTAATACCTTCGAAGATTAATCGTAAATAAATACCAGACCGCAAACACTTTCCGTTTTTAGTGAGTGAATTGGTTTCATTTCTCTCACTTTTCATAGCTGTTTCCATCCACTGTCATTTTAAACATCTCACTTAACGCTTACATAGCTATTGATTTTAAAAGATTCGTGCGTTAATGATTCCGAGACAACTTAACAGTGAATTTGTAGAATCGTTTCCAGCATCTTTAGAAGAATCCTTCTCCGAGAATAACTCTAAGGTTTTAATACCGTAATGTTATTATTCCATATATTTGCTTTTTCACGATATTTTTTTATTATCCTCAACCCAGTTTTAAGTTTCAGTGTTGTTGTGATAAACAAAAATAAGTGGGTCAATTAACTAAGGCAAGCAGCATGGTAGGAACAGAGGAATAATCTGATTTTATTTATTTTTTTCAATTTCACTTGTGTCTAAGACAGGCCAGGTCTAGATAGCGTTTTAGACCTTTGGTCATAAAGGCTCAGGACTCCCGCTAAGCTTAACGTACTCGATCGACACTTTCACTTGTGTGCACGTTACGATAGTTAAAGCAAATCAGCTAGTTCTGTTGACTGTCTTCCTTCTTTGTGAAAAATAGTTCAGAGTCAAGGGCATCTGCGCTGAACTTTAATTAAAGTTCCTGATCTAGCTGTTTAACCCATGTTTTACATACAGTGTGTTAAGGTTTTCAGCGATCTCACAAGCTCGTTATTTATTTTGTTCAAAATTAAAACATAAAATTGAAATTGATAACACTGTAAGGAATTTCGGTGGGTTCTTGCCTCAGCCAAAATAGGCTTAGAAAAAAAAGTGTGATCATGGTGATAGTAATGTAGTGACGCAAAATTAACAATATAAAAATAAATTTTATGAACAACTTTTTGACCTTTTACACATTTGTAATTGAATTTCGCGGTTATTTATATTGGCTTTCATCTAGAAATCACAAAAGATAATTTGGACAGAGAACTTTATTTTGTGTTAATATGGAGGGTAACTGTTAAACGATACAAGTTGTGTTAGTTGATCCGTTAACTTGAAATATATTCCTACGATCCTTCTTCAATTTAGGAATCGAGAAACGAAACCAAAAATTTGACTTTTAATGCATATCTAATTCTAATAGATATCATTACCAAACAACCTCTCGCCCTACCAAACGCTCACACATACAGTCGTGACTCTAGTCCTAGTCATGTTTAGACATAATTATGAAAACAGAAAACAAAATTATTTTAATATGCATATATTTCTTACAAGATTGTTCCAGCTCTATTGTAAGGCAATTAACTGGACCAGGATACAGTCACGTGCTAATAGTTTAAACTGTAAGTGATTGTTACGCAGCAAATCACAATGCCATACCAGAAAATTTTTAAAGTACAGTTAATCACCCTATGCTTAGGAGTGGGAAATAAATGCCACGTAACAAAATAGTAAAAATCGAGGTTCCAACTAGTGAACATTATTTCATACGACAAACTGAATGGTAATTTCACGTTTTACTAGGTTTGTTTTGGTTTTTGAATTTCGCGCAAAGCTACACGAGAGCTATCTGCGTTAGCCATCCCTAATTTAGCAGTGTAAGACTAGAGGGAAGGCACCTAGTCATCACCACCCACTGCCAACTCTTGGTCTACTCTTTTATCAACGAATAGTGGAATTGACCGTAACATTATAATACCCCTACGGCGGAAAAGGTGAGCATGTTTGGTGTGACGGGGATTCGAACCCGCAATCCTCGGATTACGAGTCTAGTGCCTTAACCATCTGGACATGCCGGGGCCGTTTCAGTAGGAGCTGCACAGAAACTCAGAATTTGGACATGTAACTAGTTCTATTGGTATTAAAAGTGATCAAGGTAGAAGGCATAAATTATTTAAAAGTGATACGCAATACACGACAATACAGTACAATAATCATAAAAGACCTCTCTACAAGTACAGGTGTGAATGTTACTACCAAGTATGAGTATCTTTTCAAAAAACCCTGGTTTGGTGTACCAGTTCAAGTTTAATAGTTACAGATATTTCCATTTTATAACTCTTATTGGTGTAGAATTACATTCTGTTTACTTCAAATTCAGTTTGCACATTTTTATTCTGGATCGAAACTTCAGATAGTTTTACTTAATTCAAGATTGAAGAAGCATCTTTCTTTGCTAGAAATGGTAATGACCATAATTAGCAGAATTCTCAGTGCAACAGAGGTGTTGGGATAATATTAAGATGTTTTAATACTCTGTTCGGATTCATTCCAGCCATTGTCCATGAAAGGCCTTGCGATTCACAACATAGTTAATATTCAATGACATCAGTTGTCTCACTGGTATATAAGATGACTTGGTGTTCCACACATTCTTTCAGCAAACCCTGTAAGCTCGTTTTCTGTAATACAGAAAAACATAATAACTAGGTTTGTTAAATAAATAAAATAACGTTAAATTTTGCAGTGGATTAAGGATATGTCCATTTTTAAAATAACAAACAACAGGATCGTTTTATCGTAAACGAACTTATTCCTTGGTTCCTCTGTCTTCTGGAAACTTCCTTACATCTACCACTATCTTTCTAAAGCCTTTTTCAATCCTGCACTTTTTTTATTGTACTTGCAGAATAGCTCGAGAGATACCCTGAGACTAAAGCATGATGTGGATTTCCTAATTAGTGTCAGCGTCCACGAACAGAGTCATTTCTACTTTCCCATCTCGTATCCCTTGGTAGCTTCGTAGTTACCTGGGAAACATTCATTTTCTGAGAAAGCTTACTGAGAAATAGTAACAGTCTTTTCGTCGGCATTAACAGAAATAGTTAACAGTTTCTCGACTTCTCTGTTAATATTCATATTTTCTTAATTCTTTTATTTTCAATATTAAACGTCAGAGAGACCTGCTTTCCATCAGCCACGTCTTTTTGTTCCAACAGCCATGTTTTTCTTTTGTTTGTTATTTAATGTTCCTTCATAAATCACGTTTTAGTTAATATTTTTTTCAGTTATCACTTTTCTATCCAAAAAAGGATTTGTTGTGAATCGAGCTCACCATTGTCTTATATAATGGTAACACGATATAACTTACTCTTCTAATAGCATATATTTCATATCTACACATTTTCACCAGGCGGATTGTTTGTTTTTGAATTTTGCGCAAAGCTAATCGAGGGTTATCTGCGCTAGCCGTTCCTAATTTAGCAATGTAAGACTAGAGGGAAGGCAGCTAGCTAGTCATCACCACCCACCGCCAACTCTTGGGCTACTCTTTTACCAACGAATGGTGGGATTGACCATCATATTATAACGCCCCCACAGCTGGGAGGGCGAGCATATTTGGTGCGACCGGGATTCGGACCCGCGACCCTCGGATTACGAGTCGAACGCCTTAACAGGCGGAGACTAGTTGCTAGTGAAATTGAACTATAAATCGATGGTTTCTGCTTTGTGACTTCTTGCCCCAAAAACGCTTTCCACACGTAAAGCTCTACTATTTCCTCAGCCATGATTAGTCGAAGAGTTGACGATTGGTTCAAAGTTATATGTGACTATATGCACAAAAGATCTGCAAAAAAGAAATCCACAAAATGTTTGTATTTTTCTAGGTTCTGATATGAAATATCCTATATTTGGTTGAGGTCAAGTGCTAAGTTCATCGTTAGGCGTTACTTTCTACAGCATAATTCAATTAAGGATGCTGTCTACTATTTCATAACACAATTACATGCAACTGGAGTAGTTCTGGATTCTTAAGACATAGTTCGTTTCTGGTCAGCCACAGAAAGAATGTGCAGTGCGAGAGTAATATTGGCACTTTCAAAGAGATTAACTTCCAGTTTGAAATGGTCAAGTCCTTTTGTGATGTGCCATGTTTTTTTCCAAGTCTAATATTGTATGTACACTATTTTTCGTCTCTTCTGCATTTCTTCCAACACTAAACTTTCATTCAAACAGATCCTGAAATCTCTGGTTCTATGGAAGTGATTTACTTATGTCTTATAATACCTTTAATTCAGGAACATCAAAGTGTAAAACGACCAAAAATGTTGTTGTTTTAGCATAAAACTACATAGTGAACTATCTGCATTATGCCCATCTTGGAGAATCGAGCCCCCGACACTAACATTGTATATCGCCAAGGATGTTATTGCTTGTGGCAAGTATGTGGTCTAGTTTCGTATAAAATGGCGAATAATGGGATAGCTTTATACAAACTATTTCAGTAACCATGTTCTAATTGTGGACAAGGATCTCTCGGAACGTGAAGGAGAATAGCATGCAGCTATTTTCATTTTCCACTAAGAGACTGGAAGATCCTTTATAGCAGTGATTCCAAATTGCAGGTTCACATCCTGGTGGTGAAGTAGTGTTTTCAGGTAAAAACCGTTTTTTCAACAAATCTCAGTTAGTTAAACCAGCGAATAAATTCGCTTTAAAAATAAGGAGAGTAGTTGAAAATCTGATAACTGAGTCTGCTTTGCGTGTATGAAATAACACGGCTGGGTATATTTAACTAAAATGAACACAATATTACAAACAAAAGAAAATGCAACATATAAGCTCACGCAGATATAATCACATTCGAATCTTTACTAAGTTCCATAGCTTTCATTATCTCGGTATTGATTGCCGTAGAACTTAAACACGATAACGATCTCTTAATAAAATTGGACTGAACTCGACATGTAAACTCGCCTTCTTTATCCTCTTAACAGCATCTTCTCTCTAATTTCAGTTGGCTGTAACATCAGAAGATCGGCACGTCGACCCGTATAGGATACAACAATCGCTAATTCTTTCATTCCAGATGTACAACTACACTATCCTCTTCAGCATAATATACAATACTTATTCTAGAGAACAAAGCAACTATGACAAGGCAATCTCAACGTCTTTCTGAGTCACGTGTTGTCCTATTTATACTACAGGAACTAAATAACTGGAAAGCTTTAAAAATTTCTATATCGCTAAAACAGATATTAAACGTGATGTACTGCAAATAATAGAAGTATCAATATGTCTCAAACTCGAAAAAAACATTTACTTGAAATTGTAGAGGAGCAGAAGTATACTTATTTTCATTTCAAACATATTATTTCACAATTAATCAGCTGTTGTTGCCCCATCCTTTCAGAAACAAAAATACGATCATGAAAACAGGGGTTAAATTTGTATGGTTGAGAGTGCGGAGCATATTTCTTTCTACGTTAATACAGAGCTTATGCATTCTTAACAATTTCCACTTGAATTTATGCACTTGTACAGAAATATCCAAAATATGAAATATATATTATATTATATTATATTATATTATATTATATTATATTATATTATATTATATTATATTATATTACATTACATTACATTACATTACATTACATTACAAGAACCTTTCTTTTTTGGCCTGACATGGTCAGGTATCTTGGGCGCTCGACTAACAATTTGTGGGGTGTTGGTTCAAATCGCCGTCCCATTAAACATGCTTGCTCCATTAACCGTGAGGACGTAATGATGTAATGATTAATCTTGTTTTCCATTGGTAAAGTAGCAGCCCTAGAGTGAGCGGTGATGCTTATCTCTAGTCTGTGTGTGTGTTTTTTTTCTTATTGCAAAGTCGTATCAGGCTATCTGTTGTGTTCACCAAGGGAATCGAACACAAGATTTTAGTGTTGTAAATCCATAGACTTAACGCTATCCCAGCAGGGGCCCTCTCGTCTGTCACTGATAAATTAAGGATGGTTTTGCGCGAAATTGAATCAAACCTTTCCTTTCACTGTTATCTATTTTGATTTTCAGCAAAGAATGTCATGTGAAAATTATTTCATAACAAAATGTAGAAGTAATTTGACGTTTTCGTAAAAAACTTGTGAATATTTTAAGGATTAAGTTATGTTTTATTTTCATCTTATTTTTATGGATATTAAAGACTACATAAAAATATACATATATTTATTTTATTTATAAGATTACACTGCTTGGATTTGAAATCACATACATTTAATTTATGTTTTTCTTAAAATATTTTTTACTGGGATGTATTTATTGTACAAACACTTTGATTTTGCTGAAACAGTACTACGTATTGTGTTTAATTGGGTTGGCTGAAGAACAGTTTAAGCTGCGAAAACGCTTCCAACCAACAAAACATATTTAAAATGCAATATTCCGAACCTGGTGGTCCTTTTAATATTATATATATATATATTTGTTTGTTTGTTTTTTTCCACAGGATGATAAAGAGCAGACAAAAACCTTTGTCATTAAGCCCATTCCATCTGTCACATCAAAGCCATTACTGGTGTTTTTAAACCCTAAGAGCGGTAGTAATCAAGGTGCCAAGTTGATGCAGAAGTTTCAGTGGTTACTGAATCCACGTCAGGTGTTTGACCTGACACAAGGAGGACCCTTTCCAGGGTTAGTTGTACTTGGGCTTATTCAGTTTATACAGACACTAGAATGATAACAGAAAAGTCTTTAAACTGTAAAAAGTTGAAAACTACTAGAAGTCTAGAACTATTCAAATACGTTATACAGTTGTTAAAATATATATATATTATAACCTAAAGCCATTAAAAAAAAGATGGACATCCGCAAACTGTATAATGTTTACTTAAAATAATATATAATTTTAAGCTAAATTAAATCAATACATACGGTAGTGTGCTACGAGGCCTAAGCAACATGCTGCAGGACACATTGTGTGTTATTAAAAGAAGTGATAGTTTGGCGATTTTCTACCTTCTGTAGCTCGGACTGTGGTAATACAAACCATCACACATTTTAATTTGTATGCTGCGTACTTTTATTATCATTTTTTGCCGCACTGTTTTTCACACCTATCCTGTAATCCAAATATATCGTTGAAGCACAGATGTGGATAAAAATAACGATGGTCCTGCCCTCTATTACCATACGGAAAAGAAACCTTGTGAAGTTTTTATTAATCTGGTAAGATTTTAATTTATTATTCTCAAATATAAGAATACGAACTATTATTCCACCTTTGCACAAAAGTATCAACTTATTAAATAATTTCTTCATAATATATAATTTTTCCATCCATCTATAGTTGTAATCTCTGAGTAATAAAAAATTATCAGAACAGTTAAAGATCAGTACAAAGAAGCATCTGAAGTACAGTTATGTTTAAAATATTTTGGACAGTTTTTGCTGACAATATTCCTGGCAGACAACCCATACTGCATAAAAATATTTCATGCACCTGAATTCTTGTTGATTCTATAATAAAAACAGTTGAAAATTCCATACAAATACACTCACATAGATTGATAGAATGTTTTGGCATAATCTGGCAATATATCATTGTCATGTAGAATAAGTCGTATGTGTGTATTGTGTTTACGATATTCTAGAATGATAAAAAAATAGACTTTTAGGTTGTAATAAGTTGAAGACCAGTAGAATTATTCAAATACGCTATACAGTTGTTTAAAATATACATATTACAACCTGAAGCCACAAAAAAAAAGATGGACATCAGCAAATTATATAACGAGTTAGTTCAAGTTGTATGTGTGTGTTGTGCTTACGATATTGTAAGTTTTGTTTAACATAAGTATTTATCATACCAATTATAACAGTATTTGTTTTGCTTTTTTCATTTATTGGAAAATACATTTTCTCATACTTTAAGAACATTTTTAATACTTCCCACTAAAGTTCATAAGGACTTACAATATAATTGTGAATAAATGTTGTAAACAGTTCTTGTGTTTCAGCTTAGAGTTGTACAAAAAGGTTCCTAACCTGAGAGTGTTGGCCTGTGGGGGTGATGGCACAGTTGGTTGGGTGTTGTCCATACTAGATGAAATTGGCATCTCTCCTCCTGTATCTGTACTTCCATTAGGGACAGGAAATGACTTAGCAAGATCTTTAGGGTGGGGTGGGGTAAGTTTGATTTTATAAAATTAACCCCATTGTGTTTAATATGCCTCATGGTGTTATCATAGGATTTTTTTTTGTATTAGAAACTTACTTCTGAACATATCACTGTATAGTCATTATGGAAGAAGAAAAACCTTAGTATTTCACAAACATGTTCTTAATATTATTATTGGTAAGGTACTCTATAAATTAGTTTTACGTTTCTGAACAAGAAAATGGAAGTTTTCCAAAAGTGTTTCAATACAACTTGACTCCCACTACAATGTTTTCATCACAGAATCCATCCTATTATTTGGATGTTTAGAGATAATGTAAGTTAAATAAGTGACTTTTATACTAACTAAAGTTTTAATTTTGTCCTTCAAGTCACAAAACTTTCAATATTACCAACTGTCATTTCTTTCTGATTCTCTTCAAAAGTTATTATGAGTGTTATTAAAAACCGTTCAAAATACTGAATTCATAAATGTCTGTAAAATCATTTAAACACCTATATGGCTGAAATCTTTTCTTTGTCAAGGAAACATTCTAGCATCCATGATGCTCTAATAACAATTGATCTTTACAGTATTTATGAGTTAGTTCAAGTTTTAATTTATTATCTTTATACTTTAAATGTTTTAACCTACTAATTTTACTCTCTTTCTCTATGTATGCACGAATAGAGAGACAAACTTCAATTGATGATGAGTTTTACGATAGGTTTAAACTTTATATTCAATGTCTGCCTAATTATCACAGGGCTATACAGATGAACCTATATCCAAGATACTTTCCAACATCCAGGATGGAGATGTTATTCAGTTAGACAGGTGAGGATGCTGTACTTAAACAGAGAACATAAGCCAACTTAATTACACATGCATGCTCCTCCACAAAGAAAATTTACCACCTATTGTACAGTATACAATTATACCAAAATTTTGTTTTAACAAGATTAATATCATAAATCTAATATGACATTGATACCATCTTTATTCAGAAAGAGTTTAAAAAGTACTTAGAATGGTTACTTTTAACATAAGAAGTGAACAATTTAATTGACAAACATTAGAGCCAATATAAAGTCAAGTTGATGATAATTTTGAATGTTACTGTCATGTACAATTGATGATAAACCAAATATAAAGAGCAGAAAAATCATCATAAGTTCTTGTAAAGTTTAGAGATTGCTAGAATCAGTAACCAATGTAAAACGTTTTGACAAGATTTTGTTATCAACAGGTACAGGTAGTTTACTTAGCCATAATTAAGTCTTCATGATGGTGTGTATCAGATTGATGGCTGTTCAACCTATAAGTCGGAACATCATCAATTACAGAATAGCATTAGGTATTATTGTTCATTGGTGAAGAATAAAAATAATATTAGATTAATTAAATAAAAAACATAAGCACAGCTGATATCTTTAAATGTGCTTCATGAGACATATCACTAGACAAAAATCTTAGTTTTTCTTATCAACAGAAAAAAGTGCATCTGAAGAGAAATTATAACAATTATTAAGCCCAATATGATCTTGGATTAACACAATATTAATTCACATAATTCAGCTCATCTTTAATAACCCTAATGTATTTAGATTTGTTTGCAGGGAATGAAAAGCAATACTTCATTTATGTTATAGGTGGAATCTTCATGTAGAAAAAAACATAGATGTGGACCTTTTCACTTGTGAAGAAGGCAAAGAAAACTTACCTTTAAATGTGGTCAATAATTATTTTTCTCTTGGAGTAGATGCTCACATTGCTCTTGAGTTCCATGAAGCTAGGGGTGAGTACAACCATAAAACTGCTATTAATGCAATTTTCATTTACAAACTTAACTGTTAAGTTGCAAGCTAGATTTCTTATAAGTCTCTTTAATCATAAAAAAAAGTTTTGTTTTTTAAATACCATGCTTTACTACATTCTCAAGATGGTAAACATTATTTTGCACAGTACTATAACATTGGCCATAATTATAAGGTAAGTTGGAGTGGAGTAAGTTTGATTTCGTGAAATGGATCCATAATGTTATAAAATAATACCATAACTTTGATACAGTTTTTCATGGAATAGAAAATATAATGATTTATTTTTTGTTTTCTTAGAGGCTCATCCAGAAAAGTTCAACAGCCGTCTAAGAAATAAAATGTTCTATGGTCAGGCTGGAGGAAAGGATTTATTACAAAGAAAATGGAAAGATCTTTGTAATTTTGTTACTCTGGAGGTATTGATAGCAGAAAATATCCTGCCTTATTAATTTTATACAGAAACAACCTGTAAGATAGTTTTCTTTACAAATCATAAACACTTTTATTTGATTATAAAATGATGTGTGATACTTTGGAGATAAAAATTTGTTTTAAAATGCTTTTAAATTGAATATCATTACAAAATATTAATGATATATTGTATACATACCAAAATATATTATTATATGGTATATCACAATCCATTGGATTGACATAATGTGTACAGTATAATTTGTTTATCTTTAGTTAATCTGATTTAGCAGCTAACCAGTATCCATAAGTGACCTCAGAAGTATTTTTTTATTTGTTTCTTATTTTATTAAAGGTGAATATTGGTGCTTGTTTTTCAGCCAGTCTTTTTAAATAAAGAATGTTTCACCTACATTATACATAAAATGTTTTTTTTTATAATTTTTGTAATATGAAATACTTTTAAAACCTATGTATTATGAAAACTTTCTTAACAATATTTCTTCCAGGCATCATTTTGTTTCTATTTATTCTCTTTAGTGTGATGGACAAGATTTGACACCCAGATTAAAAGAACTACGTATTCATGCTATTCTGTTTTTAAATATACCAAGGTAAATTTACCACCTCTGAAATTTCCTCTGTATTATGTCATGAGTTGGTAACTCATTATGCTAATTGTTTTGAATCAGTAGTTTAAAAAGTATAGTGCAAGGATGGTACTTTTACACATTTATTCAGCCATGAAATCATATATACATATAGCATAAATTTTGTATTAATTTCAAAAATAATCTGTCTTTATCAATAATAAGTGAAGTGTATGTGGCTTAAGTAGTTAGCTTCAAAGAAATTATATTAAAAATATTCAAATTTTCTTATATACTGAAAAAGTTATGGTGGTGGAACAAGACCTTGGGTGATCCCAGGACCAGGTTTTGATCATCAGAGGACAGATGATGGTGTTATAGAAGTGATCGGCTTGACCACTTATCAGTTGGTAAAATCTTTGGTTTTACTGAATACAATGATTAAATTTTATTTTTCTACATGTAAACATGTGAAAGTAGAAAATTATGTTTCCATAACTTAACAGAATGAATAAAATCTATAGATTGAGAATATGCAGCCAATCAGTAACTACAAGGATACCCCTGAGAATACAAACCAACCATTTCCATAAACTAATGCGCAAATAACCGTTGTAAGACAAGAGGGTTGCCATAGTGAGTGACAACTCTTCAGGTCAAACTTAGTACCACCGGCAACAGTTAATAGGGTGACAGTGCATTGCCAATCACATCAGAAAACGATAGGATACTGCAAAGCCTAGGTACTAAAACCAACAGAATAGATTCAAAGTGCTGAGAGGTGATTTTGAAGAATGGCACACATCAAATAGTTATCATTGTTGCAGGACAATGTAAGCGTGCCCTGATACCTTCAGAAGTTATTTTCAAAGCATGAGCTACATAATATCAGGGTAACTACATGGAAGTAACTCCTCGCTCCAGACAGTACTGTACATTAACAACGGTGGGCATCATAGATGCTGTCACACCCTCCTTTACTTTGGGAAATTGTTATTTTTTCCTATGAATTAATATTTTTTCTCTCTCTATCATTGGTTACATCTAAATTTTGTGGCTATCTTTCCAGGCACTTTTATTTTCAACCATCTGTAAGCTTATAAGCCATAACAAAATATCACAGTGTTTCTGTTATGGTGTGGTGCATGTTTGGCAGTTGCACAGTTATGGTTGATCATATGGAAAGGGACATACACTGCTAATCATTATATCAAAGGCTCTCAAGCAAGACCTTCTACCTGTCTATGCCAGTAATCAGTTTACAAGATAAAGTAATGTCTTATGCAAAATGGAGCCCTTTCTCATTGATTCTGAAACAAAATGATTACTTAAAGGCAATACCATTATCAATCTCTTGTGACCATGCCATTTGTTTGTTGGATATGAACCCCACTGAATATGTATGGTCCACCCTTTCTTATCCTTTGTAAAGACATCCCAAACAACCAACTTCTAGAAACACTCTCATCCAAGTTCTTTGCCACGAATAGAATACAATACCATGAACCCAGGTTTCAGTTTTGTAAATATGATCTGAAACCATTTTTATACCTTGAGTATTGCAAAGGACATATCCATGGGCATCATTGTCGGGGTAGGGTGGCAGTTGATCTTTCATACCACTTATTAATTTTTGGAACAGTGCTCGTATTTAAAATTCATAGCTTGTACAACCAACTTCATTTAACAGTTTCCCATTCTGCTTCTACAAATCTCAAAATCTCCACCATTTCACAACACTTTACCTCATTGTCAAGCTTGCAATCTCAAGCCTGATTTGACAGACTGTAGAAGATGAAAGTGAGAATTGAGGGGAGAAGATTGTACATCCTCCATGTAGTAGGTAAAAATTGTTTAAAAACCATTATAAATCATGTGTGATAATATGACAAAATATTTTACTCTTACTAAGTTTAAACAACAAAACATTTTGGTACTTCAAAAATTGTTTAGCTGAGGCAAATTAGATCACATCAGCACCGCCCTCCACAAAATGTTAATAAATCACTCACTCAAAATTTAGCTGTTCTGTCTTGTTACTGAAAACAACACTTACATTCAAGAGAAGGAAAGAGTTTGGCGAATGAGGAATGACCTCCAGTGTTAAATATTTTATGATAGCATGTAACCTATTCATTTTTGTGACATTTTTTTTTCTTACACAAATAAATTATTGTTTAGTTTATTTATTTCATTATTTATACATGATTTAAGGCACACAGACAAGCTTCAGGTAGCATTCAATTCATTTTATAATACTTCATTTATAAAGTGAAAGTCCAAATGGAAGTAAACTGTAAAACTCATAAAAAAAAGTCAGCTGATGTTCCTATGACATAAATGCTTGTTGCCCTGCAGTCAGCCATAGAATTTATTATTAATGTATTGGCTTGAATATAGGTCAGTCTTAAATTTCAAACAATCTTACTTTTTAGAGAAAGGAATTTTACAACATTAACTGTTAAGTCGCTTGTTTTTCTTATATCGGTAATTTTAATATAACAAGATTTATAATTAATAAATAATAAACTGATTTTTAAGTTTTTTACCTGTGAAACAAACCACTCTACTTAAAGTTGCTTTCTCTTACTTAAATCTGTAATGCTGCCCCTGGGCAGCTCCAATAAATACTAACAGTAATCTGGTACCCTTCATTTTATGTTTATTTGATAAAATTGCATTCTTCCCAGGATGAGCATACACCTTCTTATCAGTAGATTATATATGAAAGGTTAGTGATGGATTCAAGAAGCCAAAAGTTAGAGTTGTACTATTCTCATATTAAACAAAAGTTATCTAATTCACATTTATTTTTAGGAATACCCCTCTACTTTCATTTTTCAAATTTTAACATTATCTAGTTATTATTTGATATTTATTGCTCTAATTTACTATTATAATCATTGTTTTAACTTGACAGAACATATTAACAATACTATCAGATTCGTTTTTAGACATGAATGTTTCTCATTCAACATAATATAATTGCAAAAAACTTATGGTGAAATATGTTCTAGCCCTTATTACAAGCAGGTGGTCATGGTACATGCCTTGCACAGTGTCAGACAGCAAGAATGATTACCAACCGTACCATTCCTGTACAAGTGGATGGAGAACCATGCAAACTTTTGCCATCAGTTATCAGCCTTCATCACCGTAATAAGGCAAACATGGTTGCTCGAGCTAGAGTGAGAAATTACTATGTTATATTAATCTATAACATAAGTTTTTAATTTTCATCATTAGTTTTTCATTTTTAATTCTAAATATACATAATTCTAAATGCAACTGTTTCTATAAATTTCCACTATTAATATTCAATTTTAGGTAGTAAAATCGTGAGCCTGACCTTTACCTAAAAAAGGTTTAATAGTCCAATTTTATGGTTATTTCATATTAAATCCTTGTTAAAATCTATCCTGAATCTTGAGTTGTTCTACCAATATCAATTTAATTTTAACTGGAGCCATTATCTGGATAATTTATTAAAATTTCTAATGTTTAAATGTATGACTGATGTTTCTAATAAAATTAATCACATTACTGTTAACAAACATACCCTATAGATAAATATTGAATAAAGTTATCTGTTATTCAGACTCTCTTCCAATAGTTTGTGCAAGCAAAGATTGTTTGAAGAAAATATTTCAAGTTTAGATATTGTTCTACAGCTCATATCACAACGTGTATGTAACTAAGCATTGTTACAAATATATTTTATTAGTTAATGTTGTTAGTTGTTTTCATTTTAAAATTAATTATTGTCTTTCTTGCAATGTATATCTTATCCAAATTTTCAGTTACATATCATAATTTGTACTATGCTCGACATTTGTTGCAGATAAGAACCAAATTGTCTTTAATTGGCAAAAAATATCAATAATGTAAATAATATGTAAAAGAACATATATATATGAGTTCATTTTTTAAATTTCTTTACAAATTACAATGCAATAAATATTTTTATATTTTTGCTTGTTTCTAATTTTTTTATAAATAAAATAATTTCAAGGTGACAAAAATATTCAATGTTTCATCATCTTTTAATAACAGTGAGAAATTATTTATATTTAAAATGTGTGAATAATTTCTTACTGTATACTTTTATTTTTCAGAGACAGGGTTTTGTACAATCTATGTAAGTGTAATTATTTTATGATTCAGTTAATATTCATTTTGAGTTTCAAGTGAGTTGGCTAAAAGATAAAAGTTTAAGATAAAATGATCAACAATAAGTCACTTGGTTGTTATGACAGCAATGCTGGTAAAGAATCTGACAAGTAACGTTTATTGTGTTGATTTTATTGATATAAAAATAATAATAATAACCTGCTTGTAAATGGTTGTAGCTCATTTTTATTAATTATGCTAACTGAAATTAGACTAGTTGTAAAACCGATGAAGTTTAGTGTTATATGATAACAGAATAAGAGTTAATGCTATTAGGTTAGCCTCTACAACACTTGTATAAAAGTGATATTAATAATAATTTTTTTTAATTATGTTCTATTTATAAACTTAATTCTTTTTTCTAGTTTTTAATACATTATTTATTAAGAAATAAAAACATATTCTAAACTAGAAATATCAAATTAATTAGTTAATAATAATACTCTCATGAGTTAACTGCTGCTTCCAAAAGAATTGACTTTTTTATGCGTTTTTTTAATATAGCTACATAATATTATTTTGCTATTTTTCTTTTCTCTCCATAAGTAGCATTAGAAAACAACAGTAATGCACAGAATTGTTTATTTTATTTTCTGATATGTAACGTTTATTGATTGTTTCCATATAGGCCAACTCTAGAAAAGTTAACCATAGAAGTGAAAAGGCTTAATATGACTGATTATGAAACATATCATTATGATAAAGAGAAACTACGATATGTATGTAAGTAATCTAGATTTCAGAATTGGCTAATTACACTATCAGTTGATTTTCATGTTTGTAGCAATAAAATGAGAGAAGAGAGGATTGTTTTGTTATTAGCTAAAAGATATGACACATAAGCTAAAATATGTACTGTATATGTGTGACTTGAAAAATGACCAGCAATTGTAGGTTTGTAACCTTATTTTAATCTGTTACTTTTCAGATTACAATATCATTTACATGAAATATTTAATTCCCAAATAAAAAGAGTTTGGGTAACATTTAATATTACAGCAAAGTTTCACTTTTTTGTTTCATTCTAAGTACAAAGCTATACAATGAACCACCATACCATAAGGACTGAACTTCAAATTATAAGCTTTCCAGCTTACTGCTGATTCAGTAGAAACAGTTTTACAGAACTTGAACTTGTACTTTTCTTTATAATTAATAACTTAAACATTCTCTAGTAATTCCAGAAGTTAAAAACAGGCACATCACATGGAGATAGCACTTGACTGACGTTACATTTTATTCAGTAAGGGTCTCTGTATTTGAAGACACACACTTCAGAACACGAAATCTTCTCATGATCCACACTAGAACTACTAATAATGTATGTTATACTACACACTCTCACCATTAGCTCTTATAAACAACTACATACATCAAGTATGCTATTTACTGACATAAACACATGAACTTATATTATGATGTTTTGGGGGCCTGGCATGGCCCAGCGCGTAAGGCGTGCGAGTCGTAATCCGAGGGTCGTGGGTTCGCGCCCGCGTCAAACATACTCGCCCTCCCAGCCGGGGGGGCGTTATAATGTTACGATCAATCCCACTATTCGTTGGTAAAAGAGTAGCCCAAGAGTTGGTGGTGATGACTAGCTGCCTTCCCTCTAGCCTTACACTGCTATATTAGGAACGGCTAGCACAGATAGCCCTCGAGTAGCTTTGTGCGAAATTCAAAAACAAACAAACAAAAAAAATTATCATGTTTTAATATGCATCAAATGAAACATATCATAAGCTTCTTTCTTATAACAGTTATGATAAACTCCATGAAACAATATATTTTATACATCCATAACATACTTAATACAAAAAATATTTTTTATATCACTTCAATTTAGCCAAAACATTTTGGAAAGTTGAAATAGTAAAGGATATTCCATTATCAGCAACAGTTGTTTCTGAAATACTGTGTACACCAGATACGTTCTTGAACTGTTTATTAGTGGCATCTAGTGTTACAGATTTCATGATAACTATTTCTATCCATTTAAAAATGCATTCATCCCCACTCTAAACAAACTACTAAGAAACTGACTTATAAAATAAACCTGCAAATGATATGGTTTACATGGCAACTACCTTGTATAAAATGGAACCTCTGTGAGTACTTTTTGATTAATTTAGCATGCCTTATTTGCCTAAACACTGCTTAAAATTCTTATCTATACTAAACTGCTATACATAATATATGCTTACTACTTTCATTGCAGTAATGCCTATGTGAATCATGTAATTTCCTAATGATAACTGATGAACCTTGGAAGGGAGGACTACAACCACAAACCTTTACAAAATATTACAGCATATAAAATGCTTAGTTCATTTCTTTATCATACATATGTATTGAAACCTATGCGCAAGTCAGGTACATTCTCTGAGAAATCATACTATGTTTTTAGTCGGTATAATACAATGTGTACTTGACAACAATAAATCATTGTCCATACCTTGATCTGATGTACAGTTACTAGTGACTGGTCACTATTGATATGTTCCATTAAGAGAAAGCATCACTTAGTAAAGGCACTTCAGACTCAGTAACTGAAAAGGGTAACTTGCTCACAATATTCCTGTTATTATAAATTCTAATGGAATGTACACATAGAATAATCATAGTCTGCTACAGATAATACCCATCTTTGTTTTATGTAGATGCAATGAAATATGGTCATGAAATGTTTATGGTATGATGCTAAAGCAAAATAAAGACCATAAAAGTACTGTCAAAACTTGGAATCCATGAAAACACAAGGTAAACCTTCCTTCTCAACCAATCACAAAGTGCATAAAACTTACAATATTATGTTCTCAACGCTATCCATTTGATGTGATAAACTGCAAATTATGCCCAAGCATAACACAAGCTTTTATCAGAATCGTAATGAACCAGTTATTGTGAAAAATACAACATACTATTAGTTTTGTGAAAAGTTATTCTTTATCCTTTGGCACTTAACACTTTACACAATAGCCTATTCAGTTGTACAGTGATAGTAACAATATAACATAACAACATATAATAATAAAAGTCTTAGGAGTTAACTTAACTTGGTAATGTACGTCAGTGAGAAGCATTTATTACTACTTGGACCTTCTTATTGTTGGATTGATACCTCCAATTGAGGGTCTGGCATGGCCAGGTGGTTAAGGCATGTGACTCATAATCCAAGGGTCTTGGGTTTGAATCTCCATCCCACCAAACATGCTCACCCTTTCAGCCATGATGGCATTATAAAGTGATGGTCAATCCCACTATACATGGGTAAAAGAGTAGCCCAAGAGTTGGTAGTGAGTGGTGATGACTAACTGCTTTCCCTCTATACACTGCTAAATTAGGGATAGCTAGCGCAGATAGCTCTTGTGTAGCTTTGTGCAAAATTCAGAAACAAACAAAAAAAACCTCCAATTGTGACATTCTTGCCCAAGAATACAACCCACTGTGTAAAATGCACATTTCCCCTTTCTTAAATGAAGATTATTGCACTAAGTGATTCAATTTCAGGCAGACGGTTTAATAACATATTACACTGAGCTTTAAAACACTAAATTAGAATTAAGATTTGTTCTTATGTGATTAAAAGTTTTGCAAAAAATGGCTGGAGACTGTTTAGATTGAAAAAAAAAGTAAAATAATAACACTTAGTTTCAAGTTCTGTGTATTATAAAAATAAATAATATATTGAATCAGGCCCAGCATGGCCAAGCGTGTTAAGGCGTGCGACTCGTAATCTGAGGGTCGCGGGTTCGCATCCCAGTCGCGCCAAACATGCTCGCCCTTTCAACCGTGGGGGCGTTATAATGTGACGGTCAATCCCACTATTCGTTTGTAAAAGAGTAGCCCAAGAGTTGGCGGTGGGTGGTGATGACTAGCTGCCTTTGCTCTAATCTTACACTGCTAAATTAGGGACGGCCAGCACAGATAGCCCTCGAGTAGCTTTGTGCGAAATTCAAAACAAACAAGTATATTGAATTAATTAGATAACAAGATGCCTGAAAAGGTATTTATAGAAAATAAGTACATATAACATTTATAACCATAAAGATTTTCTCTATTGATATTAGCAATGTCACTTGGATGTATATGTGTGGATCTTGACAGTGACTTGGAACAATTACGTACTCATGTGAATCACATCCTAGAGGTAAGAAACAAATTACTTGGGTTATTTTCCTATATCTAAAGACAGTAGTTGATTGTATCATAAAGTAATGAGAGACCAAATCGTATTTTACTATATATATATCTACTTTATTAATGTAGCATTAAGATCTTCAAATACAATATTTATACATTATTGCATTTGTTTATCTTAACATTTTTAGCTGAATTTCTGTATTTATACCCATCTTGAATGTTACAATACAAGTAAATAATAATGTTCTCAGCAATGTATACAATTGAAAATATTAGAAAGAAGTATTTAAACTGAGTGCTTAAAGTATATTATAATAATTTTTTGTATATATTTATAATAATTTAATTGCACATAATGGAAATACAACTATACGTAGGAGCTTTACATTAAAAGTAGTACCAAGTAATGGAGTTTAAAGTTATCTTCTATTGTTATGTTTCTACTTTGGCACAGTTTCGACAGAAAGTGTTCGTACCCCTGCGTCCCGAATAGTTTTTTCCTCATAACATAAAAAGTATCACAATTAAGCTAATAGGCGTATAATATATTATAAATATTATACTAACACACATCTACATAAATTTTTATGTAAATTAAACGACAAATGAACTGTTTATAAACAAATAACCAAAAATAGGAGGAGCAGAAAGTGTGCTTACAGTTCAGAACGTGTGAAAAAACTGATATTCCCGTAAAAATTTTGTTTAGTTTGGCGAATAAACTGCATTGTACCATTCCACAACTAGACACTGGGTTCATAATTATTGGAATTTAGCCAGCAAAAATTTATTTCCGGCAATTTAGCACCGTCTCCATCATTATCTGCTTGGTCATCATGGCGAACAGGAAACAAGTGTCCAGTGATTTAAAAAAACCGAATTATTGTAAAATACAAGTCTCGTGTGTTTCTTTCCAGTATTGCTACACAACTTAATGTGCTAAAATCTACTGTTCAAAGCATAATTACCAAGTTTAAGCTTACAGGATTAACTGCTAACTTCCCTCGTTCCGGATGCCCCACCAAAATTCCAGAGAGAAACAAGAGGAAGGTTCTCAGAGAAGTTAGTACAGGGGTTCCCAACCGGTGGGTCGCTTTACATAGACATTTCTAAAATGTCTATGGATGTGAAGGAACAGGTTTTGACTGAAATCAAGGGTTTCCCTTTGTTCTCCTTTCAGCTCGACGAGTCAACAGATGTAAGTTCATGTTCTCAGTTGCTTGTCTTCGTGAGATACATTAATTCAAGTGACATCAAAGACGAATTCTTATTCTGCAGTGCACTTGAAACCACAACAAAAGCTGATGATGCCATGGAAAAAGTTTCAATTTTTTTTCAAGACGAATATCTTCAATGGAAAAACGTGTGTGGGGTTTGTACGGATGGGGCATCGGCTATGCTGGGATCGAAATCAGGATTCCAGTCGAGAGCGAAGAAGCTAGCACCTCAAGCAAAGGGCATCCACTGCATGATTCACCGATATGCTCTCGCTAGTAAGACTCTCCCTGCCTCTCTGCAGGAAGTGCTTGAATCTGTAATCAAAATTGTAAATTATGTGAAGACTCAAGCACTCAACACTCGCTTATTCAAAGAACTATGCAAAGACATGAATGCTGACCACGAAGTCCTTCTCTTCTACACAGCAGTACGTTGGTTGTCGAAAGGAAACGTTATTAATCGTGTCTTTGAAATGAAAGATGAAATAAAGCTATTCCTGGAGACTCAAGAAAGGAAAGATCTTGTAGCTCACTTCGAAGATGAAGCATGGAATAAAAGGGTTGCGTACCTAGCCGACACTTTTTACCAGCTGAACAAGCTCAATTTGAAGCTTCAAGGAAGGGAAACACATGTTCTCCTTTTTCAAGATAGTCTTCGGGCCTTTGTTTCCAAACTGCAGAACTGGCGTCGGAAAACCAATCTTGGAAACATCGCTATGTTTGAAAAACTTTGTGGAGTGACGGATGAGTCTCATATCCAAGTGGATCAGTTTCTCAAGGATGAGATTACCGAACATCTTCAGTCTCTAGAAAAGGAAGTCGAGCGTTACTTCCCTGAGCTATCACAGGAACAGGAGGTCCTGGTAAGGAACCCATTTTGTACTGAACTTGATGTATCCAGCATCCAAGATGAATTTCTGGATCTAAGGAACGACTCTTCAGCTCGTGATATCTTCAAGGTGAAATCCGTGACTCAGTTCTGGTGCGCTATGTATAAGTCATACTCCAAAGTCAGCATGATAGCTTTACGTGTCCTTGTTCCATTTGCTTCTACCTACTTGTGTGAGGCAGGATTTTCCATTCTTGTCAATATAAAAACAAAGAATAGGAACAGATTGAATGTTGGAGATGACATGAGACTGGCTCTAACAAACGCTCGGCCACGAATTTCAAAGCTTGCTGCTGAAATGCAACATCAGGCATCTCACTAGCTGGGTTGGATAGCTGTTCAAACCTATGTTAATATTATTTTAAGAAATATATGTTCTTTTTGTGAATTCAGGTTGGACCAATGTGATTTAATTTGCTAATAAATAATTATAGAATTTTTAATTATTTTTTTAGATGTTTCTTTCCCTCTCCTTTACAGAAAATAAATGAAAAATTAAGCTGTTGATAGTAAGCCCTAAGTAGGGGGTCACATTGGTTTCAAACTTTTAGGTAAGAAGTCGCGAGTGCCAAAAGGTTGGGAACCCCTGAGTTAGTAGGAACCCTTGTTTAACACGTAATGACATACAGAAACTGGTAAGGGAAACTGGGGTTGAAGTGAGCACCTCTGCAGTTACGAACATGTTACGCCCTTCTAGGTTCAAACTATGCCATCCTCGTAGAACTTCATATTTAAAGCCTGTTCATTTAGAAGCACGATTGAGGTATGCAAGAAAGCATGTAGATAAACCCCTTACCTATTGGAAGAGCATTTTTTGTCAGACGAGACTAAAATTGAGCTTTTCGGCCACAATGATGTTCGCTATATTTTCCGTAAGAAGGGGGAACAAAATCTTCCAAAGAACACCGTCCCTACAATTAAATGCGGAGGTGGCTTGATCATGCTATGGGGTTCCTTCAGCTCTCCTGGTGTAGGCAGCCTTCACCGAAATCAACGGAATCATGAAAAGAGAAGAGTACATTGAAATATTAGGCACTTATATCAAGAATGATGCTCAGAACTTGCAGCTTTGGCGTCGTTGGATCTTCCAGCACGACAATGACCCTAAGCACACATCGAAATATGTGCAATCCTGATTGCAGAGGAACCATATAAGCGTTATGGAGTGGTCATCGCAGTCACTCGATCTTAACCCAATTGAAAACGTTTGGCATGAGTTGAAGACCAGGGTTCATCAGCATCATCCGAAAAACTTGCAAGAGCTGGAGGCCTTCTGTAAAGAAGAATGGAAGAAAATACCAGTCGAGTACTGTCAAACGATCATGGAGGGCTATGAGGAGAGATTGCGTTAAGTAATTCACCTGAAAGGCTACACAACTGACCATTAAAGTAGACACACAAACACTTTTGCCCCCCTATGTGTGGTTATTTGTTTATAAACAGTTTATTTGTTGTTCAATTTACATAAAAATTTATATAGATGTGTGTTAATATAATATTTATAATATACTTTACTTTCACTGTCTTAATTGTGATACTTTTTAAGTTATGAGGAAAAACTACTCACAATGCAGGGGTACGAACACTTTCTGTTGTAACTGTATTTTTAAGCTATTTTGAAACAAGCTTAAAATGGTAATCATTTTTGTGAATAAGAAATTAGTAGTTATGTTTTTGAATATAAGATAGTAACACTAACAAATTCAGGTTCTCTGTTTTGTAATTTTTATTCTGGAAAACCTTATTTTTAATGTCAAAAAGTACATAACAAATGTTCATTAAAAGGCATGCATATAACAAATGCACTTTAATATAATTATTACATTCCTTTTTCTTTTAACCTAGTTCTATATACTTTGACTTTTTTTAATTCAACCAAAATACTGTCCTGTTTAATTTAAACACATCACATGTCAAGTCTCTTTGGAGGCTTCAGTGTCTTCATAGTTCTGTATAAAGATAGAACAGGTTTGGGCTAACTGGAAATGATGTTTGATAGTATGTTAAATAACTTAGTTACTGTAGTTATGTGAATATCAAGCTGAGCCATTTTAGGAGCAATAACGGGAAATGGTATTGACAATGCAAAAGAGACATTGTCTCATATAGACAACTCTAGTTCAGCAGTTTTAAACATTGCCGTTGTTAGTATGTACTGAACACTGTGAGTGTGTTGAACAGAACCTCCTACATAAATGAAGTAAGTTGCTTCACCAATGCATTGTAGAACATCAATAAATAGCTAATTTTGCTAATCTAAATGCATGAGGTGAAAGACTCGACAATCTAGACATTATTCAGTTTTTTCTCATAGAAATCGTAGTAGAATATCTGCATTACTATGGTTTGTCTTTGTAGTCTAGCAGTATTTAGGGTTGAAATACCAACAATTTCCTCTCAAACGTTGAAAACTAGTGGCTTATGATCAGAAAAAAAAGTAGAATGTCTCGTTGATTTTTTCAATCTATGTATGATGCTCAGAGCCTTTTTCTCTAACCATGCATGTTTTTGTTTCTTTCTGTATCCTTAACTATTCTTGACACGTGATTGGTCACTTAGATCCATCAGGGGCAACGTGAAAAATGACACCACCAAGCCCAACTAGCATCAGTATCCAATCTGGCCAGATATTTTGGATCATACTGTAACATTTATTGATGCAAGTAGCTACAAATTCATATCATATGGTCTTGAGTATGTTTTCCAAAGGATGAATCCTGGTAGGCATGTTTGTTTTTTCCCCTAAGAATTCACCTGTCATCTTTTTGAGATAAACGACATTCTCTTTAAGTCTCTGTTGGATCTGGTTGATTTTTTTTCCTTGTGTTATTTGTCATCTCAACCAATCAACTCAATATTTTTCCAGTTGAGATATGCTACCTTACCAGTGTCTTCTAGTATTTCTCTAATGATTTTCTGGAAGATTAAAGGTGCTGATGCAATTCAAAATGGAAGCCAGATTTGGTAAAACACTAATCTCTTGATAGTGTGGAACTAATATTTTGAACAGTCATTAGTAAATAATGGTCATCATATTACTCTAATAACAAATTCTCCTAGTTTCTTGTATGCATGGTTTATGGACTATGACCCACTTTTTTGTCAACTTTGTGTACTGGTTCTATGTCGCAACTTTGCATTTCTTTGTTATTTTTCTCTGTTTGTTCTGTAGTATACCTACAACTTTGTCACCATCACAGTCCAATTCCACATCCCCTTTTCTCATCCTTCATTCATTATCTGAGATATCCTAAGGGCAAATGTCTCCCTTTTTCATTCAGAAGGGATTAGAGGGGTTTATTGGCTTCCCCAAGTCAGTCAGGAAGTTGTGCTTTAGAGACATTTTGGTGGAAACATCTACATCACAACACACCAAATTCCTCCTGAATTTGCAGGCTGTTGAGGATATACCCATCGAGGTTACTCTCAATGCTACTTTGAATTCCTCAAGAGGTGTTATTGTTGAGAGGGATTTAAAGAACATTCCTAAGTCAGAGATCCTTGCTGGTTTCTCCAGCCAAAGCATTTATGCGGTGCACCATATCTCCAGTCAAAAGGACAGAACAATGCTACCTATAAATGTTCTTATTTTGACACTGCAATCCAGTTCTAGGGCAGATTTATCTAAGTACACAACACAGACCACATAATCAGTTGAAAAAGCTTTAAACATGCTCTGAAAAATCTAGTGGCTTTGTGCACTAACTTTCATGTGCAGTTGTTTAGTGTTTAATAGAAGGTGATAGCACTAACAGGTACAAGTTCTCAATTTCATAACTTTTATTTTGAACAACCTTATCTTTCTAACACCAAGATGTGTACATAAATACTCATTAACAGATATATGCATAAATTAATGCTCTTGAACATGATCATTACAAATGTGTTTGGAAGATAGAAAATGCCTGTCTTTTAAAAGTTATATTTTAACAGTTTATTTTCTTTTGGTAGAGGTATGAATCTTATAGTAAAAGAATACAAAATATTCAACACGTTTTAAAGACTTGCATATATTTAAGTCAAAGGTAATTTTTCAGTATTCCTGTTTAAAACATGGCATCTAACAAGTTTATAGTCTATACAGGTTTAATTATATGTTACAGAGATGCCAACCATTACGATTTTGGTGTATACGTTACAACTATACGCTCATACAGACAAATATTACTTGTTGCAACTCCCAAATTATTATATATTCTATAGGCCTATACAATACAGTGATAAATTGTTCCCCAGGGCTTGAAAGGGGTGAAAAGAAAATTTCTAGAGAGATACAAATAAATTTTGACTTGCGATAAATTGTGCTTGAATAATAAAAAATATTTGTATCTCTGACGTCTACCAATAGTTTGAGTGCGGTGCTTCTCCATACTGGGTACGTGGGGGGAATCCATAGTTACGTCATCAGTGCTTGTCAGCCAATAAGCGCTCGCGTAGATGGGACTTTCTCGTTTTCTAAGCGGCATGGTCCCGGCATGGCCAAGCGTGTTAAGGCGTTCGACTCGTAATCCGAGGGTCGCGGGTTCGAATCCAGGTCGCACCAAACATGCTCGCCCTTTCAGCCGTGGGGGCGTTATAATTCGCGATCAATTCCACTATTCGTTGGTAAAAGAATAGCCCAAGAGTTGGCAGTGGGTAGTGATGACTAGCTGCCTTCCCTCTAGTCTTACACTGCTAAATTAGGGACGGTTAGCGCAGATAGCCCTCGAGTAGCTTTGCGCGAAATCCAAAACAAACTAAGCGGCAAAGAAACACCAATGCGATCGTTCACAAGATGGAAAAAAAGAGGCCTTGTTCACCAGATTGTCTTGTTTCTGGCAAATCTAAAAGGACTAAAACTGTGAATTAAAAATTTAGGAAAGAGTACAGTGCAAAATATCCGGTCTTTGCATCAAAAGTCAGTGACAGTCATGCGTTTTGTACAGTTTGTCACATCGATTTTTCTGTGGCTCATGGCGGGATAAACGATTGTTCCAGACATACAAAGTCGGCATCTCACCAACAAAAGGCTGAGGGGAAGACAAAAACGATACAGATAACGGCATTTATGAGTAAGAATTCAGAATATGAAACTATAAATGCAGAAGTGATGTTCATGCAATTTGTCATTGCTCGTAATTTATCCCTAGCTGTAGCCGAACATGCAGGACATCTATTCAGAAAAATGTTCCCAGACTCTGATATAGCAAAAAAATATGGCTGTGCTAGAATCAAAACTACAGCCATTGTACAAATGTTGGGTTGTGAAAATGACAAAATGATTTCAAGCATACTTACTAACAGTGCTTACAGTTTAGCCACAGATGGATCCACAGACATGGATGACTCAAAACTGAATCCAGTGGTTGTACGATATCTTGAACCCTTTGCTTGAAAAAATTGTTTGTTCTCTTTTGACAATGGTGGAATGGAAAGAAGCTTCAACAGAAGAGAATATTTTCAAGCTTTGGGACCACGAACTGACAAAGAGGAAAATTCCATGGGAAAACTGTCTTAGGTTTTTTTCAGACAATGCCTCAGTTATGTCTGGTATAGTTAAAGTTGTGATGGGACACATCTCAAGACGACAGCCTAGCATTTACTTCATGGGCTGTGCCTGTCACCTCATGAATATTGCTGTCCAGAAAGCTTCCAGAGAACTGCCCTGCCCAGTTTCTGATATATTGATAGATATCTACTATTTTCTGGACAAAAGTGCCAGCAGAAAACAACATTTCAAAGAGTTTCAAGGATTGTATGACAAAGAAACAAGAAAAATTCTACAACTTGTTAGCACAAGATGGCTATCACTTGGGATGTGCCTCAACAGAATATTGGACATGTGGAAGCCATTGAAGCCACACAGGGACACAAGACAACAGTCTCCAAAAGCAGACAAAGAAACATTTGATATAACTCAATATATGTTTAGGCAGTCTGACCTTGAACTAAAGAAGAGACAATCAATGAAAAAAGGAAAAAAAAAACGAAAGATAGCAAGGAAGTAACCAAGAAAAGTTATGCACAGAGCAAGTTAGATAAGTTAACAGTTTTCTTGGACAACAAAATGAACTTGTTATTTTGTCTTTTTCTAGAGTCTGCAATTCCTCTACTTGAGCAAACCAATTTGATATTGCAAAGAGAAGAACCTTGCATACACATTATGCATATAACTCTGATTACACAAGTTAAAAATATACTTGTCAGATACATCAAGCCAGAATATCTTGAAGGCAACATCACTGAACTTGACTACAACAATGAATCCATACACAAATCTGATGAGGCAGTTTCTATTGGAAATGCTGCCAAGAAATACATTGTTAAATATGAAAAGGACCTGATCAGCTTCTACACCAGTGTCAAGAAATACTATATTGCAGCTACAAATTACATGATGAAACATTTCCCTCTAAATGATGAATATCTGATTCATGCAGAGGTTGCTGATCCAAAACTGAAAGTTAGCAAAGATTTCTCTTCTCTACACTTCTTCACAGGCAGGTATCCTGTTTTTGTCAATACACATGAGCACGACACTATTGACAAGTTGGAAGGGCAATATTTGAACTATCAAATTGATACTTTCTCAGAAACTGTCCTTCAGTTGAATGTTGACAAGTTTTGAGTTCAGCTGTCTACAGTTAAGGATGGAAATGGCAACCAGAAGTATGACATTCTATGTAGGGTTATACTTGGAATTCTTACAATCTTCCATTCTAATGCTGACAGTGAAAGGATATTTAGTTTAGTGACTAAAAACAAAAGCAAGTTCAGACCAAACTTGAGCACCTCAGTTTTGAGCAGTATTATAACACACAAGATATGTGTGCAGTCAAATGGACAATGTTGTTGTAAATTCCAACCATCAAGAGACATTCTCATGAAAGCAAAGGCTGCAACAGCTGCAAAACTATTACAATAAGTGTCACAAACATGATATAAACTAGTCCTTACACAAAGGCTTTTTCTGCTTACTGTTTGTGCATGTTCAATGTTGTTTTACCAGTATGTTTGTTACTCTGAACTAAATAAAAGACATAATTCCAAAAGAATTTTTTAAATTTATTTATTAAATACACAAAACACAGTCATAAATGAGCAATCTATAGCAGTAATAAATAATAATAGTTATAATAATAATATAATAATAAACAGCTTAGAGACATTGGTCAGGCCTAGTAGCTACAAATGACAAAGGGCTTTGTCTACAATCATTACTCTCAGTCATTTGAAATAGTTGGCATCTCTGCTATTACCTCTTTGAACGTAGGTTATTTTCTCAAAAAGTATACAGAATCATGTACAAACTAGCTTGCAACTTAAGAAGAAAGTGTATAGCAGCATATGACCTTTAACTTTGTAAAAGAATTAGCACGTTTACAATCTTGCAACATTCGTTCAACCCAATGTGATTAATTATGTACATAAGAACTGCACGAAAATTTAGAAAAAATACCTAAATATATTCTAATAAAGATATATTCTATACTAATTATAGAATGGTGAAATTTCTACTATGACAAACACACTATAACATAATAGCTAAATACAAACACAGAGTATAAAAACAAACACCAACATGTTTTGAACAGAGAAGCATGTTCAAAGAGCTTTTTTCAAAATCAAACAATAGCTTAGCACAATTAACCACAACTCGTATATAAACAAATTACAAATTTAAAGATATTTTCTTCAAAATATGTGTTCTTCTGTTTGCATTGCTGTTTACAAAGCAAAAAATATGAATTTTGAACTAATAAACTTTGTTGTTCTTAATTTTATATATTTATGTTGCTTATTTTATTACACTGCATTACTTTCACTTTCATATTCTGTAGGAAGTACACTTTAATTACAGTCTTTATACTGTAGTTTGATTTTTAAATTTGATCTTCAAAACACAGGACAAATTTGGTGCCTCAATACCTGCTCAGCTTACCCCTCAAGACTGGTGCTTTCTTGATTGTAAGTAACTGTATCTTCTAGAGCATTATCTGATCTGTGCTTATTTTAAGGATATATTTGTCAACATTTTCATGTTGCACTGGCAAAACAGGTGTGTTAATAGGGTTATCTACCTACATGATTTCTCTAACTGATCATTATTTCAGAAGTTCATTTCTGATGATATGCTTATGTAAATTTATATGACAAACTATTTAAATAATACTTGCCATAATTGTTAAATAAGTTTATAAATTCGAGATAATTCTACAAGATTCAGAAGAAATTATGAGTCTTACTATTTTAACCATGCTGATTTGATTTGCTGTAAACTAACATGAAATAATTGATTTTAATACTTTGAATAAGATTCAGTTATCAATAAAACTGGAAGGTTCACTAAGTTAGTAATAATTTTTTAGTTTTGTGTTAAGATAAAACCAGGATTTTTGTAATTTAACTGATTAAAACTTTAAAATATTCTTCAATTGTCATAAACGTTTATTACTAAAGGGTTTTCTTACTTAGCCTGTACTGCTGAAAGATTCTTTCGGATTGACCGTGCTCAAGAACATCTCTATTATGTTTCTGATATTTCCTCTGAAGATCTATTTATTCTTGACCCAGAAGCTTTTTTGTATATGGATTCTAGTAATAAAGACATGACAGAGTGCCTTGAAAATAACTGTTCTAATGCACTAGAAATGGTTAAAGCAAATGATGAAGAAAATTATGAAATAGCAGAAAGTTCACTGGAAAGCCATCTTAACTCAAGGTATGGAGCTCTTAAACACATTTTTATAATAGGATTGAAGAAATCCTTTAAAAATATCATATATATCAAAGTTTTAGTGTTAAAAATTATGGAAAATGATGTTACAGTATGAGAATTTGTTGCCACTTATGATTTTTTATATTACTCTTAAAAACAATTAATCAATTTGTCAATAATTGATTAACATAAATAATCACTAATTATTCAAATAAAAGAAGGATCAAAAAGTAATTATATACTAAGGAATGGTAATATTGGTTCATTTGAAAGTAATATGAGTAAGAAAAAATAAAAATTAAAGCAAAAATAACACAATCGTTCTTCACTTTAAAATAAGTTTTTTGTTCATATATATAATATATAAGTTGAACAAGTACTAATTTTAGTGTGTTAATGAAATACAGTGAAATTTGAGTTTGAATAAAAAATAAGGAAGAGTGATACAGGAACTACTTACAGATTATAAGGTTATAATAAAACTAGCCTGCATATACTCTTTCATTCAAAATAGGTCTAAATCAATAAAAGTTTTCCAGCACTGAGAGTTTAATATAAAAGGGATTTGAGCTTAATAAAAGTTTTTTAGCACTGAAATTTCATATAAAATGGGTTAGAATGTATGTATTGAACTGATAAATGGTTTCCTTATACATAAGTCAATTGTAGCTGAGCTTGCTAGTTTAAAATGTTAGTGTATTACAGGTATTGTACTTTTTATTTTCATTGATTATCAGAGGTTTTAATGGTATTAGCTGTAATAACTGTAATCTATTGACTTAGGAATTGCAAATTTGTAACAGCTTGAAATTATTAATATGCATATTTTATTTACATGTTTAAATTAGGTTCATTTTTACAGTTAAGTTAGGAATTTCTTCACCTTGAAAAATAATTAATTTATATGGTATGATTCTATTCACGTCTGATTTGTATAGGTCTTATCTACTTAGTATTTTGTCACAGAAAATCAACAAGTTTCTTGTACACAGAAACATGTTTATGTTTGGCATTTTAAATTATCACATTAATATTTATGTGGCACCTTCTCTTTAACATGCAAAGAATAAATCATCACTTTTTAATAATAATTGATTATCTTGTTTTGTTTTTTTTATATCCAGGAATGATACTGGAGCTTTGGCTGGAGGTGAGCTGTCATCAAATATACATTTTGGTTATGATAATTTTCACAAAAAATATAATACTATTACAACTGTAATTTTACTACGACTGCTGGTATATTATTTAACTTATTAGAAAGGTTATCATTCAGAAATTTGCATACCATGAGTAAAGGTAATTAAGAAAAATTAAACATTTCATTAATACCACAAAAGCAAAAGAATTATATTGTTAAGTATCATATATATATGTGTGTTTATCTTGATATTACGCAACTCAAAATTTTGTGACTTAATATATCTTATGTGTTTGACAATATTGAAATTATATGTGTCTAAAACTGTATGTAATATTATTATTTGTGTGTTTAAGTCTTTTTTTATACAATGAATATTTTTACCCTGTACATGATTGCTCTTTTGAAAGGATTCAATAATAATATAAAAAATAAGAAGAACCTTTATAAGATTGTAGAGGTGAAAACAGATTAATAACAACTTAAAAATATTTCAATGAATTAAGTGGTTGGTTCATATTAATAACTAATCACATGAATATACATAAGTATTAAGTCTGTTACAAAATATTCATTTTACAATATTTTTCGCAGTTACCCTTTATGAAGTCTCTTTGTAATACTCTCTTGCATATGTATCAAATGTAAAATTGAAACTTAAATTGCCAAAGTAAATCCAATTAGCTGACAAATCATAAAAGTCTAACTAACTAACCAGCAAGGATGGACTTTTTTCTTGATAAAAAAATAATAATTACTCAACATAAAAATAGTTGAGTATAAACCACTAAATATACTTTACTAACAAGAATTATAATCATAAATGTCGTTCGTGATCATCTTATCTATTTATATATAAAATAGTTTAACTAGTTAAAAAGTACCTAACAGTTACTAGTATCTTAAACCTTTAGTTCATTTGGTAGAGCACTGGTGGGGTTTTCCCCTAGCTGGAGTATCCATTCCCTGGATGGAAGTTATGTAAATTAATGAAAGTTTATCTTAGGACATGAGAAGTTCCTTTCCTCATGTGTAATTGTTAAAAAAGTGCCCATAAAAAGTTCAAAACACAAAATGTAAACCACAAATTTGAATGTTTCTCCTTATGGACTTATCAAACCTTCATGACAAATTTAGTGAAGGTACATCAACAGAGGGTGAAGTAATAGTAAAAATTGTGAAACATAAAATGCAAAACAAAATTTTTATGTACCCCTGCATGGATCTAATGAACCTCCATACCAATTTTAGTGAAGATCCATCCACACCCTGCAAAGTAGTTATAGACAGACAACACATGCTATTGTTATGTGACAAAATCATCCAAACAGTTTAATCTAATTTATTTGTGATCAGTTTTTATCTATATAGCACATAACAAGAATTTAATCAAAGCCTGTGTTTTTAGTTATGTATCATTTGTGTGAATATGTAAAAATAAGTAGAAACAGAGCTCTGTCATAGTGTCTAATGTTTAAAATTTTCATTGTAAAGTTCTGTGTTGTTTCAGATGTTGTATCAGCTGTAAAAAATTGCGACCTTGCAAAGGTTAGTATTTTTTTGAGTTTATATATATATATATGTTGGAGAGTATCATGAACCAAAGTTTGTTTGAAAGTATTGATACAAAATATAGTTTAGAATCATGTTTTATCACTGAATAATATATAAGTAGTTGATGTAAGAAAGTTATAAGACATTAGAATAATCAGTGTGTTGTTCTAAAATAATTTACACCATATGCATTTAATTCATATTTAAATTAGCATTATACCTAGTATTTTTTTTATTAACATTTCAATATAATGACTAAGTAAAAGTAATCAAATAATTAATGAAAACATGTATTTTACTAATATCTCCTCCTGCATTATTAGATGATTGTAAGTACCTAATTTTACATTCTTACATTCTTAATCTTGGTAGTACAATATTAAACAAAAAGTTATGTTGTTATACACAAAGAGGGCTGCAATCCTCTTTAAGCACATGGAAACACTTTCTTCATATTATAAATCTTTCCTCAGTTAAAAGACTTGCATCAGAATGGTTACAATCTACAAGGTGTCGATCAACAAGGAATGACTGCATTACATTACGCTGCTCAACTTGGATTAAAAGACATTGTGAGTTATTTATTAGCTTCAGGTAAGTATTTCTATTTAACATACATATTAAAATTTCCTCTCCTATGTTAGCAACATTATGTGCCTCTAATATATGAACTTGCCTAGGCTCAATATAGCTAAGTATAGGCTCCAGAAGATGTAGAATGATGTCTTATTTCATTTTAGGCCATCTGTGTAAGAAGTATGGTCTGTATTTGATTCAAAAGTGTTGGAAGATAAGTATTTAAGATAAGATATTTTTTATTTTTGACAACCATTTGAGAGTTTATTTAATGTCATTCACATGGGACAGTTGATATTAGTAAACTTTTGAATGATTTTGTAACTATTGTGGGATACAATATGCTTTGATTGCTCCTAACAGACCTTTTCTGTCATCTTTTACCTTTGTTAGTCATCAGAAATTGCCAATAGCAAGTTGTCCTAGTGTCAGGCTTATTCCATTTGCTTGTTCATTGATTCTGATAACAGGTGCTAGTAAAGAATTGTTTGTTTGTTGTTTATTTTGAATTTTGCACAAAGCTACATGAGGGCAAACTGTCCTTAATTTACCAGTGTAAGACTAGAGGAAAGAAAACCAGTCATTATCATCCACCACCAACTCTTGGGCTACTCTTTAACCAACAAATAGGAGGATTGACTGTCACATTATAATGCCCCCACAGCTGAAAGGGCAAGCATATTTGGTGTGAGAGGAATTTGAACCTGCAAACCTCAGATTATGAATGGAGTGCCCTAACTACCTGGCTGTGCTAGTAAAGATATAGTCTCTATTAAAAAAAAAAAACTCTTGTTAATATCACTGTTTCCTTCAAACACTCCATGAATTTCTACATTTTTTTATACTGTGTTCATGCAACTTATAATCAAGCAAGTTATTAACTTTATGGCATTCTAGAATGCCTTTTACTCCATGTCATTCTGTTAAGAAAACAAAATAAGATCAAATCAGTTTCACTTTTAAAGATTTCTTTAAAACTGCCTAACACATTTCAAAAAAGACTGTTGTACTTTTGGATTTTTCATAAAAACTTTAGAAGATTTTACCTTTTGCCTATAACTATAATAATGTATAGTAATAATTTGCAAACAACAAAAAAAAAACATTTCAGTGACTTTATAATTCCCAGATACATTTCTCTTCTAATCAAAGGGCCTGGCATGGCCAGGTGGTTAAGGCACTCGACTCGTAAGCTGGGGGTTGCAGGTTCAAATCCCCGTCACACCAAACATGCTTGCCTTTCAGCCATGGGGGTGTTATAATTTGATGGTCAAACCCACTGTTCATTGGTAAAATAGTAGCCCAAGAGTTGGTGATAGGTGGTGATGACTAGCTGCCTTTCCTCTAGTCTTACACTGCAAAAATTAGGGACAGCTAGTACAGATAGCCCTTGTGTAGCTTTGCACGAAATTCAAAACAAACCAAACCAAATCTAATCACATTTTTATGTCAAGAATTCTGTCGTAATCAAGAGTACCAAAATGATTTTAGAATCTGCTTGAAAAAAAAGCTTTAATGATCAAATGGCACTTGTAAATAAAATACAATCCTTTCATGTTTCACCAAAGGACTTTTATTTCAAATATGGGTAATATTTTTAACGTTGTAAAAGAATAAAACAGCTATCTTCAGCTGGAAATATGTTGAATGCTAAGAAGGATGCATTTGTTTTCACTTTATAAACACAGTCAAGTGCTAGTAAGCATAGTTATTATCTCTGAGTTTCTATTCCCTGACTGAATAACTTCAGTTGTCCCAGTCAGTACAGTTGTATGTTAAACAATAACAATTTGACCTTGTTCAAAGAAATTTTTTATAATTCATGTTTATAATTTTATTTAAAATATTTAATACTTAATGTTAATTGTCATAAGAACTCTAAAATCTCATTATATTTATTTTCACCACAAAAGCAGACCTCATAAATTTATCACAATAATCTTATATGTAATGCTCCAAGTTGTATGATCAATTTATTATGTTAACATATTTTTTTATTATGCTAAATAGCCTATGTAAAGGCTATAGTTTTCTATATCTAACAATAAATTGTATAGTTGGTTTTACATTCATAGACATAACCATTAATGTTATAAAAAGAGCATAATGAAGGAGCTTTTCTTTTCTATGACATTTTTCACAAGTGTCTTTATTGTTTAAGTTATCATATTTTGCAAAAAAATATTAACTTGTGTTTTTGGTGTATACGTGTGTGTGTGTATATATATATATAGTTATTGATATACATAAATGTTTACCAGAGCTGTAAAAATAACTGTATGTACATTCGTTAAAGTTTATGTACTGTAAATTTTATTCTTTATATCTCCAGGCTTTTCTTCTTCCACACTAGACATGGTAGATCATGTAAAGTAAGTGTTTAATTATTCTTTATTAGTAAGTTTAAATGATAATTTTATGAAATTTCAAATTCCATGTAACTAAGGTATTTCCAGCAGAAAGTATTATATTATTCATGCAATTCTCACCATTTCCTCAAAAACTTCTAACAAGGTTTATATAACTTGGATTGCATTTTTCTAATACATTTAAGTGTAGGAAGAATTATTTAAAACTGTACATCTCTGTACAAAATATAAAACTCAAAATATCTTTTTGTGGCTTCACTCTCATATTTTCTTAATATTTATGTTATTGGAAGATTATTATTGTTATGTATAATACTGATGTATGCACCTACAGAGGCCAGACAGCTCTTCATATGGCAGTAATCAACAAACATGGTGACATCTGTGACATGCTAATATCAGCTGGTGCATCTCTACACAAAATGGAAAAACAGGTTTAGTTATACAACCATCTTCCTTTTATATGTAGTTCTAACCTTTTGTATAATAAACAAGCAGAATGAAAACATTCAAATTATCAACATTTTATAGTGAAGTATAATTTATTAGTAATGTTGGAACCTGAAGTATTAATCTAAAAATTGGAGTTGTAAAAGTTAACTTACAACTGCCAGTTTTCAATTATACATTTTCTAAGACATTCTTTAATTTCTGTTATTGTGCATTCAAAATGTTACATTTAGGTGATGTTAATCTTAAAGTGTGGTTTATTGTTTACTAGTTTTTAAGTCTAATTAAGTAATAAAAGAAAAAAAAAAGATTTAATGGAACTTTATAGTGCTTGACTAAAAACCTAGCCTTGCTGACATGTTATGTAATAACTATTCAACCTGTAATTTTGGTTTAGTTGATGTAATTAATATGAACTTTGTGCCAACCCTCCTAGTCACTTGAAGGGTTACAAATACTAGGCATATTTTGTGCTTCCAAAATGATGTTAAATATTCAGCATGTGTCCAAACCTCAATCACATGATGAATGTTGGATAGCAGATGGGCAGATAGAATGTTTAACAAACAGATTTGTAAAATTAAGCTCACACAATATTAAGTTTCTTTCTATGTAATATTAATATTCCAGTATGGTAATACCTGGTAATGTACGAACTGCTTCTTTACACGTGACGCAAGCCTTCTGCTCCCCTATTGGAATCAAGTAATTCCAACATGTCTCTGATGTAAATCATTTTGTGTCACTTCTCCAACAATAGGAGCATAGTACACTCATGTGATGCATGCAACTCCCTCTCTGTATCTCTTCAAAACCATCAATTTCTTGTTTGACAGCATTTATGCTCGGATGCTGTTCTTTTTGTCTTTCAGTTTGAACTGTAGTTATTTCTTGAAGTGGTTGTAATTTTTTTTTCCACAACCAGTGGAACCTCCAGATGCTTTGAATTCTCCCATCACCCTTCCTTCCTACATTATGGATGATTTTTGATGGTGGTTGAACAAGATTATTACTTTGGCAGACTTCCCTCTTTCTCCTCCATGGTCATATTGACATCTGGTCATGGGCAGATTCCTTCATGGCTGGGATGCATGGCTTTGTCATTGGTCTGTGGAGAAATATTCTATTTGTATCAATGTCCTCACACTTCTTGCTATTCATTAAGCTTTGGATCATTTTCTTCCTATCTCCAGGTCATTTGGTCATGATTCACTCCAACAGTTTAACAGTTGTGGCTGATATCAATTACCAAGAGAACCCTCTTTTCTCCTCATCTTCTTTTTTGGAAGGCCCACAATCATTACATTTGTTTTGAAGGCATTTCACATACAACGTACTTTCAACCTTGTGGTCGATTGTCTTTCCCAACCAAACCAGGTTTATCCAATAAAGTGACCCCTTTATCCTTTCATTGGTGACATTGCAATTGGTGGGAGTACCCTTTATATTGTTGCATTTGCCACCTCTCTCAATCACCACTTACCTTTGTTTTGGTTCTATCCCTGTTCCCCATCCTTGAGCTTTGGCTGTAGATACCTTCTTTTAGGTATGTTTGAACAAGTTCCTTTGTGTTTATCCTCCTATTCAATTACTTCATTGGATAGTGTCTCTCATCCATACCACTCTGTGCAAAACCCTTCTTACTGCACCTTACTAGTCCACTCAACCATAGTTTCCTCATTTACTTCAGGTACAGTTGTTCCCTCCTATCCCTCTCCTCCAGCCTCCCTTAATAACCACACTTGCCAGTTCTGCATCCCACATCCTCCATCTTCACACATGGCTTTTGTTTGGTCCCTGATGAGATCTGGTTTATCACATTTGGTCGCTCTTCATTTAGCTCATTCCATTCATCCTTCATCCATGACTGTGTATCTGCAGAAAGGGAATGTTTTTAGCATGCACCTGAGCCCTGATTCAAGGGATTCTGGTTTCTTGTTCAAAGGTTGTTGGTGTTTCAGGGTTTCTTTTATGGCTTTTCGAGAAGGGATCTTCAGTCTCTTTGATATCTGGGTATCAAGTAGCCTTATCCCATATCTTCCATTTTTCTTTCACAATAGGGTTTTCTAAGTACATTGGCCACATAGGTGTCCATTACTTCTAGATTGGAACATTAATGTAAAAATGTATTCCCGTACTTTACCTTTGTTTGAGCCCATTTCCTCATGTTCTTTATTTTACCTATCCCTTAAGGCATATTTTCTTCTTCTCTTTACCTGCAGGCATTACCAGTTGGATATCTTTGCTATTGACATCACTCTTATATTGTACCATACCACCCAAAATATCTTCTCCTTTATCTGGATTGTTCCTTCCTTCCCAAGGCCTTGATGGTTTGTGAAAGTAACTCCTCCTTTTCACCAATTTCCCTTCCTTCTATTTCTCATCTCCACTCTTGTCCTTATCCAAGTAGATTTTTATGCCTAATGCACGCCCTTCATTGTTATAGTGCCTCCACAGCTTCCTTCAGGATTCCCCATTTTTGTCTATTTACTCCCTGGCATCCCTCTTCCTCTTGGAATCCTTACCAATTGGGTTTGTCATTTGTTCTCATGGGCTTATTTCTCTTTGTCTATTTCCCAATTTACTTTTTTTGTGTTGCCTTCCATCAAATCTGTCACCTCATCTTTTCCCTTGCTTTTAATCTTGGTCAGCCTTTGGAAGAGATACTACAGACAGGTATGTGTACCACCCCTTGCACGTTCATCACCAATTATCTCTGTCACTTCATAATTACTGCATCCTCAGAGTATCACCTACCACTTGTGACTATACATTCTATGTGGATATGACACTAGATATGTCTACTAATGCTTTCTTTTTTTTCAGAAGCCCTTGCTTCAGATTTTGTCAATTCGATCCCACTCTGTGGCAAGTGGTGCCTGGCCATATATTCTTTCTACACAAATCCATACTGCACACCATGTTGATTCACACATCTTTCCATAGCTCTACATGTTCACCTTTGAGATGGGGTATTTCACAAAATCCCTGAAAGGCTAATAATCTCATGTTGTATGCTTCATAAATCAGGCACTCTAGGACTGTACCTCCCATGGGCATGGGTAAAGCAGAAAGGAATAGTTGCCCATCCCTGCCATGTCTTTATTAAAAAGTTGGTATGATCTGCTTTTCAAAATACAGTTTTGTGATCATCCATTGCACTGTATCAGGTGTAGCAGTTCATTCAGACTTTCTTATACTCTTTGTTTCCCCTTTTCTTCCACTGAAGTATGTAAGACCTTGTCACTTACCAATTCCAAGCCAGTGGGGTGGTTGACTAGAGGCATCCTATTGGAGGGGTTCCACACATATGGAAATCATTCAATTCAGAGTAGGTTGATGGTGTTCTGTTGGTGTAAAAGGTGTACCATCCTCTGGAATTAATAAGCCATACAACAGAGTGAGATGTCTCAGTGCAGTTCAGCCCCTCCTATTGGGTGCCCTTGTCCTACCCTCACACGAATGTCAGTGCTCCACGGGCTAGTTTGGGATATTGAGTGAACAAATCGACATATGTCCTCACACAGGTTTGGGGTTATCCACCTTCTTCCCTCAATTCTTCCCTGTGTGTTGTATAATGGAAAGTCTGCATTGGTTGTTTCCATCTCTGTTCTGGGTATTCTCTCATTTTTCTCTTCCAATAATTATATTACTAACCTTTTGATGTTTCAGACAAGTCTTATGGCCACAGTAAGGCATGTGATGGTCTTCCCTTGGATACTGGTTGACACATTCCCAGATTCCTGGCTCAATTCCACTCCTAGTGTCAATCCCTGGAATTGATTGTTTCCTCACTTCTCCGATTTTATGGTTTTACGTTAAAATATTTTGATCCTTACCCTACCCTTGTGTGAATGTCAGTACCCAATGAGGAGGTTTAGGATGTAGGTAACTTACTGCCTGCCACACACTAGCCATTTTACACCATAGGATGCATCCTCCTTTACCCACTTTCTTTCCACAGGATTGAGTTAGTTATTTATCTGATTTGGATAACTTTTCTCTCCCACTCAGATATGCTTCCTTCCTTTTCTACTATATGTATTAATTTCTGTTCATGATAAAGACATACCTTGTTCAGAAGTGGTGCAGTTCCACTTATCAGATCACGTGATATGTTTCTCTCATATACAGAGGTAACAATTGGATGCTTTTTGGGGGTACATCTTGTCTTCCCTCATACTTGTCCCTCCTCCTTTTGAATGTAGAATTCTAACCAATTATGTGAGAGAAGGAAAGTACTATATCAGAAGTCATAATTTTCCTGTACAGAAAATGTACTTCTGATAGTAACTTCCCTCTTCTCACACTTCCCATCCTCTTCCCCACAGTATGCCAGTGCTTACATCTTCTGTCAAACTTTGAAGTGATGGTTTGGTAGTGGCACATAGAGAGAGTCATGTGCACCATTTGATGGTGATGATCTCCTATTTGTGGAAAGATGACATATTAAGACATTTTTATTCAAACAAGGGGAGGTGGTAGGCTTGTGGCATGCATTATAATAAAAGTTTGCATATAGAGGCCAGTACAAAACAGGAAAAACTAATCATATGAGAGGAGAGAAGTACCCATTGAGAATACATTTTCAGAATAGAAAAATTATAACTTACATTTTTGTTAAGAAAAAAAAAACCTTGTGAAACATTTTGCTACAATATAGAAGATAAATTTATCCCTCTTTTTAAAATAATTATCATCTGATATTTGTCAGAAAGTTATAAGAAGGTTTTCTGTATCTCCTTCTTCTTCAGGGAATGACTCCTAGTCAATTGGCAAGTAGTGAAGGTTATGAAGATTTAGCAGCTTACCTTGAGAGTAAGTAACGTTGTTATTACTATAAATGAATTTTGCATGGCTCTGTTTACAGCACATTCTGAAGAAACACATTCATAAATATTACAAATATTAGATCATAAATAAATATTTTTTGATTAGATGTAAAGTGTGTTCTGTTTTATAGGTTCAAATTAATTTCATTTAATTTATACAAACTTAATTTTAACTAAAACACTACAACAGCAAAATGCAGATTGTTAAATATTTATTTGTCCAACCAACAAATAAAGAAAGCTAGTTAGAACCAATAATTGTAAAGCTTTAAACACAAACTGTAACTTTAAGAACTTCAAATTCAGATGACTCTTTAAGGTATTGAATTCATTGATTTATGAGTGAAAGTCATGTGTATCTCATCTTGCACAAACAACTAGCTGTAACAGCATATAACTCTTAATCACTTAAGATAAAAAGACAACACCATACTACTGTATTACTCTTTAATTGATTAGTTACAAACAACATTTCATAATACATAGAAAAAAATTCCATATAGCCAGGATACAGTGAACTTTGCCAAACCATAAATAATAGAGGGAACATCAATCAGAATAAAAAACCAATGTTAAATGAAATGGTATAGAAAAATAAAACAGTTAGTATTACAGTTCTGATAAATTCAAGTAAACTAACTAATAAAACCCTAAATTTATAACTAATATTAAAGCCATGCAATGAAAATATTTGTCTAAATTTAGTTTTGTTATAACTCTAACTTAAAAAAGTAACATAGTGTCCACAGATATAAAAGCTCCTTGCCAGCTCATGTTATTTTCCATGTTCCTCTCAATCTTCTCACTGTAATAGAACAACATACCAACATTAACTATTTTTTTCTGTTACCATTAAACATAAATTTTGAAAACAATTTACAATTTTCTTGTACACAAAAAAAGATAATTTCTGATCTACTAAGCAACATACACTTAATCATAAAACCAGCTTATGAAAGCTAATTAAAAGCATTTTTTTTTACTCTTTGGTATTCAAGGACACTGAAATCTAACTTACTTTTGTTTGAATTCAAGCTAGCTGCTGGAGCTTAAGAGAAAAGGCTTTCCAAATACACCTTTATGAAATAAGGTCAGAAGAGAGAATAATGTAATACCACATTTTAAAGTCAGACTAATGTCCAATATTGTATCCCACAATCCTTAGACTACCTCTATTATTCCAAATAACTTGTACAAAGAAAGAACCCCTTACTCAGATGAACTTGTAACAGTATCTAAAATAGCCTCACTCTATCCAGGGGAACAGACACAGGGTCTAATTAGTATAAGATTTTATGGGATAGCCATAATCATGTGTAACTTTTATCTAACCTAAAGGATACATACAAGCTTATATTCTTTCAATACTCAACTAACAAGAATATTGTTAACTATGTACTGAACACAAAAAAAGAAATTTGAAAAGTTACCTGAATATATCTTGCTACAGATATATTCTAAACTAGATATGAAAAACTGAAATTAACAGTTATTTCAACTGTGACAACTAAAACATTCCATTAATTAAACACTGAATTTCATCAAAGTTTGCCAAAAAAAAAAACTATTCAGTAATTTCTAAAATCGAAAATGCAAGTATATAAAAATAATTTACAAATATATATATATATATATATCCTGTTTGTTTGGGTTTAAGTGCAAAGCTACACAATAGGCTATTGCACTGTACCCATCTCAGGCGTCTAATCTTGAATTTGAGCATTATAATATCACTGGCTTACTGCTGAGCCACAAATGAGAGCAAATGTTATGATTATCAGCAGTTTTACTTTGTACTATTAATCGATAACTACATAAACTTTATTTTAACCGGCCTACAAGCATTGTGGTGAATAAGTGTTATTCAAGCAAAGTATTTTTGTAATCAGAAACTTTTTTAATATCAGTTGTTTTTACTGATTTTTTTTTCAAATTCCAGGTTCTGATTGCTCGTGTTTTTGGAAAGAGGAAATGGAAACATCTGTATGAAGGCTTTTATTCATAGTCAGAAAGTCAACTTGCTGACTTTAAGATATCATGGAACCAAAACTTTTACACTCATTATTTAGTATATTGAGAAATAAGCAAGTGTTCCTGTAAAGACCTGAAGGGGCATAATTACTTGCTTCATGTTAGAGCATGTGAGATAAGAGAGTTTTAAGCTTAATATCCAGACTTGTGTCACATGGTAGACTAAACTTTAAAAATATGATTTAATTACTGTGAGATCCAGTTGAAGCAAATTATGAATCTTAGTGTTTTCAATCATTTCCAAATTACTTGCTTCATGTTAGAGCATGTGAGATAAGAGAGTTTTAAGCTTAATATCCAGACTTGTGTCACATGGTAGACTAAACTTTAAAAATATGATTTAATTACTGTGAGATCCAGTTGAAGCAAATTATGAATCTTAGTGTTTTCAATCATTTCCAAAAAGCTGGATGATGCATGTTTTTTATAAGTTTATAAATATAAACATTTTTCATCTATTATATAACTTGTGAGTTCACACTTTGTAGCTAGTATAAGATATTCTTGAATCATAATTAAATTCTAAATTTTTCTTTGAGGTACATTTGTTCCAGATGTTTTTGTTTTCCTCTTAAAAAATTCCATTCCACTCTTTTGGATCAACAACAAAAAGTAAGAGTAAAATATAAAATGTTGGTAATTTACAAATATTTAAAACTGTTCAAAACTTGTATTTCTCAAAACAAGTAATGGATTCCAGATTTGATATCACTGCAATATATTATTATATTGTATTGTATTTGAAATTATAGTCAATAGTCAGATATTTTATTTGGAATTATTTGACTCCTCAATGTTTTTACACTCAAAAAATATAATAAATTTCACATGGATTACTAACTTCTAATTATAATGGCATTTTAAAATGCATTGTTATAAATATAATAAAGTTATTTCATATCAACAACACTTAACTGTTACACATGTTAAAACATTTCTCATTTTCATTCTAATAGTAACAATAAGGAAAAGCTAATTATTTTAAAAGTAAAATTATGAAGATGAGTCATAGAGTTGCATTAATATTAAATATGCAGTAACTGTTAGTGATGTTAAAAGTAATACACTTTACTTGCACAAAAACAGTGAGTTGAAGACACTATTGATTTTATCTGTATTAATGAGTACAATAAAGTTATATCAGCTATTTTCAAGACCATTTTGTAAGCAACCAACTAGTGCATGCTTAACGCTTTTAACTCTGTTGACAGTATTAATGTCAATGGAATATTAAGGATTCTACAGATATCATTATAAATATGGCTTGTAATGTCAGCTTTAAATATTAATTAGCACAATTAGTTTTGAAGAAATTCTTAAATTAAATTTGAAAACATAGTTTGTATGAAGGTTGCATGGTCTCTGTGTGTTTCTAAGAATTATAGCAGTCTTATCAAATATTTATCTAAAGAATGATTATTTTACAAAAAACGTTTTTCAAAATTAAACAAACTTTGTTATCATGTGCATCATACTGATTACAAATATGTGAATTATTTTATAGGAAACATCTTCTAATTACAGGATTAAAGGTGTAAAACTTATTATCATGATGTTATTTAAGGCATTTTAAATCTAATGCACTTTTAGGTGTTTAAAAATAATTGTAGTATTTTTAAAATATTGTTTCTTTTGTAGCATATAGAAACCTATTGTGTATTTCATTGTTGAAAAGGACATTTTCCTTCTCAATAAGTTGTTCATTTGTTTAAACTATTAATGATATGCATAATGTATATATTAGTAAAAAAATGGTAATAGCTAGCTTCAATTTCTCAAATAATGTGAAGTACCTCATTGAACATTTGAAACCCTGGAAAAAACTTTTAATATGTTATAGACAGTAATTTTCTTATTCATTGGAAACTATTTAAATCATTCCAGGTCAATGTCATTCACAAAACATTCCTTTTCTCAGAAAAAAAGGCACAATTAAAGTAATAAGGAATATATGTTTTCCTACTAAGTCATCATAATTTTTTGTAATATTCTAGGTTTTTTATTTCATTCAACTAACTTGTGGCACATAGCACACTTTTATTTTTTGTTAATAAATGCATTATTTGGCAGATAGAGGTCTGACTTCATTATTTAATAAAATATGTTTATTAATGGACAACTAATAGACAGGCATAAAAATAATAGGACATATCTTTAAATATATGTATTGTTAAACACTACTTTAATCATTTTATAGCATTGTATAATTTCACAATACTGATTCAGACAATTGCAAATGGCTAGACGAATATCTCTGGTTATGTTTTTTGTGTATAAATATTTGAATAAAAAGTAAGGTCATGAAAGGTTATTTTCTCAACAAATATTATTACATGATAGATTCAAAAATATTTCAGTCACTAAAATTGGTATAAGGTCATAAACAGTATATTCAACTACTGTTTATAAAGTGCAAATGTATGCAAAAAGTGACATAGTTGGAGAAAGGGACCACTGTGGTTATTATTCATGTCTCCAAAATGGTTTTCGATATTGTGTTTCATTTTAATTGCTGTAATATTAGCATTATATTTTTCAGTGTGGCAGTAACTTTTGTATTGAAACCTAGCATAAATATACATGTATGTGTTACTAAAAGATGTTTCTAGAGTTAAATTCCTTATAAAAACCATGATGCTTTCAAGCTATGAAACTTGAATTTGATTTTAACAAATGTGTGAATATAATACTCTCTAATATTTTGAAAATACAGCTTACTCTAATGAAAAATTTGGACAAAATACAAACTGGCTCTGTTTTCTGAGACATTTATTTGTTTCATATCATCACCAATATTTCACTACTTTTTCTGTAATGTATTAAGCAAGCTTTTATTGTAAAAAGACTTCAGTGCCTTTCATAAATTTCAGTATGGAAGTTGACTATCAATATCGATCTGATATTGCATACAACTTTGTGTTTAGTACAGAAGAAACTTTACTTTTAAGTTTCATACTTACAGGGAAATTTTTGCATTTATCAGTCTTGAAAACTTGGATATGTTTTCAACAAAGCATGTTTTTATTATTCATGTTTCACTGGATCACAGAACAATAACTTTAAACATCACTGAAGTGCAAGTTAAATTAGTACCCCAAAGCATATTTAATTTACAGTTTGTTTGTTTTTCCATAGGAGGGAGAGCTTGAGAATGTGTTATGAATGTTGCATTGAACAAATATCTTGCTTCTGTACTTGAAATTAAGTTGTAGTAATATCTCTAAGACTATTTATATGGGCTCAATTTTCAGCCAAGTAATAGTAGTTGTTTACTTTACAGTCACTGTTTGACAGCTCAGTGCCTTTATCAAAAAGCAGCAACAACAGAATTAGTTACACTTCCATGCCCATTTCTTGTTCTCGAGTACAAAACTTGAATTTTGCAGAGACCTGTTCCATTTTGCTAACGTAAAGTCTTTATCTGAACTTTACCCAAAAGTAGTTTTGCCATTCTAACACCATTTAAATCTGTTTTCACAATGCTATCTTGCTAAAACTACACTTTCTCAGCTCCTAAATGGATTCATTAAATTCATACATATATATATATATATATTTAGCATTACAATATTGAGTACTAAATATTATAATCATATTCAAAAACATAATAAATTGATTTCACTATTTAATTTTTCTCAAGATTTCTTTATCATTAAGCTTTTTATAATAAGAAACTAATTAAAACATAATTGTTAAAAGAATATAGTTTAAAAATTCTAAACCTGTCATTAAATTAAGAAAGTAATTAGAATGTTTTTGTAAATAGGAATGTTATTTGTATGTAGATCAGTGATTTATAATAAATAATTGTTATTGTCTATGCACCTCCTGCTTAGTAATGCTCGACTTTTAAAGTAGTTCCCAATTCTAAACACTTCCATCTATTTGGTATAATTACAAATAAGTATCATTTACCATTGTATATTTTCTATTGTTAGTCTTACTTAAGAAATACCATCACTTAATATTGGACATAATGATTTTAGTGTTAGTTTTGACATAAGATGTTGATGTTATTAGTATAATGCAGTGGTACTACTGAAAAACTGTGAAGCTTAGTATTAAATTGCACATGGTACTATATATGGAATGCTTTCAATTACTGCAATATTTAGTCTTGATTTTACAAATAAACCATCAAGTAACATTTCCTATTGCAAGTTTGATATTTCTGAGTAAAATATGAATTGCCAATTCTGTGAAATCTGAGAAGACAATCAGATCATTTGAGTGTTTCTATTGTACAAAGTGAGCTTTGGTATTTTATATCCCACAAAAAAAAAAACTTGATTTCTCTTAAGCTTGTTTAATTAGAAATCCTATGTACATTCCATTTTCTCATCCTTAATGTATGTGAACAGTATAACCATGTTCTTTTTATGCACTGTGAACTATAGTAGCTTAATATACAGACATCTGTGTTTGAAATTTTGAATAAAATCTATTTTTCTTCACATATTATTCCAGTCTTATGTATATATTCATTTTCTCAGTTGCATATTTAACGACTGTTTATAAATATGCAGCTTTGAACATCTACAGAAAGTTTTGTAGAATATTGTATTATTTAACTTAAACTCAAGTTTAATCTGTTACACACTGCTGTTGTTTTTATAATACCTTCATGTTGAACTATACATTTAGATAAATTACCATGATTAATGAAAAGATTAATTTATATTTTCATATTAATTAAGTGATATGATACTTCTTGCCAATGACTAGTTGCTTACACTCTTGTATACCAGTTCAAAATTTAAGACAGCTAACTAAAATAGCCCTTCTGTTGTTCTGTTTGAATTTCAAAACAAGCAAATAAGTGTCAATAACCATACAAACTCACTTAACACCTTCTGCTATAATGTAACTCCATCTTTCAGTTAGATAAGAACAAAATTTATGGTTTTTAAAATATATAAAAGTAACGGAAAAAAGAACAAGATGCTAGAGAATAAAAAACATGCAATTAATAAACCTACTAACACTTTACTTAAAAGAGTTTAAGTCAGATTGAAATTATTTTTATTAATTTGTATAAGTATTAATGGAGAGTATTGACAAGTTCCAGTGAAATGTAATTTGCACAAAATATTACAGCACTTTTCATAAAGTAGTTGTTATTAACTCATGTTTTACATGTTGTGAAGCACCAATACTGTAGTGCAAAAACTATTCGATGTATGACAAAGTTAATATGTAAATATGATAAATGAATACTGAGTGAAAGCAAACATCACTATCATAATATTAACAACTCTCTGCAATCTACAACACATATAGTTACAACCATGCATTACATGTATTATATATAGCTGTTTTTCTCCCAATGAATCTACTCTCAATAATAGCATAGCTTGCTATGATCGAAAGTTAACTTCACAGCATACAGTCTAACATACATATCAACTTTCATGTTCTAAGAAAATGTTTAGTTCTTCTAGGCCTTTCGTGTGCAAGTAGGTTGAATTTCGTTACAAGTTCCTATCTCCTATTTTAATTTTTAATAAATTATTTAAATTAATGTACAACGACGTCGTTTGTCCAAAAATCTTTTATAATTGAAAACGCAAAAAATCCCCCATAAACTTCTAAATGTCCAATTAATTAATAATAAAGGAAAAGGAGTTTGAGTTTACAATTTATAAAAATGCAACAAACTCAAAACAATACATTAATTAAAATTCCGCACACACCACAGAACAGAAACTACGAATCTTAAAGTATATTATACAAATTGTATTTAATATATAATTTGTAAACAATTCAGACGATTAACTACAAAAAATTTGTGAAATTTTCTTTCAAAAAAACACCATCTGGAAGAAAATGTTATAAATAATCAATACATCCCCCCAAAAAATGCTAATATTAATCATCAAAACAACTTCTTTTTTTATCACTATTACGATTCGTTACGTCGCCTGTTTCTTTACAGTTACGTACAAAACAACATGGGCTATCAATGCTGTACTCATCCCTTGTATTGAAACTTGATTTTTGACGTTGAAAGCTGTCAGAATTACCGTTGTGCCACTTAGGGGATCCTTACGCTGAAAACACCAACAAAAACTTAAATGGGTGATGTTATTATTATTTTTCAATTTCGCGCAAAGCTACTCGAGGGTTATCTGCGCTAGCCGTCCATAATTTAGCAGTGTAAGACTAGAAGGAAGGCAGCTAGTCATCACTACCCACCGCCAACTCTTGGGCTACTCCTTTACCAACGAATAGTGGGATTGACCATCACATTATAACGCTCCCACGGCTGGGAGGGCGAGCATGTTTGGTGCGACCGGGATTCGAATCCGCGACCCTCGGATTAGGAGTCGAACGCCTTAACACGCTTAGCCATGCCGGGCCAAATGGGTTATGAAAACTATTCATAAAGAAATATATCATCGGCATAAATGCCATAATCAAACAGGTATTAAAATAAAATATATTATTACTAATAATTACAAACAACAAGGGCATCTACAAAATCAAATGCGATTCATGGACAACCTGTTATACTAGAGAAACTGGAAGAGAAATTAATCTCAAACTCAAGGAACACTTTGAAAGCCCCTCAAGTGTGTTTTTATTTGTTTTAACATCGCAAAGCAACAAAACATATTATCACTGAAAACGATGTAGAAATTATCTGAAAAGAACCAAACATTAACAGCAGAAAATTACCTGAAGCACCACTGATTAATACTCATAGCCTTTCCTTATCGAGACTTATAGTTATTTCGCCTTATTTTAATAACAAAAACGAAATTAACATCACCTTTAAATGTATCTTCACCATTATGAGTCTGTAATATTCGCCGAAATTCAACTGCCCTTTCAAATGTAACTCTTACCTGACGATTAACTAATATTATAGACCGAAACGTTATAATTATTAAAATCATAACTTGCCTACTGTAAACATTGCTGTTATTGTATTTACATTTAATTATATAGCTCAGTATGTTACTCACTAAATGTATTCAGTTACTTTTCGTAAAACTATATGATAATTAAACCAGTCTTACTTCTGGTTTAAGAGCTGTGGGAATCCGACTGTTCATGTGAATAGGGCGCTTGACTTGAAATATTAGAGTCTCAGGTTCAAATCCCCGTCCCATCAAACATGCTTGTCCTTTCAACCGTGGGAGCATTATAATGTAATGATCAATCCCACTCTTTGTTCGTAAAAAAGTAGCCCAAGAGTTGGCGGTGTGTGGTGATAAATGACTAACTGTCTTCCCTCTAGTCTATCACTGCTAAAGTAGGAACGGCTTGCGCAGATAATCCTCGTGTAACTTTGCGAGAAATTCAAACCAATTCAGAGTTGTAGGTGACCGACCTTGATGTTGTACATACTAAAACGCCGAATTTACTAGGATTAGTTAGTGATCTCTGAGTATATTTTCACTAAATTTAGCAAACACTACAACTTTGTGATATACAAAATATAAGAATTTTTAATAAATTATTTATATTAATTACCAGAGATTTGTATATTAATTTACAAACCATTTGCTGAACCGACCATAATGCAAGTTAATTTTCACCTTAAGAATGATGTTGTTTGTAATTAACCACAAAGCTACCTGTGTGTTGCTCACCACAGGTATCGAAGCCCGGATTTTAGCAATGTAAGTCCGCAAACATTCCGCTGTGAACATTGGATGGACCCTAAGAATGAAAATATTTATTTTCTAAAATAAATTGTTTGTTTGTTTTGTTTTAATTTCGCACAAAGCTACTCGAAAGCTCTCTGTGCTAGCCGTCCCTAATTGCTAGTCGCACGCCTTAACACGCTTGGATATGCCGGGCCAGTACTGAAACATATCAGTCATTTTAAAAATGTGCTGTGCTTTTAATAAAACGTATTTATTCTGCAATTATATTTACACAATATACTTGTTTTTAACAATTTTAATATTTCATCTTACAATATTTTGTTTTTTCATATTTTATTCGCATAACCTCTAGAGCTTCTTAAAATAACAATACATATTTTGTTTTGTTTAATTTCGCGCAAAGCTATACGCGGCCTGTCTGTGCTACCCGTCCCTAATTCTGCAGTGTAAGACTAGAGAGTTTGTTTTGTTATTTTAATTTCGCGCAAAGCTAAGCTACTCAAGAGCTATCTACTCTAAGACTAGAGGGAAGGCAGCTAGTTATCACCACCCACCGCCAACTCTTGGGCTACCCTTTTACCATCGAATAGTGCAATTGACCGTCACATTATAACACCTCCACGGCTGAAAAGGTGAGCATGTTTAGTGCGACAGGGATTCGAACCCGCGATCCTCGGATTACGATTTGAGCGTCTTAACCACATGGCCATGTCTGATCTCGAATATTTGTTCAATAAAACTTTGCATATTATTATTTTCTCTTCCCTCACACCTCGTGAAAAGTTGAAAATTGTGTACGTTCTGTTATATCCCCTATAATTTTGATAACTTTTAAAAATACCTAAATATGTATATATATACATTTTATTCATAAATATTTTTAAAAATATATTCATAAGCATTGTTTTGTTTGGTTTCTTTTGAATTTCGCGCAAAGCTACACGAGGGCTATCTGCGCTAGCCGTTTCTAATTTTGTAGTGTAAAACTAGAGGTAAGGCAGCTAGTCATCACCACCCACCGCCAACTCTTGGGCTACTCTTTTACCAACGAATAGTGGGATTGGTCGTCACATTATAACCACCCCACGGCTGATAGGGCGAACATGTTTAATATGACAGGGATTCGATCCCGCGACCATCAGATTACGAGTTGAGCGCCCAAATCACCTGGCACTGCCGGGCCAACACAATAGAGAGCACCCCCGACTACTGAGAGACGACTTGTCGACATTGGAAATTCAAGACGACATCCAAACTTAGTAAAGGGAGAAACGTAAACAAATACACGTGCGCAACACAAAAATTGTTGCAGAGCAAACCTATCCAAAGTTCAGTTTAAGTTGATCCAACTGTTCCTAATTTTTAACATTTTGTGAACAAATGTGATATTGTTGCGTCTCTTTCCTCATCTTCTGCTTGATTGCTTTTTTTTTTTTTCTGAGTTTCTGCTGTAAAACATCCAGTCTGCTTACGACAGAGACAGTGTAGGCGCAGTAATCGTGCTCCGGACGACCTTCGCTCGAGCCATAAGAGTAACATAGGGTCGTTTAGCGTTTCATGAATCATAGACGACGGTGTTTCTTATTAGCAATCGTCTATTTCTCGATAAAGGCTTTGCATTCTGTTTACGTGGTGGGCGGGCAGAAAACGCAATGCGCACATTAGATTAATAAAGAGTATGTTTAACGACCCTAGAGTCATCCGCTGGACGTATGCCAGAAATACCATTACCAATTAATTTGTAAATGAAGTATTGTAATTAAATTGACACGTTCATATAACCATCATGATTATACATATGCAGTACACAGTAAACATACAGTGAGGAAGTGCTTCCTGCACGCTCTGTGGTTTTTAGTAGGTTTGAAACTGTCTCTGTTAATATTCCTCAACCATTTGGTGAGCAGGTCACAGTTTTCTAGAAGAAAACCAATACTAAATCATATTAATATCTTTGTGCATAATATTACTGTACTTAAGACTACCAAGGTCTTTGTTAGTTTTTCCAATTATTCAATTTAATTATGCTGTTTTGTTTGCTATATTTTCGGTTGGTATTAACATTTAAATATAAATTTGCTATCTAACATGCGTGATATTAATATTTCAGTATTTACTAGAATAATCTAATTAATCCCCAGTAAAAAAACTCATGCTTCGCGTACGACACATGTTTAGGATGGTTATTTTGCATCTGAATGTACAAAGTTTATAAGATATAAAAGAGGTGTTGTGTATTTAAATTATCTAAAACAGTTATGTGAGCTGCTTTGGTTACTAACGTATGTAGTTAGGTACGAAGGGTTTTGAACGAGTTTTATAACTTTACGTGGCGTCATAATGACTGCGAGATTAAACCTGTTTGTTTTTTGTTTTTTGAATTTCGCACAAAGCTACTCGAGGGCTACCTGTGCTAGCCGTCCCTAATTTAGCAGTGTAAGACTATAGGGAAGGCAGCCAGTCGTCATCACCCACCGCCAACTCTTGGGCTACTCTTTCACCAACGAATAGTGGGATTGACCGTCACATTATAACGCCCCTACGGCTGAAAGGGCGAGCATGTTTGGCGCGACGGGGATGTGAACCCGCGACCCTCAGATTACGAGTCGCACGCCTTAACACGCTTGGCCATGCCGGGCCGAGATTAAACCTAACAAACACCTTTAATACAAAGGACATTTTGAACCGAATAAACTGACTAAAAATGACGAACCAAAAGACTTAACTAGCGTTGTTTTCAAAACATGGGTATCAGGGCAAGTTTTAAAAACTCACCGGTGACGGTACTGGCATTCTAAGTGTCTATAAACAAATATAGAAATTCACACACACACACACAATTCTGACACATAAATACTGCTGTCTGAGATACGGTTCTAAGAGATAACGGGTACATTGCCCAAATACCTTTCCTTTTGCAATGCATAGTACTATCTACACTTATCCCTCCCTTAGGCATAGCGTGAAGCCGTCCTACTTCCCTATTCATAAATTTATCTTTGTATAGCTTAATGAAATTTTCAACGCACACTTATCATTATTTTAATTATACAGGTAGGTGCATGAGAGCAATGAAGGTCCTGGAGGAAGAATGTGGAAGGGAGGAATGGGGTCCAGTTATTTTATTTTTTTTTTTATATTAGGCCTATTCAGCTGTGATCTATCCTACTTGGGAGTTTCTGTTTACTTATTTTTCTCACAAGCAGTATGTCATAATTACTATCATGGCGTTTTACACGATTTCCGGAAGGAGGAGTTAACATCGTTTCGTAGTAGTTTTATAACCATAATCACAACCTTCAAAACTATGATTTACAATGTACGCTAAAGCCATTGAATATAGTATATAATATGACAATTTAGACTTTAACACAATGACAGATTTGTGTCAATAATATTATACAATTTACACTTTAAAAATGTGTTTAATATCAATTAAACCTTTATTATTGATATTAAGACTTTAGAGCCTATATCATGACTGTTCAGCACCACTTAGGACTAGGGTTCACTGGTACTATACTGTTTTTGAAAGTTTCTAAAAGCTCTCAGATAATTTAGACCACTCAGTGGGTGTCGGGCCTTAGAATCCTGTTATTTCCATTCTTGAACATAGCTCTCTGATTAGCCTACTTGTGCAGGTCTCATATTAATTTAAACGATGAGTCAATACATATTGTCATTGATAGTGTACAGTAAATTAGTCATAATATTCGTAATTGTTATCGTTACGTTAATTTGTGCTTTTGAATCTAGTCTACAGTACAAAACACCAAGCGACAGGAATATCTTTGTTGCCAACCAATTTTTATTTGTCTCAAAATTTCTTTCCTTTTGTTGCCTTGAATGCAAAGATATGGAAGTGGGACAAACCTCGATATGGAAAAGCCTCGCGATGCGAGACAAGACAGTTAACAAGCAGGACATTGTGAAATACAGTTTGATTTGAATTTTGCACAAAGCTACATGAGCAAACCTGGATTAAGTCATGGGCTTACCGGACTGAAGCCCAAGGCCTCACACTAATTAGGGAGCCTCAAGTTATGACTATAAATGTATAGCACGTAGAGGTTTTGTTCGAGCTGAAAAGCCTAGGGCCAATAAAACCTTTAATCCGGCCTCGTACATGAGGACTATCTGCACTAGCCTTTCTTAATTTAACAGTGAAAGACTAGAAGGAAGGCAACTAGTCAATACCACCTACCACCAACTCTTAGGCTACTCTTTACCAATGAACAGTGAGATTGATCTTAAGGTTATAACGTCCCTACCACTAAAAGGGTGAGAATGTTTGTTAACAGAAAGTCGAACCCTCGACTAGTAGTTTACAAATTGAGTGCTCTAACGACCAGGCCACGTGAAATATTACTATTAAAACTTGCTGAATTAAGGTAAAATACCACATGACTTAGCAGTATAAGCACAATACCTACAGCACCACAATGTGAGTGAAATAAGTACAAAACCTTGTCAGATGTTTGGATTGGTTTTGAATATACAAAACATAGATGTATGACAAACAATCTTGACTAATACATCCTGCAAACTTCATTTTCAATGTTATAATTTAGTTGTTTGCTAGAAAGAGCTACTAACCATGATTATTATGATGCTGGATCGGGAAAGTTCATAAAAGTGTCCCTAGAATTTTTTTTTTTTTAATGCTTGACGATGAAAATATTCTTTGTGAAATAGGGTTACGAGGTATGTAAAATTAAAAGTTAATGTTGTCTGTAGCAATAAAAAATAAAAAAACACCAAATATCAAAAGAACCCGCCGATTAATGAAGCAACGTTATAACAATACAGCGAGCTAACCAGATAACACGATGCAGAAAATTATTTTCATACATAAAACTATAAAACTATCATATAGATAAGCCTCAAATTCTCACAACAGAGCACAGCTGAAAAATTAATCCTATATTTAAAAAACAGATAAAATAAAATAAACAAGACAAATAACTTTTCTGTACGAACACTAGTTTTCAAATCCTTTAAAAATATGAAAACGGCTTTGAGAAATAATTCAAAATTACCTCTTCTTTTTAAGTGGTACAAATGGACACATGAAACAAAACAGAAAACAGAAAATGGGAGGAAACATATAATAGAAGACAAATACTTAACTTCTAACCTGACAATAAAGTAGACGAATGAATAAAACAAACCTACAGTTATCAGTGATGACGAGAAACACACTTGTAGAGAAAAATATATATGTAAAAACAGCTGATTTGGGTTGAGAAGCTTTTAAGGAAAAGAAGAGCAAACTTCGACAATTTTATTGACATCCAACAGCCAAACTTCCCAGAAAAAAAATTAAAAATTTATATTTTCCAGAAACACCTAAAAACAACATCTTAAACGATTTTTCCAAAAACTTTTCTCACAAAACCATCAACATAATTTCACAAAATAGAAAACTAAAAAACAATCTTACAAAAAGAGACATTAATTCCATTAAAAACCTAAAACAAGACAAAACCATAAACATTCTAAAAGCAGATAAAGGAAACGCTATAGTCATAATGAACACGAATGGATACATCCAAAAATGAAGAACATCCTTTCAGACGCAAACAAATTCAAACCAAAATACACAAATCCAACAAACGCGAAACGCAACTAAACAAAATACTACTAAATATGAGAAAAGCCAACACAATTTCAAAAACACTTTATTCCTACCTACGCAAGATCGACTCACGCACACCACAAATATACAGAATCCCCAAACCTCATAAACCATATTGTCCATTACGACCAATAATGTCCACATATGAATCGTTTATTTAAAATCTTGATAAATACATAGCATGGGCATACTCCAAATATGTAACATCAGCCAGCTCATTCATCAAAGACTCTTTTAATTTCAAGTTTAATCTTAATCAACTTAATCATAAAACCTTAATGGCCAGTTTCGATGTTATATCCCTCTTTACAGAAGTCCCAACCGCTGAATCCTGCAAGATAGTTTTAGAACTCTATATCCGAGACCCTAACACATCAATAGACATTCCCAGCAACCAATTAGCAAACCTCATGGAACTCGCCACGATGAAGTCAAACTTCATGTTCAACAACCACAACTATATACAAACAAATGGCCTTGGCATGGGCAACCCAGTATCCCCAGTTCTAGCCAATATTTTTATGGCACAAGTTAAAACACAAGCAAATAACACAGCATTACATCCGCCACTATACTGGTACAGATATGTAGACGACAAGATTGCGGGATTCACATCTACAGAACACATACTTAATTTTTTCAATCACATTAACTCTAAACATCTCAACATTAACTTCACATGTGAACAGGAAGAAAGCAATCAAATATCATTTCTTAACCTCAAAATTACAAGAACCGATACACAATTTAAAACAGAAATCCACCGAAAAATCACCCCAACTGGACTATACATTCCTTGGGACTCAGCACATGAAACAAAACAAAAAATCAACATACTAAGAAACCAAATAAACACAGCCATAAAACTATGCTCACCAGATAAAATTAACGACGAATTAGACAAAATAAAACAATACTTCATCAACATCAATAAGTTTCCTCCACAAACCATAGAAAACATTATACTCACACACCTAGATAAAAAGCAAAATCAACTAACAAAAGTAAATATATTCCACGAATTAGAAAATTACGAAACCATATACTGCTGCATACTATATATTCCCGACATCAGCAGAAAAATAACCAACATTTGGCAAAATCTAGTAATAAAATATGGCATACCAGTTAATACCAAATTTATTTAAAAACCAGGCACAAAACTAAGGTCTATACTATGTAAATACTACACTAACAAACACAGGCACTCGACATCAACATTATTTATAAAATACAATGTGATAACTGCCACGACTTCTATATTTGAGAAACAAGTAGAAAAATGGAAACCAGATTCAAAGAAAGAAAAAGTCACCTTTACACGTTTTCGAACACTGCAAGTCAAATAAACACAACATAACCATAGAAAACACTCAAATACTAAATAAAGAAACAAATATAAACAAATGCAAAATTAAAGAGTCCTTAATTATACAACAACTCAAGTCTAAAATAAACCAATACAAAGAAACACCTTTATACCTATATTAATAAATATAATCAAACATCTAAACATGCCTTCTACATTCCTACACTCAGTTAGACAACCCCCTTCAAACATGTGGTCAGCTTACCGGTCAGTTACCTTTCTTTCTTTGTGAACCTTACCATGACCGAAGAAGGTCGAAACGTTGTTCGCTTCTCTACATAAAAATTTTCTCAACCAAACCAGGCGTTTTTATATATATATATATATAAACCTACAATTAGTGAATAGTGCTTTTTGAAGTCAGAAAGTGATTACTTATCTTCAAATGACATTTTTTTACCACACTAAACTTCTATGGCTTCATTTTTTAACGGTGACCAACTCATCCTTGATCTAGTAGAGTCAATTTCTCTCCTGGATTCTTCTCTCTCTCTCTCTTATAGAAAGAATTATCCAGCAGCAGCCCACCAATTTGGCATGTCTGGACAACAGTATCATCAACATCTCATAACCTTTAAATCGTAGTTGATTAAAGTTGTTGCTGAAGTTCTTTGGGCAATTATTACATGTATAGTCATCTGATCAGCGAAGATAAGGAGGTTGGTTTTCTATTTTAGAGATTATTTGATGCGTCATTGTTGTTACTACAGTTGTTATTTTGAAATAAATGTCAATCTAATTGTATTTACTGAATGAGAAGTTTTGGACAGACTATTTTACTCAGTAGCTCTTCAAATTAACACTTTCGCTTTTTTTTTTCTTAAGGCAAAATCTCATTGAAGGTAAGATCAGTTCTCATTCAGGCAGTATTTATCTCCTAGCATCTAACTGATTGGTATGCAATGTGTCTCAAGAGCGTTTTATCTTTTGGAAACTTCATGATGATATTAAAATCTAACAGAAATATAAGAGCAACCCCGGATTAAACACTGAGCTTACCAGTAAAGGGGCCTCAAGCTATGACTATAAATGTATTGCACGTAGAGGTTCTGTCTCGAGGACGCGTATATAAATTGAAAGCCTAGGGCCAATAAAACCCTTAATCCGTCCTTGGTATAGTCTCATTGGTATAAGCAACACTTTTATGTTTTGTTTTGATATTTCGCACAAAGCTACTCGAGGGCTAGCCGTCCCTAATTTAGCAGTGTAAGACTAGAGGGAAGGCAGCTAGTCATCACCACCCACCGCCAACTCTTGGGCTACTCTTTTACCAACGAAAAGTGGGATTGACCGTCACATTATAACGCCCCCACGGCTGGGAGGGCGAGCATGTTTGGCGCGACGCGGGCGCGAACCCGCGACCCTCGGATTACGAGTCGCGCGCCTTACGCGCTTGGCCATGCCAGGCCCACACTTTTATGAATCTTCATTTTACTCAGTTCTTAAATATTTTTTTACCGTACTGAAGCATTAGCTTGCTGGCTGGAGAGTTCCAGGTACAATGTAACTACTGATATCTAGCGCTGAAACATCTAAACTAAGCAGAAGATATTCGCTCAGTTGATATTGGGTCCAGGAATTTAAAGCATCAACCTGGCAAAACTGATCAAGAAAGCATTTTAATTATTTTTTCAGTGAGCCTCTGGGGGAATAAAAGCAAAGTTTGGTTCACCTTGTTATTTTCTGCTGATTTTTTTCAATAAAAAATTTAAACCATTTGTATCATTTGGTACGAACAATTCTGAAGATCAAAGTTTACATAGTCATAAACGTGTCTGTGGCGGGTCCTTTCTAACATAAATTTAATCTGATTGTGAGTGTGTGGTTTCTTATAGCAAATATACATCGGACTAACTGCTGTGTTCACCGACGGGAATCGAACCCCTGATTTTATCGTTGTAAATCTGAAGACTTACCGCTCATCATACAGCGGAGGACTCATATGATTATAGAAACGTTTCTTGGAGCACATACGAAAAATAGTTTCAAGGAATCGAAGACACAGATCAACAAACATGAATGAGTAGATCCTGGTCGATAACATTTAAATTATTTCTTGGTCAATTAAGGTGTGACATTCTAAGGAATAACTTAGCGCACAATTAGTTTTGTGATAACTAAATATTCGTAAACCTTTTATGCAGAAGGACAGGTGCAGTGATTTATTATAAGTTTAACGAAGAATATAGGGCTTGATGGAAAAAAAAGACAAAAACACGCAATCGACTTATGGTAGAAAAAATAAACAGATAAACTGTGTTCAAACGCGGTAAATCAAATTACATTTGATAAAATACAAAGTAAAATAAACTTAATAGTATTGGTAATTGATTATCTGGAGATAAACAAGCACAGAATCAGCAGATCAATGAGATGGAAAACGTTGATGACACTCATGTAACAAATTCCAATATTGTTAAAATAATAACTGTTTGTTCTGACAATTTATTATTAAGCATAAAGCTACACAATGAATTACACTGGGAACACTCATTTTGTTGCATTTAAAAAAAAGACCTTTCTATAGTCAATTTGAGTGTGTTGATTTCAAATCTGAAGTCGGTTTTTGTCTGGAAGCTACAGATTTTATGGAATTTGACATTTTTATTTATTTTTTAATTTTTCGTTATAGGAAATTATAGGAATAGCTTATCAATTTGTTTGTGTATTTTATTGAGGTAGGAATTTGCGTTTGTAACTTTTGAGTTTGTACACTTCATCTGGACAATCTTGTTTAATGCTCCAGCAGTAATCAGCCATCATACTTTTGTCCCAGCGCCCTTGGTAGCGTTCTTCCATGACCTTTAAGTCTTGGTGGAATCGTTCTCCTTGTTCGTCACTCACAACCCCCAGGTTGTCAGGGAACTTATCAAGGTGGCTGTTCAAAAAATGAAGCTTGATGCTCATGTTGCACCCGAGATCACGAAAAGCGAGGAGCATTCTGTTCACAAGTTCACTGTAGTTCTCCGCCTTATTGTTTCCAAGGGAGTTCTGAACGACTGCCACAAAGGATAACCATGCTGCCTTTTCTAAAGCGGTCATCTTAGCAACAAACTGATCATCACGAATTAGGGTTCGAATCTGTGGGCCATCAAACACGCCTGCTTTGATCTTCTCAAATGATAACCCTGGTAAAGCTGTGATGATGTGTTGGAAACATTCACCTTCGGTTTCCAGTGCCTTGACAAATTGCTTCATCAAACCTAATTTGATGTGAAGAGGAGGAAAGATGATCTTATCTCTGCTTACAATTGGGTCTTGTATGATATTTGGCATGCCTGCTTCAAGGGTGTCACGAATAGGCCAGTCCTTCTGGACCCAATGTCTGTCTCGTGCTCGGCTGTCCCACATACAGAGGAAACATGGAAACTTGGTGAAACCTTTCTGTTGTCCAAGAAGAAAGTTGACCATCTTTAAGTCTACACAAATGATCCAATTGTGCTCATGATATTTTAATAAGTCCATGACCATTCTCATATCATCATAGTCTTCCCGCAAATGCACTGAGTGACCGACAGGTACTGCTCCATAAACATTCCCATTATGTAAAAGAACACACTTTAGACTGCGTTTTGAACTGTCTAAAAAAGAGTCTCCATTTAGCAGGACTATAGTAAGGTACACCCAGTTCTTTGAGAAGCCCTTGGATGTCATGGCAGTAAACAAACTGTCTGTCTTCTGAAAAGAAGGTCACTAAAAGCTGGTCACGCTTTCTGAAATATTATACTTTAACAGAGTGATCAACAAGATTTCTGCCTTGTAATCTTGATGCCAAAAGCTCTGCTGCTTTCTTTGAAAGACCTAAATCCCGCACTAAATCATTCAGTTCAGCCTGGGGAAGAAGCTTGGGGACGGGGAAAGGTTCAGTGTCTGAAGAACAGTTCTCCGATTGTGTACACTTTTCTGACAATTCACTGTCACAACTGTCTTGTTCGCTTGTATCATGACAATGTCTTTATCGTCCAATGAAGGCAAGCCTTTGAAAACTGGAACAGGAACTTCTTCAGAGTGCGGAGCAGGCCGAATAGCTGAGGGAATGTTCGGATACGTAATCTTATGTCGGTTTTTCTTCCCAACATCCGTTGTGTTTACCATGCAGAAATAACAGTCAGTTACATGGTTGGTGAGTTCGTGCCAAATCATTGGAACACCAAAAGGCAGACCATTGCGTTTTCCTTTGGTCCAGTCTCGAAGCATTTCCTCACAATTGTGGCACACAACATGAGGAGCCCATTGCTTGTCTTGATCACCAAGATGAACTTCAAAATATGCCTTGTAGGCACGCTTGACGAACGAGGATATGTTACGTCTCTGACGATTGAATGTGTAGCATCCACATATGTAGCAGAAGGCATCAGGCTTGTTTCTGCAATGATATCTATTTTTGGAAGCCATGTTTGATCTGAAACAAAAGAAGAATGATCAAAATATTAGAAGCTATTTATATATATGGACGTGAAAATGCTTATACATGGTTTACGCAAGTTCACATTTGTACAATTTCATTAACCTCAAATTGCATACAAACTAGAGCTTGTAGAGAAAAACTAATTTCAGATTTGAAATCAGCGCCTAAAACTCCTTCAGAATCAGTTAAAATATCCAATACAACTCAAAGTTACTGAAAAAGTGTTCCCCAGTGTTATCTGTGCTGTTCCCACCATTAATATCAAAACTCGGTTTTTAAAGTGTGAGCCACTGAAGGAATAACTCTATTTAAAAATGCAAAAACTGTTTTTACCATTCACTTTCTTTCTCTTGTTGTTCAATTAGAAAATTAGATCTCAAGAGTCTACAAGTAACTTTGCTCCATGTGGCTGTTATAGAGCAATCCCATGTACACTAAATAAAGAAGGACATAATACCACTATCTCTTGTTGCTCTAAATAGCTTATACGACTGGATCCTACTCCAGAAAGTAATTCCTAGAGCTGAATTAGCACATTACGTCGACCACATTCAGTATACTATAAATTTAGAAAAATTTAACGACTTCGAAAGTTGAAATTCATGCCATTGGTTTGGTTTGTTTTGAATTTCGCGCAAAGCTACTCTTGGGCTATCTGCTTTAGTCGTCCCTAATTTAGCAGTGTTAGGCTAGAGGGAAGGCAGCTAGCCAATACCACCCACCATCAACTCTTGGACTACTCTTTTACCGACGAATAATGGGATTGGCCATCACATTATAACGCCCCTAGCTATTAGGGCGAGCATGTTTGGTGTGGCGGGTATTCAAACCCGTGATCCTCAGATAACGAGTCGAGTGCCTTAACCACCTCGCCATGGAGGGCCGTATATGCTATTGAATATTTGTATGCTGTGGTCACATGTATACAATGGCGATGGGGTTCACAGAGAATGTTGTTATTGTTATGAAATGAAGGAAATACATGTAGTGAAAAACAACAACAAAACACAATATTATAGTATGGTTGTTAATAGCCCTTTTTTTTTTTGTCAAGAGATAATTTCACCACATTTGTTAAATGCTTATAATCATTGTCTTGCTAGAAGGTAAGCCCTCGCCCAATTAATCATGGTCCTAATAAAATGGCATGATGAAGCAGAACCTGCGAACAGTTGTGTCTTCTTTATATATCACAGACACTGCTGGCTGAGTTGTATCCTTACTTTGTGTTGATACATTAAACCTGCTCCAGTTCTCTTCTCTATCAGCTGACAAACTGTCATCAGCTGTCACCAAACAATTCAAACTTTGATTCATCTTTAAAGATCACGCGTCTCTAACTTGTTCATTTCATTGTTTGTGGTCTGATGCCCATTTAAATGTCATGGTTTACCTCTTAACAGCAGCGATTTTCCAGTAGATATATTTTGTTGTTATACATATTTTTCTATTCTTCAGATAACATTCCACACCTGCATTTAAAAGCAACATCGTTGACAAGATATGTACTCGTCTAGCGTTATCTCATAAAGAAAACAAACACCTTGAAATACTTGATATCACTTTTGAAAATTTTGGTCGGTTTGCTCGACCAACAGTGTCTGCCCAACGTATCATTTTATGGTTCAGACATAATGCTGGTATTCAAACCTAGTATATCCTTGGTAAGCTAAAACTAAACTCTGCATGCTTTTCATGAAGTGTGTCCTAGAACCATGACTGGTATATCACTACTACTGCAGGGCAAAATATGACTGCCTCTACATTTATAATCTTTATAATAATTGGTTCTTTCTCATTGGCTAGGTTACAACTAAGTACAGTGGAAACCACTAGCATGTGATTCCACAACTGTATAGATATGAAGACCAGCAAAATTAGTTCACAATAAACATAATTCTTGTGAATACTTTTTATATAATTGATTTATTCTTTTTAGTTATTTCATAAAGTTAATAGGTTTGATATAATTTTTATCAGTTAAACATATGATTAACCATGGTAACATTGTGTTACATATTATGCTTTATTTCGGACGAGTCTACGATTTATGATGTTATGTATGTATGTTGAGGCATAACTATTTCAAGTAATCGGAAATTTGAATTTGAATTTAGAAATCAATAAAATGTTAATGTGTATCAACTTTATGATATTTGCCAACAAGATTTATACACACAGTTTCCTTTTTTAACACAAATATATTTTTAATATACAAACACAAAAAAATACAATTTGTAACAACGATTATTGTTAATAGATTTTACAAATGATGGTTTTGTTATACAAGAATTTACAAACTTACAATTAATACTGAGTCTTATATCCGGTCTAGAATTGAATATTTTATCGAAAATTCATGTCCACGATGAGCAAATTCATTCTGAGTTGATACTGTTGCCCCTAGGCCCGCCATGGCTCGATAGTTAAGGCACTCGGCTCGTAATCCAAGATTCGCGGGTTCGAATCCCCGTTACACCAAACATGCTCGCCCTTTCAGCCGTAGGGGCGTTATAATGTGACAGTCAATCCCAATCGTTGGTAAAAGAGTATCCCAAAAGTTGGCGGTGGGTGGTGATGACTAGCTGCCTTCCCTTTAGCAGTCTCACACTGCTAATTTAGGGACAGCTAACGCAGATAGCTCTAGAGTATCTTTGCGTGAAATTCAAAACAAACCAGACCTATTGCATCTCACTTAAGCCAGCTAGGCTTGATTGGCCTCACAATGCTTAGAAGTTCACTTCCTAATAATGAAGATATTTAAGGTCCTCGTAGAAATACTAACGTCCGAAGTTATTCACTGAAATTGAATGGTTTGTAATGCTCGACATCTCTAAACGTTTCTGATCAAATTCTGTGGGTTTCTAATTAACAGACGTTAATCACAATTATAGCTTTCTAGGCCTATTGCACACTGACTATAGCTTTTCAATAATAATAATAATACTCTGAATCTCGGCGCGTCGAGTATTATATATCACTCACGTGAGACTCTAGAACCTTCACCAAAGTTCGCTTACAGAAGTATTGTCAATCACTAGTATTACATACACACCTTACATTGTTTGTTCTTACGCACAAGAACGTTCTACAAAGTTCAAGAACAGGCGGGACTTGCGCAATATACAGTCAAAAACATATGTCACAGGCAAAAAGAAAATTATACAGAAAAGAGCGTCAGCGCTAAAATAAATGTACAACGGTAGATTCATTACACAGACAATACGGTTTTATGAGAGTTATTGTACTCTCTTATATAATTTTTGATAGGTTGTGCAACAACATTTCTTCGTGTGTTTTTTTTCGAAACCACATACCCCTCTCAATGGCTCAGTAGAAAAATTGAGTTTTGACACTCACAGTAGGCAGAGCACAGATAGTCAAATGTGTAGCTTTGTGCTTAACAATGAACAAACAAATTCAAACATCATCTCAGAGAGACATAAGTACTTATTAAATTGAACACAATGCTGTGTTGCATTTGAACATACTACATATTTTCCATTTCTTCAGTTAGAAGTATTTTTTCAAAATAATTTTGTTTTGCATTGTTCCCCCGATAATACTGAAGTGAATTACTAACTTTCACTTTTCTTAAATGATGAACTACGTTATGTAGAAATTAAGCACTTTATTGTGGTTTTTAATTAGGAAACTGCACTACTCTTGTTAACAAATCAAGTTATAGTTGCGAGTGAACTCGCCCTTGACATTCATTACCTATTCGCCAGCTGATCTTACAGGCACTCATGTTTTTTTCTTTAGTCAGGAACTTGGGAGTTTATTGGAATATATAAAACAATGTTTGGAATGGGAGAGTAGATTACACAGTAATTTACACCAGGATTACAGACATTTGATAAATATTTAGCTAGATTTTACATAGTTTTTTGGAGAATTGTGCGTGTGCTTTTATTCAGTAAATTTTTAAAACAGAAACTAGTGTTTTCATTTTCTTGCATAACTTGTGTAATTCTGCAGATTGCTGTTTTTCTCTCTTCTTTGTCGAGAGAGCTCCTGAAGTTATTCTGCTGTGTTTTTTAACCCTTAAACGGCGACCGTTATCAATTGATGCTGCTACCTACAACATTCCCGCTGTTTAAAGGTTAACTACACTTGTTGTATACTTTCATTTTGTTTAGTACAAGCATCGTAGGATTCTTGCCAGTGATTTAGTGGTTTGCGTCTGCCTTCCGCAAACAGGTTTTTGAGTTTGATTCTTTTTATGTTATGGAGCAAAGTTACTGTTCTTTTTAAGTGATTATTTTTAGGATTTGTATTTTAAAGTTCTAGTGTGTTTAAGCAGATTGAAATTGCAGTATCTTAACTTGGAGTTATTTTTATTTAGTGGTTTAATTTCATTTAGTATAATTTACGGGGTGGGGGAAGAAAAGCAAACGGGCCAAGAGGGATATTATTTTTCTCGAAAAGTCTTCAGTAACTCTTGTTAACCCTAAACTTTCTACTTAAAGATCCTAATAAACATAAGCGATCACTTATCCGTTATATAGTAGTATGTTAGTGGAATGTATTTTATTTGTATTTTTAACTTTGAATCATTAAACACTTGGTTCGTTATAAAATCCTTTGTCTTATCTCTTATTCTTCAGCAGATAGCCCAATGTGGCTTTGCTATAAGAAAACACTCGCATATCTCTTCTTCCCCCCCCCTTCCCTAAATTCCCGCAACTCGTCTGAAACTTACGCTTAATCCAGACATACGAGAACATCAGTTTATCAGCGGGCTAATTTTTATGCTTTGTTAGTCATCCGCGAGATACCGCAGTTCCAAGTTTTGCACGAAAAATAGTGCGTAATATAATAATGTGTCTGAAAACCCCGCTAACAGAATTTTTACACTTTTGTGACACATTTAGTGGCACATAAAAGTTAAACAAAACACGGAACTGAAACGTAATAAAACGTTTTGAAAAGCTGCAGACATTCGCAGAAGGACATAGCACTCATTACCTGATTTCTTTTATATATATATATATATATATGTATATATATATATATACATACATATTTTACAAAACGAAACAGTTAATTGTAATATGTTGATAGAGGAACTATTAAAATATTATGAAAATCAACGGGATATTATAATTATAGCAACTGTTTTGTATAGAGACTTTGGAGTATTTAGTATGTTTTCAATATCTTTTGCGCAATAACCATTTATTATTTTCACATAATTGGTATGTCTTTTGTTGCTATTAAAATATTTTAAATAACTAGTTTATAAAATTTTGTATTATGAATATAGGTACTTTTTATGTTGAGAAATTTAAATATATGAATGAGACAGCGTTTTCATTTTCAAAACAAAATTAAACTCTAGGATTTATTCAATTTTGTATAACGCAGAAGTATTAACAAAAAATATATAAATGGTCCCTTTCCTTCCAGACAAGGTCGTGTATAAACACATATGATTGATCTAAATATCCGGGACTGAAGAAATAAAAGGGTCACAGAAAACCTATATTTAATTTTTTTTATTTTTAATTAAAATTGTAAAACAATAGATAAGAAAGTATTGAGATTTCTCTAACCCTAATAATATAGGTTAAAATGGTTAAAATATTATCTGTAAATCTTACATAATACATTCTATGTATTTTTAAAGATGTTTATCATCCGGGCATTTGGTAAGTGTCTACCAGGCGTATGGGTATGAAACAAGATGGCGGCACCCATACTGAAGTGGAAGCGGGTGACAAATACAACAGGTCCTGCTCCAAGACCTCGACATGGTCATAGAGCAGTTTCTATCAAAGATCTGATGATCGTCTTTGGAGGTGGCAATGAAGGAATTGTGGACGAACTTCATGTTTACAATACGTGTAAGTATGAATTTTTCTTAGGCCTAACTGTTAGGGTATAGGAAGACCGAAAACTAATATGGCGGTCTGTCTGTACAGTGTATTGCCATTGGCAACTGGGCTTCAAAGGGCGGGAAGAGAAATTATAGTTGCTCAAATGTTTTGATATTTATATTTTTTGTCGGTACATTTTTCCCATACTTTTAAGAAACGTATAATATCACACAGTAGTTGGCGAAACATTGTACAAATCAATTAGAAAGTTTGTGAAAAATTATTCTTAGTAGTCTCTGTTTAATTCAATATGGCGGCGCCCTAAGCCTCATCCCGCTATCATTTGTTAGGCTTAAAACACCCTGCAACATTCTACGTACGTTAGTGAGAAAGATCTAAGTCATTGTCTGTGATAATTAATAAATTAATTCCGAGGATACACGCACACATGCATTTACATATATATTTATCAAAACTGTAACATTTTAGTTTTGTAGCTTATTGTTAGTTTATTATTGAGTATCGTATCAACATTACTGAATGATACAATAAAACTTGGAGGTTAAAACTCGTTATTAATTTTTAGGCCTATATGCAAGTTTCGACTTTTGATGCTTGAAACGTGAACGCAAAGAATTTAACACACAGCATTTGTCCTTGCAAGCGGCTTCTAATTTAGTCCGAAAAATAGAAAAGCATAGATCTATTCAGAGTAATATAGTAATAATTACTTAACATAATGCAATGCTGAAGAATGGAACCATGTGAAAAACTTTAAAGAGAATTGGTAGGATATGGTAGTTTTTTTTATAAAGTATTTCAGCCATCCTGTTACAGTAGTTGTCGCTGTCTTTTTTAAGTCTCATATAACTTGCATATATTTGTTGAGGGTTTATGCTTCTATGAATAGAAGTGATTACATTGAGAAAACATTGAATCTGTGAAAGCTACTTTTAAGAATCTGATTATGGAGAAAAAGTTAAATAGCAAAAAGTCTTTAATCTCGACATTTTTGTTCATTTGCAATTATAATTATCACTAATAAATTAGCACAAAAAAGATTAAAAATCAAGAGGATTATAAAGTTTCTGCATATTATAAGTCCAAAAAAGGTCAAGAGTCAAAGTAGGCCATTAAAACTCAAAACATTAACTGTGATTTGAAACTAAACATTTGAATTAACAGCATAAAGACATGTTTCAGAAAAATGGTTTCACATGTGCTAAGTTTGGCTGAGAATTTATTCTGTCTAATAACAAACTTGTTTTGTGTTACCAATATATATATATATATATATATACACACAATATCCTTAATGTTTAAATTTTCATTGTTTTAGTATTTTTATCATTACTCACTATCCATAGGCATTATAGATGCATTTGTGTTTAAGTGTAACAGTAAGATTTTTTTGGTAATTGTTGGGAACCTTCTAGGTTTATCAATGATTATTTGATATATACTTTTTAATTTAAAGATAAGCATTAGTTACTCATCTGAAAACATTTTAGTAGTTTCATTTTATTAGGAAATGAAATTGATTAACATAAATTTAATATTATTATTATTTTACCATAAAATATTTGATAGTGTTTAAAGTTGCAATATTGAGGGTTTTTTTCCCCCTCCTCAGATGTAAATTATTCAATTTACCATAATGGTTATAACAGGTTTATTTACACAGGATATTTTTATGCATATGACATTATTATAGAAATTAACATTTTAATTTTTTTTTATTTAAGCCAGAATACCATTGGAGTTTCAGTTTAAACATATGATTGCTCCTAGAAAGAAGTTTTAAAGTCTGGATGTAAAGTAAAAAGAAATATATTTAAAAAAATCAGTAATATGTAAGAAAACCAATTTTATCTGCAGTTTTTGGTCTCAAATATTTCATGTAAAAAGAATGTTATTAACGGTGATAATATTTATTGAATACTTTTCTTTGTTTTTACTCTTTAAATAAATTCTGTAAGGAATACAGAAATGGCAGTTTCAATATGCGTAAATACTGGTTTTATAGCAACTTTTAAAACAAACTTTTGAAGAAATTTGGTTTGCTTTATAATAAGTTATATATTTTTAAGCCCTTCTGATTCTGATGATCTTATATCTTTTAATTTTCTCTGTTATTAGATACAAAAATGGATTTTGATGAAAAAAATGCCTTGTTCAACTATACCATTTTTTCTTGCTACTTTCAATATACAGGAAAAATATTTTGTGAAAGTTTTTTAGCAAGGTGACTGTACCAGAGATTGTATTTTTAGAGCAGGTTCCACATGTATGTTTTTTGAGTGGTTGTAATTTATTTCCTTTTATCCACCTTACATTGTATGCATACACACAAACCACAAGCATTTCTGTATATAAATAAGACTTAAAACACACTAAAAATTGAAAATCACACTTAATACAAAAAAATCAAGCTATGTTTGGCAGGTATCAGTTTCACTTCAAATGGGAGAGGGTGGAATTAATTTCAGTTTGAGGATTTCTGTTTCATTGCATATAACCAAAGTTTGATTCTTGTGCATTTTAGATACCCATTTTGTGTGTATTTTATTACATATTAAATAATCAATAATTGTGATAATATCTTGTTTTCCTGTATGGTCTTTGTTTAGTTAATTTTCAGTAATCTTATTTTAATTCTAAGTGGCTTAGAATATTCTAATTGAGACTTGTAAAAATAATAAACTAAAGTTTAAAGTATCTTGGCAGTGCCATCAAGAATTTATTCAATGTGTTTCTCAAGTATTTCTTTGTTTATTTGGTTAGATAAATTGAGGTTTAGGTATTTTTTGGGTAATTGTATTAATTTTTTGTAAACATGTACATTCTTTTTGCTATGAATGAAAAAGCAAAAGACTGTGAAGCTATCTTGTTTTCCAGTTAGATATAGCATTTGGTTTCCTCACCTTGCAGTAGTTCAGAATGCTACAAAACATTTGCTCATATTGAATAACAAATATTATATTGTCACTTGAAACATTTGGCTTGTACCAGATCTTATCAGTCTAGACAAGCTGATTAGAAATGTGTGTTTGTGTGAGTTTAGTCTATACAAAGTTATTTGGTTAAGAAATTTTTAAAACCTCTGGTTAAGTCATGTCCAGTGTTTATGGTAAACAATTAATTTTAGTAGATAAATATTTCTAAATTTGTGCCTATAGTTGGTACAAATATTGAAATTGTAAATAAACTGTTGTATACTTTTGCTTGAATGAATTTTAATATTTTTTTTGTACTTTATGGAACACAGATGAAGAGCTTGCTTTTGATTTATTAAGGGTCTGTTTTAACATATTAATAGTTTGAAATCTAGTCATTTAGAATTTGAAGTAAACTGTTTTTATATCATTGAAATAAAAAAATACTCAAGTTTTTTTTTTTACAGTTTTATCAGTTTTGATTATTTTTTTACAGCCACAAATCAGTGGTTTGTACCACCAGTGAAAGGAGATATACCACCTGGTTGTGCAGCCTATGGATTTGTTTGCGACAGCACAAGACTTCTGGTTTTTGGGGGCATGGTGGAGTATGGTAAATACTCTAATGAGCTGTATGAACTTCAGGCTAGTCGATGGGAATGGAAAAGGCTTAAGCCCCGTCCACCAAAGAATGGATCACCTCCGTGCCCTCGTCTTGGCCACAGCTTTACTCTTATTGGCAGTAAAGTTTACCTGTTTGGAGGTCTTGCAAATGACAGTGATGACCCAAAGAATAATATTCCCAGGTATATACAAAAGTTGTTCTAAACTTTAAAATATTGACTGCTGTAAAGTAATTTTATTGGCTAATGACACCATCTTCCATGTCCATACTCAAATTTAAGCTTATAGAATCATACTTTGTAATTTGACTTAAACCAAACATTGTTAGTGTTATATAAAACATGTTTTTGTAAGAATAATAGTAAACTGCTTTGGCATAAAACATTACTCTACGTGCAATATTTGAAGGAGGACAGTTAACAGGTGCTTTTTAGGGATAGTAAAATGAGAACCTCCTGGGAGTGCCAAGAATCACCTGTAGCATGGAGAAGCAGCAATCAAATGGTTGTGTTTTTTCTTCAAGAGTGGAAGCTCTACGATGTTACTCGAGAAATCTGTTTTGATACAATTACTCCAAAAAATGGAATTAATTGAACAAGCTCTAGAAACAAATCTTCCTTGGATTGCCTGCCAATACCATGTATTTGAAATTATACTTTCATTTGTAGTTATTAGATCTATTTGCTCTCTTGAGTGCATTAGAAATCAGTCTAAGAGGTTCCAAGAATGATGGTAACATAGATATTCACATTCTCTTCATTAGGACATTGAAACAATACTTTCCTTAAGATGTTATGAATGAAATTATATCCCAGAGAAGATTATTAAGAACTCTTGGGGTTTCCTTAGATGCTATTATAATTTCTCTCTCTTGAGAATGGTTCCTACTGATTGACTACGAAATCATGGGCTTAGCACAAGCATGCCTTTTTGTAGCCATGGTCTACAGTTGCTTCTGGAATGAATCTTCTGTAGTAAAAGCTGCATGCTTCAATGACCTAAGTATGATTTGAAAGTGCACTGCATATCCAGATCAGTCATTTGCCAATGCTTCAATGGACGGCTTAAAATGGCACTATGATGTTTATTGAAAAACGTAGTCGGTTTGATTTTGTTTAACAACAGCTTTCACATAACCTCTAAACATGAAATGGTGATTAATCTCAATATCCCAGAGAAGAAAACTTTCACTGACTAGAGGGAAAGTATTTTAATATCAAGACTCCTTTGCAATCCTATATAACAAATAGGACTCTTTTAAAATTAATTGGGAAGGAGAAAGCAAAGTTAATCTTGGAGAAAGACCCAGAAGACTACAAAAGGATTTTGGAATACAAAGAAATGTGGGAGGGACAGTTGCCAATTTGAAAGTTGTGAATGACTATTCAGAGAGAAAGGTATTACTTTGAATCAAATATTTAACTCTTCTAATGCTAAGGACAGATCAAAAGCAGTATCTTCTCACAGTTAAACTACAAAAGACATTTCCAACTCCCAGAAAGAAACATTTGGTGTCATAAGTAATATGCTAAATTGTTGTATTATTATAGTTATTTGCTATTAAGTTATGCAGGAAGCTAATAAAAATTCATTCAGCTTTGATTTTTGTTACTGAATGGAAACTATAATAACATCTATTCCATTTCTCCTTTTGTGTAATTTGCATTGAGGTTGAAGTGTTCTAATTGTGCCACCTCTAAATATGCAAGAATCAGTCCAGTTCTTTTTATTTCCAACATTGTTAGTGGTAGTGGAATATAAGCTAATCTCATGCAAAATAATATTCATTTTTGTATTTTTGGACCACCCTAATGCCATGGTTAGGTTGTATTAACCACGCACCCCCAAAAATGATCCTTTTAATTTTTAAGACATTTCTTTCGTTTATGGTAATATTTATGAATGTGTGTTTTGGTGGTTCTAGTACATTTAACAAAGCATCTACACTTGCTTATACTGTCAGAATTTTACAGACAACTGAGAAGTATTAAATGTCAAGAAAATGACTTGTAATGCAGAATATGTTATTAATCACAGTATTGGTGTTTAAAAATATTCATAGTTTCTGGATAAAATGCATTTAAACATAAGCCATTTAATTATGATTGGAAAGTATCAGTTTCAAATATTGAGGTGTAACAAAAGTTAACTTATCAGTGCCAATATTTTATTTGATCAAATACTCTTATGTTACAAGTTTCTAATGCTTATAAATTGTGTGCTGTTTACTATTGAAATTTATTTACCTGTTAACCATAGTCTAGTATGAATAATCTCATTGTACAGTTTATGTGGGTTATTCTGTATTTTTAAATGAAGTTTTACCTTTTTAGTTAAATTGTTCTTGATGGTAAGTCTGTGTATATACTCATTTTATTGTAATTTAATATATACAGTTATGTAAGATAATTTTTTGGGCATGTAATTTCTTCAGGCTGAGAAAAATAAACAAAAATAAAAGTAAGAATAAGGTATCATTCATCAAAAAACATGTTATGAACTTCTTAACCAGCATATTTTAACCATGGTACATGTTGATTACCAATACAGATCTGAGTATTTCATTGAGACTGTTTATTATTACACTTTGTGTAAATGTAAAAGCTACCCCTACCCTTTTTTGCCCAGCGTGGTTAGTGCGCTCAACTTGTAACCTGAGGGTCATGGGTTCAAATTGGCATCACATCAAACATTATATATTTAAAACTGCTGGTATGGATAGAGAAAGCACTAGTAGAGGAGCAAACAACTTTTTGACCTTCTTAGGTCATCATCAGGTTCTACAAAAGGGTTTTCTTGTCATCACATCAAACATGCTTGCCCATAGCCATTATGTGGGACTATGAAGAGTAACCCAAGAGTTGGCAAAATGTGGTGATGACTAGCTGCCTTCCCTATAGTCTCACACTGCTAAATTAGAAACAGTTAGTGCAGATATCCCTCATATAGCTTTACTTGAAATTCTAAAACAAACAAACCGAACCTTCATATAAAAACAACCATTGCTTACAGCTCTTCAATGAAGCATTGTGTCCATTTCACATAAGTATCGAGTGATTGAGGTATTCTGTACACTGCTTCCAGAATTATAAATTTGGTTTGCTGATAATCTCTTTGATTATGCCACAATTTCTGGTATCTTAACCAAATTAGAAATTTTAATTTCTGGTGAGTTACCAAAATTTTGATCCTAGTATCTCCCTCCCCTTAAATGCATCCTTGACATTTCTTGTTATTATTAGTGGTAGTAATATTATTAAATGTCACTTTAACCTCAGTTTTTAATGTCTATAATTTACCTGTTATATGTAGATTGCAAAATAATCTGTGAAAAGTTTTAAATCTAAATATATGATTATCCTTTTCTCTTTTTTTAGATATTTGAATGATCTGTGTACCTTGGAACTGAAACCCTACTCTAGTGTTATGACATGGGATATTCCTCAAGTGTATGGCCAGCCCCCACCTCCACGAGAATCTCATACAGCTGTGGGGTATTACAGTTTTGACAACAAGCGTCCCCGTCTAATTATTTATGGTGGTATGAGTGGGTGTCGGCTTGGTGATTTATGGCAATTGGAAATAGGCAAGTCGACATTTAAACTTTTTCTAGATGTTGTAGTCTACTTTCTGGGCTATATTATACTTTAAATTTAGTTTATGATTAGAAATAATAGCTTATAAATTTTTAATATAAATATTTATAAGCATAGTAATAACTTACTTTGCCTTCAATAATTTTGGCTGTTAGTGGCAGTAAATGAATGTTGACAGCTTGAGTATGTTACTAATTTTTAAGTATTGCAATACTGTTAAATTCCTGCATCTACTTATACAAATAAGGTATATGTTGGTGTATGTGTGATGAACTCCATTTTTCTATAAGTATTTTGATCAAATATTTTTTTAAATATGGACATTCCATGTTTGTTCTTATGAACAGTCCAAGTGGCTCTTGGGATTATAAATGATGATAGGTTTCAGTGCAGAAATAATTCATTGACAATTTGATAGTAATGCTGATTGAATTTTAGCATTAGCAAAAATCTGACTATTAAATGGAGGTGCAGTTGTTATTCAGTAGGACTTGTTATTCTGAGTAACAGTATTCAGGTATTAAGAAATTGTGTGTAATTTGATATTATTATGGCCTGTTATAGTTAATGTTTAGTGAGTGTATGACAGAAGTGGAGTAAACTTAACATTAACTGGATAAATAAGTATGGAAATATACCTTGACTTTAAATTGCCCATGCATAAACTGAAATTATTTGTTTGTTTCAGATATTAAGTACTTTAAAATTTTGGTTTGCTTCCTGACTAAACCGTGTGTTAAAATGTTTGGAATAGATTATAAAATAAGTTGTACAAACATTTTATTAGTGTTTCATTCCAGTGAATCATAAATTGGAATGTGGATTTAAAGTGTCAGTTTATATTATATTTAATAACTTAACAGAAAGACTTCAGTAATAATAAGACGGGAGTTGAGAAATAAACAACCTGAATATTAAAATATTTATTTGGGAATGTTACTTTGTGTTGAAAAAATCCTGTATATTGTACAAATGTGTTAAGGTTTTATTTACTAATTAACTTTTTGTGGTTTAGATACAATGCAATGGCATAAACCTTTGGTGCATGGCATACCTCCACTTCCTCGGAGTTTACATTCTGCTACTTTGATTGGTACCCGAATGTTTGTCTTTGGAGGCTGGGTTCCCCTAGTGATGGATGATAGCAAAGCAGCAACCCATGAAAAAGAATGGAAGTGCACAAATACCCTAGCATCTTTGAACTTGGGTAAAATTTTCTTTAATACATTATCAATAAAAATTTTAGTTTAATAGTTGGACACAATTGCCATTTTGAGAAGGTCATAATCACAGAATTCCTTATTTTCAGTTTTATTATCCACATTAACAAACCTTTTATAGTATATAGTTCATTCAGGTTGTTAACTAATTTCAAAAATTGTAAAATCACATGTTTAGTTAACCTGGTTTTTGATGATAATTGAGACCAAAGGTGGACTATGAAGTACATGTGCTGGGATGAATCAAAATTCCTTGGTGGTATGACCCAAGTAACACTGTGTGATTTAGTAAAGACAATGAACATCTGGTTACCCAATCATGTTGTACAAAAGGGTGGATCAAATAATTTTGGAAGATCTTCAGACTGTGGAGTCGGACTGCAATAGTTTGTTCTGAACAAAACTTGAAACGAAACACAGGTATGAACATTTTTATTTCTTTTATTGATTTCCAAATGCATTTTTGAGACTGTGGAGAATTCAGATTGTACTTAATTATAAAACATTTTTGCTCATTTTATTGTATCACTTTCAACGTTAGTTTGACCATATCATATAATCTGCCACATCTATAATATTGGTTGCTAAGTGATTGTGCTTATTTATATTAAACCATGATTTGATGATCATTTTCTTTTTGTTTTAGATTGACAGAAGTTTGCCATTTGCCAAAGACCTCATAGTTAACAACCAGATGGTACTGAAATCCATCAAGAATGACAACTACAATATGAACAAGAAACAGTGCATACATTACCTCTTGCTTCAAGTACTTCCAAATTGATTCACTGCAATGTCCACCTTTGCCTACATCAGTGTTCAAAAATTTTTTGTTTAGCCAATCTGGTTCTTAAGCAAAGTAAAAAAATTGGCCAGTGTCACAAATTCAAACTTTTATGTTCAAGCTATCCAGACTGTGAAGTTATTGAACCCAGAGGAACTGTTAGAAAAAATCGTCAGTCTTCATTAGTCGTATAAAAACGAGAAAAGTATAACATTTGTAGAGTCTTATCAATTATTACCTTATTTTAAATGAACTACTGCATACAATTTTCTATACTTTACTTGGCTAAACCTTTAGATGTAAAATATTTTTCAGTATTAGGGTTGAGGTTGCTTGTCTATGCATCAGAACACACTGCTTGATACTTCCTTGTAGCCACAAGAAAATGTGTAGATATAGATGGTGCAAAGAAAATTCATCAAACTTGCCTCTTTGTAGTGATTATTAATGAAGGAACTGATATAAGCAAACATTTTGAATTGAGTAATTAGAGAATGTGATGAATTGGGTAAAATTTGTCAGAAATATTGATCTTTAATTATCACTAAAAAAAAAAAAAAAAAGGTGAATTGATCATAGTTATTAGTTCCTGATTTTCTAAAATAAAATGTAGACCTTTGGAAGGTGTATACATGTTCTTTTGATAACAAGGTAACCCTGTTGTGAAGAATCCAGGGTTAATTTTATGAAGACATTTTCTTCAGATGCTAATGATTACACTAGAAGCAGCTAGCAATTTGTCCATGATGCTGATTCTGTTCCTGATATGAAAGAATCCCTGGCTGTCAAATTCATTGTTCTGTTTTATCATACTTTGAGACAGGTTTCATAAGTTGAAAAACATCTAAACTCTTGTTAATAACCCTGGTTTAATACTGTTTAAAGTGAGCATTATATTTCTACTGTGGTTAGGTACTGGAGATTTTGCTGTAGCAGATGGATTATTAATATCTGTTCAATGTGTATACAGTTATAATTATAATGCTTTGACCTTCTTTCCATTTTAGGCTGTTTCTCAAAAGTCATTGAATTTCATCTCAGTACCAAAATATTTAGTCATTCTCCTATAAATGTGAGGACGAAACAATATTGACTAGTTATAAATAGTTCAGATATTTGTGAACCAATCAGCAAACATTTTTTGAATCACTCAATATGTGATTTTGTTTTTTACACTTTGTTAAATTATTTCTTTCATTTTAAATGTAAAATGCAGATTCACTGACATTATTTTAGTTGTCATTTGAAATTCTTTCTTCAACCCAGCTCTAACCATTAATAATGTGAAATATGGGTTGAGCCCCCATATTTTTAAGAACAATTTATCATTGATTTAGACTTTTATGATCTCGTAGTTTAGTAGTACTTTTTACAAAATTATCAATCGACACTATGCATAAAAAGATGATTTTGTGTTCAAAATGACATTGTGATGGTGTGAATAAAACCAGAGATTTGTCATACTTATCTAAACTTGTACAATATTTGAAATATAGTCCTGGTAATCTCTACTGCACTAAAAAGTGAAGCAACTTCAAGGCCTGTGGATAAAATGTAATTTGAATATGGAAACTGCCTAACAAAATAGTTTATGAACTGATGCATATTTGAAATGAGTGTCATATACCTCATCAACAGTATTTTTGGGTGGTGATTTTGAAATCTGTAGTATAGAAAACAATCTCGCATTGTATTATATGCTCAAAATTATTTTTACAATGTACTAAGGCATTTTGTTATTACATTATGTACCTATTGTATGCACATTATAAGTATTGCCCATTGGATTGTATATTTCTTGTATAAATAGTTTCCAAACTATTTATACTGATTTCATTCTTAACATGCATATATTATCAATGACAATAAAAATTTTTCATCCTTATGCTTGTTTATTTATAAACATTTAATTCTGAAGTCTGCTTCTTTTCTTATGCTTAATATATGAAAATAAACAATGATTTTTGGTAATTTAGTAGCTGACAAAAATGCAATATCTTTGCTAGATAATGTTAAAAGTAAAAAGGAATTAATTAATTTGTCATATTTATAAAGGTGGTGTTTAAATTAATTGAACCAATTGTGAAGAGGAATCATTGGCCAAATCTCCAGAGTTGAAATTTATTCTAACTACCCTTAGTTCAAGCATGATCATGAACATAAACCAAAACTATTATTTCTATAGTACTGAGATATAAATTTATGCACTTTTATATATATTATTAATCTCTAATCTAAATTGTAACTTTATACATTGTAATTCTATTGACATTTATCATTAATACAAATGTTACTGGTATGTTTTACTAACTGCTTCTTTGACAGAGATATTAAAGATCATTTGAGCTGAAGATTGGAATTTATTTTGTTTTTGTTCCTATTTTAATAGAACTTTGGCTTTTGATTTGCCTAAATGTAATATACAATAAAACATCTTCAAATTATGAATCTGTACAAGAAAGTTATAGACATCTTCAAATTATGAATCTGTACAAGAAAGTTATAGGAAAACCAGATTCAAACTTAGTACCCACACTGTAGTTGTGCGTATTGTGTTTAGTACTGTAATTATAGCAGAAGTAATTGTAATTCTAACAACATATTGCTTAGCCAAGCTTTTATCACTGTTAAACTGGAAGCTGTTAATTGCAGGCAGTTGAAAATAATTAAAAAAAAAAAAAAGGCTTTTATTGCTCTCTTCTTAAAGCTGAGATATAGATAATATTGCACAATAATAAGAGGTTCAAAAGGGGTGATTAATTAAAAATTACATTGTATTCAGATTATGAAGTTAAATTATTACTGTTTCATCTGTAACTATTACAACTCTTCTAGAAAGCTGTGAGTGTTCTGTTATGCTCAGAAAAAAATAAATTTCATTTACATCACTCTGAAATCAACCTAAAATCAAAATGTGATTAAAAAGTTTCAAATTGAATAATTAAAACTCTTGTATTGATTAAATATCAATTGTTTTTATATTCATTTTGGCAGATTTTATTGTAATGCTCCTGCATTTTTCTGTGGAGTGTGGGATCATGTTACAGTCTCACTTTTGTATATACAAACAGTGAAAGTTGAACACAAACTAAAGAGCAACAGATCTTAATTATGAGATAGCAATATTATATTAACTGATTTAGATTATCTAAAAGTTAATACATTATCACTAGTTCATAAGATAAATACACAAAAGCAGTCAATTTCTTCATAATTTTAATGCAAAATTTGTTATGACTAAAATTTTTAAAATTAATTTTGTTTATTGTTTTTGTAGAAACAATGACATGGGAGCCCTTAGCTATGGAAGTGTTTGAAGATGCTGTACCTAGAGCTCGGGCTGGCCACTGTTCTGTTGCAATCAATAGTCGTTTGTATATCTGGAGTGGACGCGATGGTTACAGAAAAGCTTGGAATAATCAAGTAGGCTGACTAAATCTGTGAAATTCACTTTTCATCTTGTTTGTATGTGTACTAATTTAAAATGTATATAATTGTGTGCTAATAGCATTTAAGATATTTCAGTCATGCTGTTGACCATTTATACCTCGTAACTACATGTTTTTGCTAGAATGTTTTTAATAAAAGTGGTAGGCACTTTCAATAAGTTTTATTTTTAGCAAGTGATTTTAAATGTAGACAAAAATTGATTTTTGTTTTGTATTTTGTAACTGTTTGGTTTAACAAGTACAATTAGCATTGCTTATAAAACAACATAATGTAATTATATATTACAAGTGTTAGGTCACAAATGAAAGGTCTTTGTGAAAGCTATTCAGCATAAAGTTTTATTTCTTGGAAGCCAATTCCTTGGAGTATATCTTCAATACACTTAAATAATCAAGTATTGATGAAAATATATAAGAATTATATTAAGTACACACATTCTTTAGGCCTAAAAAACTAGTTATTTTAAAGTTAAGTATTTTAATTTCAGAAAATTCATAATTTATTTGTCTGTAAGTTTGGAAATAAGTCACCATCAGTCATCTCAGAGTTAATCAACTACTGAGTTGAAAGATTGGAAATTAAGTCTTTGAGAGTCTTCAAAATAGTCCTAATGACCAAACTGGATTATTTCCTAATGTAGGAAATTAATCATGCAGGCAATATTCATGTTAGAAAGCCCTCTAGTCAACCACAATTAGTTTATAATCTTTTAGAAACTAAAGAAATTCCTCTGTCACAGAAATGTTTCACTTCACAGACAGTAATGTCAGTAACCACAATTTTTCTTGCCATATATGTTTATAAGTATAAAATTAATAAATTTTATAATCATGACAACAGCTGAAAGTTACAGGGTGTTTGGAAAGACATTGTGCACTTGTATATTTATTAGCAGACATGTTTCAATATAGAATACAGGAAGTAAATATGAATGGCAATTATAAACAATGTTGAAAGTGACCCCTGTTAGCATCAATACAGGCCTGGATCCTTTTTATTTTGTTTCTAAACACTGCTATCAGTTGCTGGCTTGAAATAGACTGAATAAAATACGATTACAAAACTGCACAGTGATTTCTGAACACCCTGTAGTACATAAAATAATAGGTTGTAGTGGGCCTTTATATCATTTGTAGATTATTTGAAATGGCTCTTACAATCTATACAAATACAGCCAGTGTAATTGAAAAAAAAATTATGCTCAAATTTTTTTCCATAATTTAGTATTGATCAGAGCTGTGCATGAGATAAATGAAAACTTGTGAGGACATGAACAACTGTTAATAATGGTGTCTGTCTTACAAAAATCAAGTCCTCCTCCCCCATTCAGAGTGGGAAAACTAGTGACTTTGTTACAGTTATACATTCATTTTCTTTGTCAGAATTTGGCACGACATGGCTTTTCAATCAAAACAAGCATAATATTAACTGTAGAAAATTGGATGAATACTTTGATCAGTAAGTCACCTCATTTATTAGTAACAGTTACTACAGTATCTTTGCTAATGCTAATTTTGATATCTATATGATTGGAGGAAGGTTGAAATAAAATGTATCTTTAGTCTGCTTGTTCAAATTTTGGATTATTGGCACTTCTGTAATTTGTTTTGATGTATGAAACAGTAATCATGTTTTCATTTACTATTTGTATTATTGAATGTGTTCTGTTTTAGTAACCACTCTGAGCTTATCCAGAGTCTGTAACTGTTCATTTTCATTTTAAGTAATGCTTTTTTAAGGTATGTACTTCATATTTACATTGTGTTACCTCTTAGTTAAATGTTTTTACTTGCAATAATTTCAGTTGTGATATGGTTAGATTTCTTTATAAATTGCACAGCATAGTTATATTAGAAATCTTTTGTATGTTAAATTAACAAGTAAGAAATGACTACCTAATTTCCAAACTACATTTTTTTAACACTCTAGGATGAATACAAAATTCTAAAAAATTAACTGAGAACAGAATTATATTCATAGGTCTATAGGTTAAAGGTGAGCTTGTAGGTTTTATTTTCTTATAGCTAAATGTCAGTTAACTTGTATTAATTAATAGCAGCTGGTTGTAAAATGTTTCCTTAAATGGATACACATACATTAAGAAAGTTACTTGGTTATTGTAGGTTTGTTGTAAGGACTTGTGGTATCTGGAAACTGAAAAACCACCACCACCATCTCGTGTTCAGCTTGTAAGAGCCTCCACAACAACATTAGAAGTATGTTGGGGAAGTGTTCCAACAGGTGAATTTGTATTTTATGGTTTTCATGATTAATGTGAACTTGTTTGTTTTTCTTCAGTCACAAACATAAGATGATCACCAATATATAAGGCTATAAATGTATGGTTTTACATTGAGAAGATGAAATATACTTCTCACATATAGTGACATAAGGTCAGGATTGGTGATGCTCATTTTCTGCTGTTAGTAGTACTTCACTTAAGAGGGTGTGTTGAGAATTTTTTTGAGGTAAAAAAGAAACATTTGCTTGTACCTTACTTGCATGTATTTATCTGTTGTATGGGTTGTTTTTTTTTCAAACAGTTGATATACTAATTCTCATATAAAAATGAATGTGTTTTTACAAAATGATTCATGGAATATTAGTGTGTTTTGTACTGAGTGAAGATAATGCAGGTTAACTTTCTTAGGTTAGAATTTTATTAAAAGACTTAATTTTTGGGCTGAGTTGATACGTTTCATACTTCTTATTTGTTTTCTGACAATAAACTTTGTTAACTGACTACTTGTCCAATTGTATGTATAACTTTGTAAAATCATAACCTGTTTAAAATGTTGTCATATTTGTTGACAGCTATTCCCATTTATTTTAGCTGTTAATTGTTTCAGTTATTATATATAGGTGAAGCAACTTTTCATGCTTTAAGATGACTTTTTATTACTCATGAATTTACGTAACTTCTGTCCAGGGGATGGGTACTCCAGATAGTATGTAATAGATTCAAACTTACAAGAGCAACAACAATCTTAACTGTGTGGGTCACATCAGCACTTGTGCATTTGAAATATGTGGAACAAGTATGCTTCGACAGTTTCTCCTGGGGCATCATGAGACAAGGTTTGGATAAGATTTAATTGATGGGTCTATGAGCTTCTGCCTAGAGTTGTTTATTACTACCCTAGATAAATGGTTTAATACATGTGAAAACCATTTGATAAATTGTGTATAAAACTTGTATTGTCAGTCATTTTCAAAATAAATTGCACCATTCATATTAATTTTTTAAGAATGTGTTTGAAAATTGTTTTTATTTTCTCAATGTATGATTACTTTTTTCTTTCATGATGAAGGGGGAAGTTTGGTGAAAAACCCTTGCAACAAGAAGGGTGGGAGATCCCTTTTTTAAATACAAAACTCCAACTTTTTTTTATGGGTCTGACTAAGCTGGTATTTATTATAAAAAGGCAGCTTGTAACTAAGATGGTACATTGAAAATAACACTAACATGTGTTTCAGAGTGATTCTAAGTCTTACTCTGTCTTCTTCACATAAAGTGAAGAATTTCTGAATTACCTAAATGGAATGATTTTTGTCACTGAGTTAGGGGCTGCATTTCTGAAGATTTTTGTGAATACAAGGGTTTTGGGATTTTAGTGGGACAAATTCTGGAATTCTCAGGTATTTTATTTACATTCTGTTTTGTTTAATCAAAAGTAGTTTAGTTACTTGCATCTTTAAGTGTATTAAAAGATGTTTCACACAATTTATGAATTTTAATTGCTATTCTAATTATTTTCTAAAGCGGATGCATATTTGCTCCAACTTCAAAAATATGACATGCCACCAATTACGAGTGTTGCAAGTATTGCATCAGCTGGAATTAGCCAGACTACTCCCACCCAGTCTGCTCAGCCAGTCACTGCAGTGCCTACTACTCCATTTCAGCCAGCACCAGTGCCAGTAATGTCCACCACTCCAACACCCCCAACAACACCTGTCAAGACCCAAGTTTTGTCTCCAGGTGTAGCTGTTACTCCACAGCAAACTCTTCTGCGACCTCAAAATCCACAACATTCTCCTAACATCCAACCTTCTTCTCCAGGTAAGAGATTGAGTAGTTTACCTTTTGTGAAAAATGTGAATAAAATACATTTGTATTAAAGTTTGTAAAGAGTTCTGAAAAACCTGGAAGAGTCCTAGAAAAAACTATAATGTACTCAGTAGTCCTTAAAAGGTTATAAAAACTTAAATTTGAAAATACCACCATGCCAATCATTTCTTCTTTGGTTAACTATTTTAATTACTGTCATTCATAGTTCATTATTAAATTGTTTACTTGCCAGAATGATAAATTAAAACTTGACAAAGCAATTATTGCTTTTTTCTAAACATTGTATTTTACTAAAGTAATGATTATATTACTAAGAATAAAAAAACCTGACCAGGACTAATGAAATAATAGTAGTAAATAATGTCAAATATTTAAATATTTGTGAAATATGAGTGGAATCTTCTGTTACTAACATCGCTTGCAAGATTTTTTATTATTTGTTATGTGAAGTATTTATAGCCTTAAACATCAGTTTTAGAATGAAGCAAAAGATTTAATTATCCACAGTTAGTGGAATTGGTGAAAAGCAAAGTAGGTTCATCATGATGTCATTTTGAGCCGGAAGAAATAACTTGTCACTAACGTTGATGTTTTAGTTGTCTTAACTGCACTATACAGCAATGTATGTCAGATTTTATAGAAAATTAAAATTATGTAGGGCAATGATGATGATATAATTTTAAACGTTAAAGTTTTGATTAAGAAGCATTCAAAACTAATCAACTGTATTACCTTTTCATTGTGAGAAAAAATATTTGTTTTTGTGTTTTTTGCTATAAATATAATACTGACTGTTTACTTACATGATTTATTAATGTATAGTGTATTTTATAGAAACCTTTGTACACTCTGAGTTTAATATTTTAATGAAAATTTAAATTTCCTCCTTACTTTAATACTTTTAAGAATTATGAAACAGATTTATTAGTTTTGAGTTGATACTTATGCTTCTTGGAAGAAAAAAAAAGTGTTTTGGGGTTATGGAAAATGAATAATTACATCCTGGAAAGTTGTTAAAAGTCCTATAATTTTAATTCTTAGTTAAATGTGTGAATATTTCTTTACTCTTGTATTGTTCTCAGTTTGGATAACTGTGGGTTGGAGTAACATTTAAGTAGTAAAGTACAATTATTACTTCTATGTATCACGTACATTGTTATAAGGTGCTTTTACCGTTTTTTAAATAATTTTCTGTTTTAATACCAAACATTTTATTGTGTGGTGTAAAACTATTAGATTAAGCTTCTAATGTGAAATTTGTTTAACTCTATGTAAACATGCTTTAAATTTAATAAAAAGCCAAGGTTTTCAAAAATTATATTGGAACCATTAGAGCACAGAATAAACTTTATGATGTACTTAAAGTAATTTAATTTTGTAGAGAATTAGGAAATATTGTTTTCATTCCTACCACATTATCACACCTGCAAATATTTTCACAACACAAGAAAATCTGATTTAAATGTAAAACAACCTTAACACTCTCCCTTTATATGATCTGGTGAAACAGGTCAAGTATCTCATGGTAAATATATGCCTCATTGACTTAATAATGTTTAATAATTATTTTTTACTTTTAATTAGGTTCAAACCAGAAAGAATGGTTTCATATCTACAAGTCATTTGTGTCCTTGTTCATTTATAAAATAAATTGTTTTGTTGACCAATTTAATATGCAGCTGATACATTAAATAACTTATTTTTAGTGACTGTTACTCATCCTTCTGTACGTCTCCCGGTTACTCCCACAGCAGTCTCAACTGTTCGAGGTGTGTTGCATTTATGGTTTTACTCAAGTGGTTTGTTTAGTGTAATTTCCAGTATTTTTTAGACTTCTGGGAGAGTGTATTTCATATTATACTTCATATAAATATTTAAATTTTTTAGTTAATTTCATATTAATTTGTTATATGAAATAAGAGCAATGGGGAAAGGCATGTTTCACTGTTACTGGTGATAACCTTCTATGCTTTACAAAACTGTTTGTAGAGTTATTTCAATATAAGCAGTATTATTTCCTCTGTGTTATTTTACTAAGGTACACAAACAAAATGTATATAAATAACCATTTTCTGTGTAAGAATGGTAGTACTTTCTAGACCACTGACACATGCACATCATTGTCAGATGTTAATTATTGACCAGAACAAGTGCAATGTAATGGTCATAATACTTGCAGATAAACCCTTCATCACTGTAAATGTTGAAGTACTTTCTTTTGTGTTGTAATTTTATAATTTATTTTTTGTTAAGATCAGTCATGAAAGTATGGTCTAAGAATTACAACACTTAAAAAGTTCAGGATATTAAAATAAATCATTTTGTATTCTAAAATATATTTCACAATCTAACTTTCTATAAAATTTTTCACTGAAACTAATAATTTACAACTGTTATGTTATTTTACAAAAATACTTAAAAACTACAAAACGGGTTTGCCTCTTCAGAAAGTAATCATGTTTTCTGGAGTTTCTATTTTTCTAACACTTAGTTTAATAAAATAAATTTTCTTTTGTACTACTATGAAGCAATGAATTAAAAGATTTTTGCACATTACCATTTTAAATTGTTTAGGTTTTACAATATGAATGGCAGTTCTTGTGATCTGGTTTAACATCTTTGTATATGTGAATATGAAATATAACATTCTTAATATTTGTATCAGGTCATTCCATAAGTAATGTCTGAAAATTTAATACAGAAAGTGCATTGCATCATCATTTCTGTCTTTGTAGAATGCTTTAATGACTAAAATATGTAGTAGGACATGTATAAAAATGTTCAGACAAATAAAAGAACTAACCCAACTCTACTTTTTCAGATCATTAATAAAATAAACCCTTATGTAGATGGATGTGTCTGAGGAGCACATTAGGCATATAATGTTTTATGAGTTTAAAAAAATCAGTAGTGCAGCAGAAACTACACGAAGCATTCAAGGTGTTTATGGTGTGGAGTCTCTCAATAAAAGAAAATGTCGAAGGTGGTTTCAGAAGAACTGCACCCATTACACAGTTCACCATCATCCGCAACAGAGCCCTGGAAAGGTGTCAAAACTTAGAAAATGGGTTCCCTGTGATTTGACAGAAGCCAACCTTAGAGCAAGAGTGGACATTTGTACTTCTCTGCACTCTAATGAATGTAACTCACCTTTTTTTGGACAGGTTAGTGACTGGAGGTGAAAAATGGATATATTTATAAAAATAAGTGCTGCAGACAATGGTTCAGTGCAGGTAAACTGGCTAGAGCACAGCCCAACTGGACCTCCACTCTAGGAAAGTCCTGTTAAGCATTTGGTGAGATATTGTTGGTGTGATCCACTTTGAGTTTCTGCCATTCAATGTAATGATTCATTAGAATTTTATTGTCAACAGCTAGAGTGCTTGAATATTGCACTGAAAGAAAAGAGCCTACTTTGATCAGTCATAAAGATGCTGTGTTACACCAGGATAATGCACGGCCCCATACAGCAAGGATCACATCTGCAAAGATTGAAGAGCAAAAACTTCCACATCTGATTATCATCTACTCCAAAGTTTGTAGAACTATCTTGTTGGAAAAGAGCTTGAAACACATGAAGATGTCTAAATTACCCTCTCTATGTTCTTTTCCTCCAAACCCCAAGAATTTTATAGAAGTGGCATTCAGAAACTTCAGAATCACTGGCAGGAAGTAATTAATAGTAATGGAACATACATTATTGATTAAATAACATTAAAGGCATTTGAAATCATTTTGTGTTTTCTGAACCTAAAATTGGACATTACTTAAGGGATGACCTGATACATATGTCTTGTCCAATCTCTGAATTAATCCTTAAGAAAATATGGAGTGATGTATTTAATGATAGTAAAAATTTCTTAGAGTTGAAGGAGGTTTTTCTTAAAGCCTTTTTTTTTAGGGGTCCATTAAATATATATATATATTTCTTGTGCCTAGACTGCCCATCACGTCCACACACATTGGTGACAGTTAGTCATGTATATATGTGAAGTTTAAGGAATATAAGCTTACCTCTTAAAATATTTTCAAAGATTCATAGTATTAAGAACATTTTTCACTTGTTAGATAATATTTCGGTAACAGAGTTTTCTAAAAAAATATTTTTCTTCTCCAACTTGGTATTAGTAATGCTACCCTTTAACTTTTCTTGAACTAGATTCTTCCTTGTGTGTGGAAATATTTTAATGCAAAGCCCACTTACTGGGATGTAAGTATAGGCCACACTTTGAGAGCCATTGTTTAGATGAAATCATGTTTGTTTGTACATGTGCAACAAGTGACTGTTGCAAAGGATCAAACACGTTAACCATGCTGGTGGGCATGCATACATTGTCAGTAATTATGGTTATTCATCTCAATATTTGATTTAAAAGTCCAGAATCAAATATTGTGTGATGAAAACTGAAAAAAGAATTTGAACAGTATTCTTCCCTAATGTTTAAACATACAGAACATGAATCTTTTTTACCATTTCCCATGGTAAAATGAGTTTGTTTGAAGTAAATGTTAAATAACATGATTGTTTGGAAATCTTGGATTACTTCCTTTAAAACTTGCTCATCCTCTGTGCTGTGTTCTTGAGGGGAAAACACAAATGGTTAAGTGCAGTAAATTAAAATCTTAGGATTTCCAATCAATTATGTATACATGTTTTTAAATGGGCAAATATTTGGATGTAAAAAAAACATTTTATAATTTTACAAAAAAACGAAGTTAATCATAATGATGTTGCAAATTCTTGTGTTCTCCAGATGCACAGGCTGTTGAAACAGTACCCTACATATACTAAAAATTCCACTTCATGATGTTTTTCTCATTTAGGATAATTCAAGCTCTTTTTAACTTACACATGGAAGTGACATAGAGTACTGCCCAAAACCTTATCTTTGTGTTATTCTGAAGAATGCATTTGTGGGTTATTTTTGTATATTCTGTACTGGGTTTTGGTCAACTTTTAATGATTTGATTGTATGCATAATTTGCATATTGAATTTTGTGAAATAATATTTATTGTATCAATAGTCACACCACTAACAAATATTAAATCATCCATAAATATTTCTATTGTTTGTTTTTTGATGAAGTGGAAAGAAATGTGCTTTACAGATATTAAAATTAACTTTTATATTCGGATTGTTTAAAAGAATTGTATTGCTTATAACAGATTCTTTTGACATTTTATAAATTTTCACTAGGTGGCACAATGACAGTGGTTCGTACAAGAGCACCTGGAACTGTTGGAGCACAGCAAATAAGAGTAGTATCAGCTGGTCCCGGTGGAACCCAGGTTGTTAGGAAAGTTGCTGCTGTGGCCCCAGTGAGTAGTTTGTCTGTGATCGTTGTACGACTGCTTTGAATATAAAAAAGTTGACTAGTGTTATTTACTGAAAAAAGTCTGTAGTTCGGACTTGCAATTAAATTATGCTGTAACTAACTTTTACAGCTTTTCAATCTTATGTTTATAAGTTATTTCTCAAATATTGCCTTTGTTATAAAAAATTTCAGACTATGAACTGCAAACTGATTCCATACTTCATCCAGATGTGATGCAATATCAAAGAATTAACATACATCTATAGATAGTTTCATACATTCCTTTATTATCTTAGCTATTTAAAGATAATTGTTGAGCATCTGAATCAGATTTCTGTTGGGCCAGTTTCATTTAACCATGTTAAAATTATATAGAAAATGTTAAGTATAATTCTCTGGTTTAGTTTCTGAATTGCTTGCCATTGCAAACACTAGATTCCTTCTCATGTTAAACTAAATCCTGGCTGTTAAAGATTTGCTGTAAATGTTTAGAATTGTATCTTGAAACTAGCACTGGTGTATTATTAAAGGTTGATAAAAGTTTGTTTTTTTTTAAAAAAGAATGCTCTTAGCTCTAATCACTTGCTAGATCTTAATCCTTCAGTTTGGTATTTAATTTAACTAAGAAATGCAAAACTGTGTGAAAGAAGACAGATGAATGAGCAAACTAGGTTGAACAGTAGTAAACTGAAGTAGCAAATAAGTGGTTTGTATTATCTGAAAAACACAACTGCAATTCCTATATCAGTTAACCAAAGCCCTATGTCAACAGTGTTGCTCTATTGGACCAACCCTGTATCTCTAAAGATATCCACAGTACTATAATTCTGAATTAGCATATTTATCTTTAAAAAAAAATGTACATTTGAAAACATTACTTGTCTATTTTATACATGCACAAAAATTTTTAGTGAAGTACTTCTACTGAGTAAATGTTTGTGAAATTCTAAAGCTTTTACTAAATTGATGTGTGTGGAAGATCATTTTATACTAATAATAAAAAAAATCATCTTTAAATATTTCATTTCCATAACCTCAAACACTTTCTAAGTGAATATTAGAAGTGTTTTCTTAGTAAAGTATTTTATCTACCTCAATTGACTGTTGTGAATCATCAATGTGTAATGAAACGAACAGTTAGAAAACTCTTTGAATGTGTCATTTTGCTTGACTGTCAGTCTTCTTAGCATCAACTGTTAACCTATTCACATCTAATTTCTTTAATTTTATGGCTATCACTATAATTTGTACCTATTGGGGCAGCAATCCTTCTGTTAATAATAATAATAAATCATGATAGCTCATTAGTTGTATAGGTTCCAAGAGCACAGTGTGGATGAGCCACCTATATTTGCAAATGCTAGCCATAACAGCACTGTGACTGACATTTTTCAATAAGTTAATTTTTCAAATAAAATTCATAAAGCTTTGAAATGTACATTTTGGGACACCAAAATATACCAGACATTAGTGTAGAATGTCTTGAAAGCAATGTATTGACCAGCTTTTTAACTTGGCTCTAAATTGGTGAAAAGTTCTTAGCTACTCTGGGCTGAATAATGTTCACAAATACAAACAATCTGAGGAAAATTATCTTCACTTGTCATTAAGAAGAAATAAACATTAAGATTTAGGTAGGAAACAAAAAGAGCATTATATTTGTTTTAAACAAATAAGGATGTGTACATTATAAACATTTTTCCACAGCTTGATAAGATGTGGAATTTCACTGGTGGGTTGAACAAGTTTATTGAAATCTCAGCAAATCAAGATAGGAAGCTCAGATTTTATATTCTGGCTTAACATTTATAGCTTGTTTATGATTGGTTGGACACGTAAAAGCTATGTAAGGGATGAGAGAAAATCTAACAATTAGAGTTCACAGCAGAGTTGTATCACATGACCTTGAAAGATGAGGATTGAGAACTTGCATACATATTTCCTTTTGAAATTAAAAAATAAAACTTAAATTTGGATTATAAACTGTTTTAAGTTTTAACATTCCTTAATAATGTGCAAAAGTATCTTTTGCCATAAGTGTTTGACAGTATTCATTATTGTACACTTTACGTTTATTCCACATTTATTCTTGATAGATAATTAACCATGCTCCTTCTTTGTATAGGTAACAACAGCTGTAGTAGTCACCAGCATGAGTGGGATGGCAGCTCTAGCGGCAGCTGCAGCTGCCACCCAAAAAATTACTATGACAACGACACAGACGACCCCATCCCTTAGCAACATAAGAGTAGTATCTCCATCTGTTCTCACTTCACAAGGTATAAGGAATAATGCAGTGAATGTGCAAGGTGAGTAAAAATGTGTAAGTTTAAGAACAGTTCTAATTATAATGCTATCAAAGTAACAGACACCTAAGATACTCTAATGATAATGACTAGCCATAGGTGGCAGAACAATATGCTCATTTTTCATTGTAATTTAAAAAAATAGAAGTAAGGTATGGAAAGATGTGTATGTGACAGTTGTGTTAATTTGAATGTGGTTTTCCTTCTTGAACAAGCAAAATGTGCAATTTTAGTATCGTGAAAGGTTCTAAGTATAGTGCTTCTTTATACCCATAACAGTTGGAAATGGTAGCTCAGCAGTTATAGTTAATACATAATTCAGTGTAATTTTATACTCTTGAAAGCTCCTTGTAAAGGTAATTATAGTCTTAAGTGCACAGTACACTTAAAGCAGTGTGATAATGAATTGTTGAATCCAAGTTATTGCATATTAAATATTTGTTGAATAGGTACTCAGTCATTAAGAACTGCAAACCCTGCAAATGCAACTATCTTGAAGACAGCAGCTGGTACTCCTGGTAAACAAATCATTACAGTTCACAAGTCAGGAGCTACATCTAGCCAACCACAAATAGTTACTTTAGTGAAAACACCACAAGGCGTTACTGTGGCAACTGTAAGTCCAGGCTTCTCTTTGAGATTACTGTACAAAAAATTTTCAGAATTTTTTAAAATTTCATTTTAAAATAGAAAACATCATAACAACAGAAAAGAATAAACTTAAAGTAGCTTTTGTTTTTCCCTTTATTCAGATGCCAAAAGTAAGTTTGATTCAAGGAAAGGCTGGTACCATTCAAGGACAGTTGCAGGTTAGTGATTTATTATTGATCAAGTACAGTAATCAGGTTTGACTGAAGAACATATATATATTCAAAAAAGAAATGACAATGACTTTTCTCAAAAGAAAAGATAAATATTGTAATAAAATTAAAGCAAAATGAAGCTCTTTTAATCCAAGCACAAAATCTGACCCAACAAGAGTTTATTAATCCTCACACACACTTATTCTATGTATTATCACCATTCCTGAACATCAAATTCAGGATATCTTACTATGTAAGATTCTCCTGTTTGTACTATTGGATGCTTTTCAGATGTTGTGAACAATCCTGTGTCAAATTTTAAAATTGAAATAATTGTGACTAGTTCAACAATTTTGTAACTTTTACATAGCACAGGTTTTAAAAACATCTAAAGTACTAATTTCAACTTGTATGTAATTCTGTGGAATCTTGCTTGTAAACTATTAGTTAACCCTCTGTCAGTTTCACTGTTATTACAAGAAAGATAATGACCACCTTGGATGAATTTGTAACTCTTGTGTTGTTAGAAAGCCAGTAAAATTGAGATTGCTAGGGAAAATTGCCTACTTTTGACATGTTAGTTTGTTCTTTGGTGCATTATTTAATTAAATAACAGTTTAGTGAATTACTATTATTAGTTAAAAAAATAAGTAAAATTAATTATCAACAACAGTCAGCAGTAAAAATAAACAGAAGACTAGTAAATTATTTTTTGTTTTTCATGTTTTATTCTTTATTATAATAAAAGTAACTAAAATGTAATAAAAGGAATCTCTTTAGGTTATTTAAGGTTAGAATAGATAAAATAAATAAATAATATAAAAATGTTTCATAAGATATGCATGAGATCAGCTTGTGGGTAACATAATTCAGTAGCATAAAATGATCTCCATGTTTTCCAAGCAATTTACAAGTTATAATGGTCTGAATGGTAGTTCGACATATATTTCAGAAGGCAACAGAATTTAAGTATAAATAGATGTATACTGTACTGGGTTTAAATCAATTTAGGATAAACAAATATAATTTCATGGTACAATTTAAAGTCATTCTAGGGAGAAAAAAAAACATAATTTGATTTATTTCAGTGGATTTATATTGGATGGTTATGAGGTTGGTCAAATTTACCAACCTTGTATAGAATTAGAATAGATAAAATATACAGTTGATTATATATTTAAGAGGTTTTAGAAGAATATGCAAATGAAATTTGAGAATTTTGAGATGAAAGTTTTTATCTTAACATAAATCACTTTGCACATGGACTATTCTAAACAAATACTATGTATTCATGGACAAATCTTTATTTTATTTAAAATACTTTGCCATAAAATGGCCTTTTATATGTGAACGACTTATTCTTTGATTGTTTATAACTAATGTTTACTAAAAGACTGCCAAACTGTATGAAGGTATACACACTAAATCAAAACAATAATATAATTTATAAAGGCTTTAAATGAGTACAAAGAGGTCATATGGTTGATAAAATTGGCCAAGTACATATTGAAAAAGTTAACATTTTTACTGCTCTTTGCCTCACTAGTGGGTCACAACCAACTTTTAGTAATGGACTGCATGACAGACTGACGGGTCTCGTACAATTCCGTTTCAAAGCCAAATTTCTCTTGTTACGTATGAATTTGGTACACTGTGACTACTTCTTGACACCTCTTAATTGTTTAACTTTATTTATAGTTATTATGCAGCAGTGAAAGTGTTAATGTATACAGTTATCCATGTATTGTTTCTCACATTATTTCTTTCTCTGCTAATGGTTTTATTACTTCAGCCCTTGGTTACAACCTATATTATGATGTCATAATATGTGATATGAACAGTTACTAGTAAAGCTTAATTTTGAAAATAGCTATAGGCAACATTTAAATATTTCCTTTAAAAAATTAAGAACTAAAACTTGTATGATATTAAAAGTTGATTTATCACGTATGTGTTTGATAATAAGTTTAATTTTTGAATGTAATTGTGTAAAAGGTCATGACATGTGCATGACCTAGCTGTAATGAGAGGATTAAACAAACAAGTTTTTTAAGAAATAGTGATTTGTAACCCCTGCCCATATGTAGATAGACATGTCAGGAACAGATTAAAAAGAACAGAATAAGCCTTGGCTCCTCAGTTATGTAACTTTTTTATTGTTTTTGGTATTTTTCTTACAGTAGTTATAATAATTTTCTTGATAAACCATTTCTAATTTCTTAAGGGAAAGACTAGCTTAATAACTGCTTATTAACCACAAGAAAAATGGGTTTCCCTCAAGTATATATCCAATTAAAAGTGACTTTAGTAGAATCAAGAGAAATAAAAGTAATGATATCAGGAGTTTAATGATGATAAAGCTTGTTAATAAAACATAACCAAAATATGAATTTAAATATAAAACCATTCTATGAGTGATGCATCAAACAAACCACAGGTTAATGGGCAAAAGTAAATATTTTTCAACCTTTTGGACATTTACAGAAAATATTATGAAAAGAGAAAATGCATTAATGATTAGGCAGTAATAGTTGCCAGGAAGCTTAGATCAATGCCTACAGTAGTTAACCCTGCAGATTTTAAAGATTCAGCAATAAATCTCGTACACCTGTCATAAGTTGCTTGTATTAATTTTATAAACGATCTTGCTAGCAGATAAAAAATGTTCTGCATAAGATGAAGTACTGTAGCAACTCGAAGTTTTTCACAAAAGTTGAAATATGAACAAAATCCATTGTATATTCCAAATGGAATTGTATACTTCCCTGAAACTGTCAGAACAAATTAGTGTTTAAACAGCCAGTAAACAAACCATGAAATATTTCATACATTTTGTTCTGTATAGTTTTGTTTTTACCTAAGGAAAGTAGGATTCAGTGCAAAATCAGTTAAAAAAAACCACTGACCCAAACCTACTTGCATTTGTGTTGACATTCTTGACTTAAAATTTCTTAAATTTTTACCTGTTGTTCATTTAATGCATTTGTTTTAGACTAGCTTATGTTTCAGTATATTTTGTTTTACATATGTTGATAAACCTCTCCAAGTTTTTCAAAATGTCACGTGGGTATAAGTACTGCAGCTGATAAGTGTTTTCTAAAAGAAGAAAAATGTTCATCCCTGTTAATTAGTAACTCCCAGCAGTGTTAAACCAAATATTTAAATATTAGAATTTCATTTTCTAGTTAGATAAAATAAATTCCAAATCTGTTAGTAAATCAAAGTTTCTTGTAATTTCATAGAATATTTATTTTTTATTTAGAAAAAGAAGATATTTCAAAAGCAAAAGTACACAAAATCAGATTTAAGTAAATTATGATCTTGTTATTTTTGTTAAAAGTAATTGTAATTGATAAAGTTTCACAAGTTGCTTTACTACTTAATAATTAAAAATGAAATATTTGTCTTCAAAAAAGGAGAAGGAGTAACTATGTAGTTGTAATTAAAACTTAAGCCTTATTTATTCTAGACAAAGACAAGTATTCCTCAAGGAGCCACTATTGTGAAGTTAGTGACAACACAAGCTGGTGGTATTGTTGGTAAGCCACGGACTGCAGTTATCACTACACAAGCTGGGACACCACAGCCTACAATTCTTGGAATTTCATCCGTTTCACCACAGGTATTAATTTCCTTCTTAACAGCCTCACTTGTATTGATGTGGATTATTTGTTAAAGTAATAGTAAAAATTCCAAATTTTTCTTCACATTTTTTTGTAGACCTTGGTAGTAAATAATGTAGTTATTTTGGAAGTAAATTTAAATAAATGTTGCTTTTATTTTTAAATTAGTATATTTAAATATAAAATGCCAACTGAATAGATAATTACAATTAATGTAAGAATTTCTTGTATATTAAATAGATTGTTATTGAAATGAAACAAGCTAGTGTTACATTACTTGGTTTGTTAAGGTATGCTTATTGTAGTAACAGTTTATTAACTTGCTACTAGTTAAGTGTTGAAGAACTGACACTTAGAAGTAGGGTTTCAGTACACTATATTAAAAACTTGGGTCCTCACTACATCATTGCAGCCCATCTTGACAATAGCCATACAGAGTAGTTTCCATAGCTAAAGACTCCATCATAAGATAGTTGCGTCCAATGTACACAACTCATTCTATCAGACACTATGTAATCCATCTAGTGTAAGAAACTGATTTCTCAATGCCTGTTTCAAAAGTTCAGTTACAAAGAAACCCATTGGTACTGTTTTTGGTGACTTGGCTGGTATATTTTTGTTTGAAATAGCATAACTGCCCATTTCATTCTCCACTTGCTTCAGGTATACCAATAGTTGAATGGAGATATAACTAAAAACCAAATTTTGTCAAACCCATACCTTTTTTTTCTCATTTCTGAACAAAGCTAGTATTTCTTTGTGGTATGAAGGGTCCTTAACATGCTACTGGTGCATTAGCCAATGATGAACATGGATAGATTGAAAAATATTTTGAGATATCTGAAATATGCCATGTGAAAGTTTTTGAAATTTATTTCACCTATCAGTTGGTAGAGAAGAGCATAAGACATCTTTCTTTCTTTCCCAAGTTATACATGCTTCATCAAGTTTCACCATGTATTGCTGTTTTATCCTGGTTTTAGGTACTATTCATATGGTTTTTTTCAGTTGATCTTCTCTTGCAGAAAATGGCATGGAAGCAGTTTGTGTACAGGTCGCTTGTGTTACTTTTCCAGATGAAAACCCTTCTTGATTAAGTAACCTGAGACACATGGATAGCTTTTACCACTTACTTTTTTTGTTAGTAAGATCTCAACTGTTAAAAAGACAACATATCATACATTAATTTATCACATCTAGTGTATGTCTTGTAGCAGTTCTTTTCTGTATAGTCCATTATCACAGTTTCATGCAAATTAAATGAGGTAGCTTAGATTTGATTTTGATTTTCTTTTGTTTGAAGAAATAAAATATAAAGTTCTACTAAAAAAACAAAATTAACAGTATATTTTGCTGTATCATGTGTTTGTATTATGATATAATTTTTCATGTATTTTAATATTCTTCTGGACAGGGATTAAAGGACAATAAAACAAAATTTAAGTATAAACAGATGCATACTGTTACAAATATAAAGCTAATTAGGATAAATCAAATCACTTTGTACTCAAATTAGTAAAAAAAAAAACCTCTTAATTTATAGTTAGAGGTTTGTATCAATGCCCAGGTAGTTTAATGGTGTTAGGAAATATTATTGAACTCTATATTATATTTGAAAGAAATATTATGGTTATGTAATTAATTATTACTTTTAATCTTTACTTAAAAATGGCTAGTATTCAATGAGTAAGTTTTGAGCTGGAAGAATTAGACTTTATTGTACCAAAACAAATTGCATGGAGTTAAAAATATGGATAGTTCTAGAATTTTACGTTTTTGTCTTGGTATAAACCTTACCACATTTGATTTGATTTTCAGGGAACAATTCAAACTCAGAAGATGTTAAACACCATTATTCGCACACTGCCATCAAATGTTCTGTCTGTTGCCAAACCTGGAAGTGCAGTACCATTAGGTTCAACAACCACTGGTAATGTACCAAAACAGACCATTGTCATTGCAGCACCTAAAGGAAGTCAGCCAGGAACACCAGCTAAGATACTGACCACTGTACCAAAACTCTCTTCACCTTCATCTCAAATCATAGTAGTTACTACTCATGCACAGCTAAAAACAGTGACAGCAGGAGTTTCTACTGCTGAAGCTGGCAGAGGTTTGTTGTAATAATTGTTTTATTTGATTGTGCAGAAGCAATATGAGATGCTGAAAGATGCTGCTATATAGAAAATGTAGTCTTATATTTTTAACAGTCCTTAAACTAGTATGTTTAAACATGTGACCAAAAGAAAATTTACACTTGTAAAAAACACTTTGCATAAAATCTGTTATATGCTTCTTTTAACTTATTATTATTTACTATATTAGACTGAAAAGTAATGACCTAATCAGATGTCTTTTGAATGTTTTCTAATCTTTACATAATTGTTTAATTAACTTAAAAAATAAGCTTTCAAATATATTACACAGTAACATAAGATAAATTATCTGAAAATACAATGTAATATAAATTTATATAAACTAAAATTAAATAAGAAACTTAACAGTACCTTAACACTGCTTTTAAATTTTTGTCACATTTTTAGCTCGATCAGGGACATCCACAGTTAATGTGCTTCCAGTCTTGTCTGGGGCTCAGCTGAATACAGTGAATACCTCAGGAGGAATAAAGATGATTGTGGTTTCCTCAGCTGGAATTAATGCTGGTCAGCAAGCTATTACCATTCTTACTACTGCTTCATCTTCTGCAGGTTAGCCCATGGCTTCATTCTAAGCTGACTCTTTTATAGTATCCAGGATTTATCTAATTTGTTGATTTCTTCCCAGTGTTAAATAAGGTTCCACTTTTATGGTATTAAATCAGAATACATATGTGTGTATATGTTTGTATATTTATGTTTCATACTGCAAAATTTGAATGCTTTAAATACTGCTTAGTATTTGGAAGATGTATATGAGAGATGAACATACAGTAAATATAAAAAAAAGTGCCACATCATAAAATACTTTTGTTAACCCTTTCACAACCAGAAGGGTATCACTGATAATCTTTATTTCTGTTGTCAAACTGTTTTGAAAAATAAAATATTTGTGTATATTACTTTTTCAGTTTTAATCAGGAAGTTGCATCATATGTATCCAGTCAATTTTAACTTGTATAATATTCAAATATTCATTAAAATATGCATTTCCATACTTTATTTTACCTTCTTATGCAGTTTATATTCTGCCTCAAATTATACACACATAACTGACCAAACACACAAAACAACTCTATTAGTGTTGTTATCATTGTTATTTTTGCCAACAATGCTTTTAGTCAAGATAACTTTTATTAAATCTTATTATTTTATAGTTTGCTTGAGCATAGTATCGAGAACAAAATATTACCATCACTGGAAACTTCAAAATTCTTGTCCTTTCATAAATTAAAAGTATTTTAAAACTTGATAAAACTATGTTACCCTTGTTTACATCCAGATTTACTGTTCTCAAAAACGTAATACAACTGTTGCTTTGTAGTAGATCAAGTATAGTCTCCTAGTTCTGATATCAGATTTATACTCCATTCCATTATAAGTTCAAAGTTCAAAACACTCTCCTGAATGATGCAATAAATTTGGACTCAAATAAATTTATAGTTGGTTAACTAGAAGACACAGAAATATATTTTTTGACTTAAACTGAAAATGCTGAAACATGATTTGGAGGAATAAACACAAACTAAATAGTTACAAAATATAAAGATGGTATTTTGAACAGTTGAAATCAATATTTCTTTTTAACTATATGATAAAAATGTCAGTTTTTTGCTCTTGCTATTTCAGAGAAATGGTGTTTGCACATACATACAAGCCTTATTTTTAGTTAGTGTTTAATTATTAGGAGGTATTAGTTGATCAATTGATTTTTTAGTCAAGTACTTCATAATTAAGCACTGATAATATTTTGAGGGTATTTTAATACACTTTTATCAGTTTCTTGGGTTTTTGTTAACTTGTTTTTAGGATTTTATAAATTTTTATTTTACAAATTTAGTTTGATCCATGAGTTAAGCATTTTATTACACTTTATTTATTTTATAACTAAACTAAGCTTTAAGTAACATTCTAAGATACTTTTGGTTAGTTAATGCAGTGTTATACCACACAAATAAAGTATTATTGTGTATATGGCATTGTGCTTACAAGATTATTTATTTCAGATTTGGATATGTTGTTAACTAGCCACCAGAAGACCATTAATTAAATTTTAGGTAGCCTATGCTTTCTTGACCCAAAAAGATATCACTTCCTTGAGTGTGTTAACCTACATTTTTACATAACATGTTTCTTTGCCTTGCAGTCACACTAAACTCTTTTTTGTTGTTGTTGTTGTTGTTGGATATAATGTTCGTGTTAGTGAGATTGTTTTTTTTTTAACTTAATGATAATGTCTTGTTACTTTTTATCTGATTAGACATGTAAATATGTAATTGAAGAAAAATTATGAAAGGCAAATTTTTCAGTTTTATTTCATGTTTGTATGTCAAATTATCAAAATGTATACATCTTGGAAGAATATAAAATATAGCAAAGGAATTTTTATAAAAATGGATAAAAGCACAGTTTATTTATTATGCAGATGATTGGAGTAATTTCTTTTATTGATGTCTTTGTGGTATATTTTTAATACTATATTAAATCTCTTTTATATAAAAGAATACATGTGCATGCACACAAAAGAGTATGTACAAAACTTTTCCATTGAAGGTGTCTTTTAATTCTAGAATTTTAGAACATCAAATATATCAGGTAGTTAAATATATGATGTTAATTTGTATGATCAAAATGTGTTTGTGTGTGTAGGTAATTTCCTATTATTAAAAAATTGAAATAGACCTTACAGTGAGAGGAAAAGCAGCATTTCCAAGTTCTGCTAATTTCAAGATGGTTTCACTTTAGCAACTTCCTAACTCTCAGATTGTTGTGATTAGTGGAACTGGGTATGAATAGCAGTTACAGATTTAAAAGGCTTTAGTGATTGCAAAACTAAACTGAATTTTACAACCTCAGATCCCAAATCTGTTCTTTCTGTTCAAGTGTAATCCAGTTCCAGTTTAATTATATTGAATATTGTGTCACATCCAAAAACTATATTAAGTTGTTAGACTATAAGCAGAGGGTGTTTGTTTTGTTTTTTTCTTACCAATTCCTCTTGCATATGGACCATCTATCCAAATGTAAGGCATTACACAGACATGCTAAGACTTTAAGGAATTAATTATAAAATTAGCGTGATTAATTCAAGTGTTTAAAGTAGTGAATTAATGCTTTTCAAATATTTTGAAGCTTCAAAACCATTTGATTTGCTTCCAAATTTGTTCAATGTAAATGTGATGTTAGAGATAATTAATTAAATTTCTGATATGATTTTAAATATCCAGGAGTTCAAGGAACATCAACAGTTACATCTCCTATCACAATCACCATGCCAACTTCTGTTCCGCAAAGTGGAACAAAGACAGCAACAGTTGCACTACCTGCTAAAAGTGGCCCCAGCACAGTTCAGGTAATTCTTTTTGGTAATTAAAATTAAGCATTTAGATATTTAACAAAAATAGTAATAAAATACAGAAATATATATCAATTTTTCTTTTTCCAGTGACATTGTGATACATAAAGGGTATAGAAATTTTGATCACTTCATTGACTTTATGCTACTTAGTATAAAGAAAAAATAGAATGTATACAACTAAAGACTTGTATCATAGGTGATCAGTTTTAAAAATAAACTTCATATTTCCTATATCCCAGCAGCTGATATAGATTTGAAAGTAATTTTGTCACTGCTCTCTTTTGTTTTTCTTGGTTATGTGTTTAGCAATAAAGAAAAACAATTCTTTAATATTTTATGTTGATGAACTGAAAATGGTAGTTTACCCACTACATGTGTTTTGGTAAGCTGTTTAATTCCTGTTCCACATTTCATGAAACATATTTCTAGTTTTGTTCAAGCTGAAGTTATGTATATGAAATTCAAGATTTTATCAACTATTGATATCATAGATACATAATCTTACTCAAATCACCAATTTTAATACCTGTATTCTGTTATGCTTATTTCTAACACTCATGTTTAAAGTTTCTAAAATGAATAGACATCTTTACACGTTTTCTGGGTTTGCAAGCCACAGGTAGATAAACATTTGAGGATGACTTACCTCTGTTTTTCCACGTTTGTGTCATATATCAGTTTATTAGATCATATTAATTCACTTCTTATCCAAAACATTCATCATTGTATGTCTTTTACACATTAATGTGTGTAAAACTGTGTTCTATACTTCCCTGTGAAGCTTAATTAATCTAATGATGATTTTTCAGTATACATTTGTGCACAGTTGTTACGAGCTTATAACTTTATTCCTGTTCTGTAATTCAGCTTACTGCTGGCCAGTCAGGTGGCTCTCAGTTAATAGCTGTTCCTGCACAAGGAATTTTGCCAACAGGAAGTCATGCAATCACATTGAAAGCAAAGTCTGGAGCTACACAGAAAGTGCTCACCATTGTCACTACTCAGCCATCTCCTGGAAGTGTTGCTCAAGAGATCTCTGGTAATCAAGTCAGTCCTGCAGTCTCAGTTGTCACTACACAGGTAAGTTTCTAAACCTTTGATGTATATGTGAACAATTTTGAATAAAGATACTTATTTACAAACAACAAATATTTTTGAATGCATTCCTTGAATTGGCTGTAAAGATGTTTTTAAATTATTGGTGTGAAAGTAGTTAGCATTCTAATCAGAAAAGTTATTTTTTGGAATGAAGAAAATGAATTGGAATTAAAATGTTTGAAAACTTGATTACTATATTTTGTTTTCTGTTAAAAGTTTAGTGAGGCAACAGAGTAATATTTAATGGTTATTGTATATTTTACTGAGAAGTGATATTGCTGCGATGACTTGCATCATGAGTCAGTCATGACTTAGTGATTACTGCTAGTGTGCAGAATAGTCACAATATGCTATTGAACGTCCATGTTTTAAGCTATGGTGGCTGTTTTATAACTGTGACAGTCAGTTCCATTGATTAAGATGTGCTGTATAAGTGGCAGGTGCTGTCTAATTGTCCTTCTGGTCATCAGTTCTAAATGAAAGGTGGCTATTTTTTAACTTGGATTCTCTGAGTTCATTTATTCATCATGTTGAGTGAGGTGCAATTCAGTTTAAAATACAAAAAAACCTGAAAAATTAAATAAAATTTTTGCTAAATCAGTAATAACACTTTTTTAATTACTATGTTTTCAGATCTCTAATTATAAATTTCTGCTGTGGATGTATTCATTTAGATTATAGTGATTTGTCTGTACTCTTTCTTTTTGATGGTCCATCTTGTGTCAAGTTTAAATTTAACATATGAGACTGAACTTTATTCTATACATTTTTTAAACATGCAATACCACCTTGAATTTTTATTTTAACCCTTTCTTGATGGGCTCGGTGTAATGTATATGAATTCATCTACACGTTTGCACACTTAATGTGTTTGCACTATAACTTTGGTAGATATTCAGTAATGATTACAAGTGTTTTGGAAAAAAAGTCATTTTTTTAGTGAAATATTTTTACTAAAAATTTGTTTTTGAAAATAGTCTGTTTTGATACTAGTGTGAGTGCAAAGTGATTTCATGTAATGATCAAAAAATTATTCTTATCCCAAAAATCTCAAATATTATTTTCTTTATCTCTAAATCATCCTAAATACATTTCAAACATTTGTTTTCAGTGAGACATTTTCTGTACTCTAACTGTGTAGATTCTGTTGCTTGACCAACCTCATAAACATCATTGAAAAATATTAGGCTTTTTTTGTGCTACAAGAACAACGTGTTGTAACCTACAAAAATACAAATGTTTAGTCTAAGTAACTAAGTCTCCTAAAGCTATTAAGTTTACATATATATATTTAATATTTTTTATTATACTGACCTTCCAGTCAAGTCTAGCTAACATTACATAACTTGCATTGATGCGTAATATAAAACTGACCTTTAGCCTTCCCTGTCTTGGCTGTGTTTTAGTATGTACTGTTTTGTAATATACAGTTGCATTTCAATTGTTATATATGGTTGTACACACAGACATGCACATAATGGAATAACCAAAACATCATAAATAATGATGCTGATTCCATAGATTTCCACTATAATTTATTAATTGTAGCAACTAAGATGTATTTCGATTGTAAAAGCATATGAAACTACAAGCAAACTAAAGACACAACCTACCTCCTTGGAAACTTGTATTGAAAGAATGGGGTAGCTTTTTCAAAGAATAACATAGCTGATAAAACCACTCTGAGGACATTCTAAGTTGTTGATTGGTTATTCATGTGTCATATGCTGTAGTAAGAGTATATAAGGGACCATTTCAAAAAATGGAGGGTTGAACAGAATCACAGTATATGATTCAGTACATAAGTCATATTTCAGCAAAATAGAAAGATATGAGGCTCTAATTTGATGTTTTAGCTTGGTAATATTAGTAATTTGAGTTCCTAATTTGTATAAAACTACAGACTTAGTATTTTGACATTACAAACATCTAATTGTAAATACTGCTACATTCAATATACCACGACTTACTAAAATCTGTTTAGATGTGTTTTTTTAAACTTTACTTTTAACAAATTAACTTACATTAAAGTTTGTGTTATAATCTAAAATTTCATTCCAAACTTATTGACGTAAATTCGTAAAATAATGGTTAAATACAATTTTAAATGCATGATAACAAATGTGATGACTTGGCTTTTGACCTGTGACCCATTGCAAAAGGGTGGGGAAAGTATTTTCCAATAATTCTAAACACTTGAAACAGATGTGTGTGTAGAGAGAGAGTTTTTTTTTTTTAGGCTTTTCTTTTATTTAGTTTTGAAAATGAAACAATAAAATGCTTTTGGGTCATATTCTGTAGCATGATTGTGGCATTCTCAAGAGAAAATTCCATTAGGTTGATAACTGTGAAACTCTGGCCAAGTATTACAAATTTTTACTTAATTGAAGTGAATACATTTTCCTATTCTAACAAGTAAATGAATTGAAAGTTTTTATTATTATTATTAATTGGTGTTAAATATCTATTTTCTTTGAGGAATTTTTTCAAGCTTACTGGCAAACAAATTGTTATTGGCTATTTTAACGGTTCTTGAGAGAATTTGTTTACATATTGCTGGAATCAAAGTGCTTTAATGTATATGATAATCAACTTTTGAGTTTCAACAATAATGAACAGGAAAAGGTTTCTTTTTAGTCCTTGAATATTGACATTACTGATTATTACATCTGTATTGTACTAAAAGCTCTTGTAGGTATTGTTTGTGATTTGAAGCTCTATTTAGTTTTTACTAATTTATAGCTGACTAGTGTTTAAAGACTTAAAAGCAATTAAGCTGAGATGTTTTTGAATTTCCTCCTCTAATATTCAGAATTGTTTCTACAGTCTGTAAAAATGCATCAAATTATATTTTTGGTTTGTGACAAATTACTCATCTTAAAAGCTCCTACATTTTCCAAGGAAATTGTGAAAGGATAAGAATCAAAATTATTTTTTTCATTCTTGTACAATGGATTGATTGCTAGAACTTTGACAACTATTATAATGATTTTGCTTTGGGATTTGTTTATTGGTACATTTCATAGTAATTTACTTGACTTTTAGGTTATTTAATAGATAACCACTTTTAAGTGATTAAGGATTGTCACTTGTGTAACCAACCTTGTGATCAGTAGGTAACCGTGAAAGTGTATGTACTTCAGTATTTAACTCCATCCACAAGGGCTCAGTTAATTTATCTCATGACATCTTTGTATTAGTTTAAAGTCTTTATAGATTTGATACTTCTTCCTAACTTTCATGTTATATGTATATATCTTCATTCACAAAATTGGTACTCTTTCACATACAAAAAAAATTCATATTTTCAATGAAATATTTTTAATAAACTAAAACACTTGACCACAAATATATTGAATGTTTGATGGGAATAATCCATGTGAAAAGTGATTTTGTTCTTAAGATTAAAAATACTTTTCTTTTTTTCAAAAATTCTGAATTTCATTTGTGTAATCTCTTAAAACCTTCAAAATACATTTCCAATGTTTGTTTTCAGTAAAACTTAACTTTGTATTTTATCTGTTATTTTCTCTAATCTCACTCTAAAAGGTTGGTAACTTTAATTGACCTCGTAAACCTTCACCTCAAAAGCAAAATAAATTAAAATTACCTTTTTCTAGAATGACATCATATGTAGTGTGAAACTACATTAATTTATTCTAAGTAACTTTAAACTTGTAATCCTATACATCTGTTTGTAATTAAATTTTATTGTTTTATTGCCCTGTCAACTGTGTATAACTACTTTTCACACCATTATAAATTGTAAATCAGCCTGGGAACATGGGGCTCCCACTACCTTATTGGATTACATTACCTATGCACTACTCTGAGCTGCAACATGCTTGCTTTGTGAAACATTTTTATTATATAATTATTATTGTGTATTTTAGTTAATCCAACCACTAATTAAAACAAATATCTATTTTTACATTTTAGTTACTTTTATGAAGATAAAAACAAAAACTAGAAATAAAGTGTTTACCCAAGTAATTGTTTTTTGCTTTCGACTATCAATTATTGTTAATCCTTCTTGTTGATAACTTATGGTAGTAGTGCATTAAATACTTTTTATTTAATTAAACACTGCACAAAAGAACATAGACTAATAACATGCAAAACGCAGACAATTCCCTTTAACAAATGTAATTTTTCTGAGTGTATGACAAAAGCTGTTACAAATGCATCCAAGTTAGCTTTCATGATTTCTGTGGGAACTAAACTAGTTTACATTTAATTGCATAGCTTTTTGGGAGGTGATGGATAAAATAGAGATAAGATACCTAGAAATAATGCCACATGAGTCACACTAGGGGAAATTCAGGATTTCTTCAAATATTTTCTTATAAAATTAAGAACTTAATACTTGTATAGTATTAAAATATGGGTTACTTGCTATTGCTGTATGCTATATTAACTGGTATAAGATAAAAGAAGTAATATAATAAAATTTTGAATGCAAGACACTTAAAACCTTTGTCATGTGCTGTAAAGGATACCCAGGGAAAGAGGGTTAATATATTAAGATTATCTTCACAAAATTTGGCAAGCTTTTAGAAGATGTTTTAAGTTCTTTGCACACAAATAATTAGAATTTTTAAAGAAGTATTTTATTAAAGATTTGTCTGTGAATTGATGGATTTAGAGTGTAACTCTGGCTTGCATGAATACATGATTATATCAAAATTTAAACACTTTTATCTTGCAGCAGTTGTCAAATTTCATTTGCATAAATGTTAAAACCTCCAAAATAATTATAATAAGGTTGTTTTTTCTTGTTAAAAGTGTTATTTTATCCACCCTAACACTATATACATATGGTCCACTTGACTGACCTTGTAACTAGATTTATTATTGATAATAAAGTAATTGAATTAATTTTTAAAGGTAACTATAAAAAGTTGGCTTTCACACTTTTACCTGTCCTCACAGAGAAGGTTCAACAACAAACATTAGAAGTCCAACAAACAAAAGTTTATTTGTAAGACATGTTTGCCAAAATAAATTGCTGTTAGTGTAAATTGTGTTTTAGTATGGCAGTTTAAAAGCATAAGTTTGTTTTTACATCAAACTTTTGTTGTAAAAAAAATTAGTATATGTGGAAGGTATATTTAATCTTCCATTTTGACTATCAACCTTTGCATAAGACATGTTTTATATAAAAAACACTATTTTTGTTGTCTACTTATTATTAATTTCAGAGGTTATTTTGTATTGATACTGTTTTTTTTCTTTTGTCTTCTCTTCTGTAAACCCTTGATACTTTAATTTTCATTTTTAACAAGGCTTTAAGTGGGCTTCCAGTTTCAGCTAGTGGAAATGCAACTAAAGTTATGATAGTATCAGCTCCTACAGCTGGCAGTACCTCACCAACAGTAACCCAACTTCCAGAAACACTTGAAGGTGCTGGTGACATAGTAGACCAGAAAACACTTACAGCAGCTGGTAACTTTTCTCATTCTACTGAAATTAATTCTTTAGTTTTCTTGTGTTATAAGAAGATGCATATGCATGTAGCTGGTATTAACTTTCAGAGAGTGTATTGTGAACATTTCCAATTCATCTTTGTTCATCTTTACAAAAGTTGTCTTGAGGATTTATATCTACATGCATGACACTTGGCACAAAGTGTTGAAACGTTTATAAAATCATTTAAAAAAAAAATTAATGTATTTTGATGTGAGGAAATGTGTATCTTCTTTCATCCTAAAGAAGATAATTAAACTTCCATAATAACTTGTATGTTAACTATTTACAAAATAATGCCACAATCAGTCAAAAACTTGTGCATACAAGGATATCAAATGTATATATTACAAAACATCGTAACAGAATTATGGTGATTTTAATATGTAATTGCACAATATTTTGTTAATTTTTTGCATGATTATAATGACAAGTAGTTCTTGAACACTTGTATACCTGAAGTGTCTTTTGAAGATTGAGTGTAAAGATTGTAATGAGATTGTGTTGACAAGAATAGTTATTCCAATCCAAGGTTAGTAAATAAGTGCAAAAGTCTGCATTTCATTTTAGTCTTGAATCAGTCACTTCTAAATCTTTCATTTTAACAAGGTCCCTCATGAGTCAGTGGCAGACATTTTTGTTGAAATAAAAACAAACTACCCAATCCAGTTCAAATTAAGAAAAACTGAAATATTTGGGACATTATTATTGGCTAAAAAGAAAGTTTCTCTCTGTGTTAATGTTGTGGCTACGAAAAGTGATTTGAAGTGGTAAAGTGACTGATGTCTGTCAGCATGTTGCAAGCACAAAAAGCAAATGTTTAGAACCACCTTGGTAGATATTGTGCAACAAGACAAATTCAATATTATGCCTGTAACTGCTTTCAAAGTGTTCTTGTCTGCTCTTCCTACTGCTGACTATCATCATGTTTCAACCTTCCTTATCAAATCACAGCTGAAATCACTCATATCTAAATTGGAAGCTAAACATAAAACAATGATAACAGAAGCATAAAACAGTTGGCAGTTGCTTAATTAATGATGCTTAGAATATGGTTTTATTTATATATACTGATTTCAGTTCCAGAGGAAAGACCTTTGTTTTAGCTTGTATGGAGACTTGAGGATGCTGTATTTCACTTAAATATTTATCAATTAACAAATAGAAACTTATCTTGAAAAGATACAAACAAAACCACTCTCTTTGAGAGTCTCTGAATTGAACTTTTAACATTTTATATATTGTAGTGCAAAGACGCCCCTTGGGTCATGAGGGACATGTTAAAATATCATTCCAAAATACATTGAAGTACTCTACTGAACAGTTTTAAACTACTCCATATGCTAGACTGTATTGATGTTGTTGTTCTAGCTTTAGTATGCATAAACAACACATTATGAGGTCACTGACCCATTTAATAATCTAAATCTTTCATTTATGTTTACTCCAGGTGACTAACGCTGCTGTTTGAACTACCTGTTAGTCATCCTGGCGAGTTGTTATTACAATTTTGCTGCATGTCTTTTAACACTTTCCTTACTTTACCTTTTGGTACTGGCCATAATGACACATAACCTGGAACCAGGACTGGAAAGACCAACTTTAGGTGACTGACGGTGGTTCTTGTACTTACCTGTTAGTCTTCCTGGCGGGCTATGATCATTACCATTTTGCTAGAGAAAGTCCTTTACAACTTCTCTTACTCTGCTTTCTCTCGTAACATCGTAGACTAGGTGTCAACATTGGTTTTATGCTTTTTCTGTTTTCCAATGATGTTTTGTTTTACCTTCATTTCCTTTTATGTATTTTACTACATTTAATTTATTTTTGCCTTTTTACTGGATGTTTGGTGCAGATAGCCTAGCTGCTTTGTGCCATAAAACACTAAATCAATCAGTCAATCAATTTCTGTTAACTCGTTTTAGATTATTGTAATAACTGGTTAATATACTTGATTTTTTACACTGATCATTTGATGTCTTTGTACAAAGGTTGGTACAGACTGAAACTTCTGTAACGTGTTTTTGTATTTGCATAAAATTTTACTATTATTTTTTTATTCTCATGTTTGTTTTTTGTTGTTGTATAACTTTCTTGATTTTTAAGGTAGTTAAAAAGAGAGATAAAGATGTAATTCATTGGTATACTTACCTCATGTGATAAAAACATTTGTTTACAGGAAAATCTAATACAGATAGAATATCTATCTGACAAGAGCTTATTTTGTGTGACTGTTAGATATTTCTCTTCCTGTATCAGGTCTTGATCCCACCCAGGCAGCTCAACTTATAGCAAGTCTTGTGTCTGGTACAGGAACATCAACAGTAGAGATGCCTCCACAACACTCCTCTTTACCTATGGAAACTGTCGATTCATTGGGCACACTTGACCAGTCAACAATGTCGCATATAACGGGACAGGAGGTAATTATTTTTATACCAGTTTGTTGATAGTTGGAGCTTTCTTGTACCTTGTACATGGGAAGTAAGGAGTTGGGAAGTGCTGTGTAACTGCCAGTATCTTTGCACATAAAAGTCACTTTCTGTTTATATTCCTCCCTTTGTCAATAATGCTCGACTCTTTGTAACATCCAAGCTGGCTGGGTGGTTTATCTCAAGCAGAAGTCTCAAGTTCAAATTGCAGTTTAGTGGGGACTTTTAATAACTTTTTTTTTAATTATTAACTCATGTTTAGAGCAAAATGTTACAATGTTATAAAAAAAACACATCATTATGATAATTTACATTAGTGATTTAAATTATTTGTTAACTCATGATTGTAAGAAACTTGATGTCACAGAAGTTATAGCACTGGACTATTGTGAGTGTTTCAGAATCAAGCCTCAGTCTAGTCAGGGTTTTTATGCTAATTTGTTTTTATTGTTATATGCACACTATCATATTTACAGCAAGTTGATTGATTATTTGAGAAAATAAGAATACAGTTATAAATTAAATCAGCAAAAATATCATGTTATATAATAAACACCAATGACTGTATGCTTTGAAAACAATTCAGATATATTTTAAACCCAGTACATGGCACTGCATTACTTAATTGTTGATTTTTTCATCTTGGGTAAGAAATTTTTATAACTTGTCTCAAAAAATGTACAAGTCTTTCTTTATGAAAACGTATGCCTACATGTGTTTGTTCTTCATCATAAAATTAATTGCAATCACAGGGTCAGATAGTTGACCACATTAGAAATATTTCATCAAGAATTACTTCTTTTTTTCAGGATTTATTCTGTAAGGCTTTATCAAGAACAAGATTTTAAACGTGAGGTAAAAATATGCACGTAGAAATTATAATCAATGAACTTATAGGAGATGACCAAATACACACAAAAAATGTTTTTTGTGAAATAACAGAAAAAGAATAAACATTCAGGAAACATGTTCATACAATATATATTTAGATATGATTTTGAGAAGAATAAAAAAACCAGCATTTGCTATTATATGAGAGGTTGTAAGCTAATATAAAGCTAAACTAAACAGAACCACTGATGGCCAAAAAGTTGGAAGCTTGTATAAAAATTACCAAATTAAAATTGTGATTTTATATGCTACATTCTTCAACGTATAATGAAATTTAACATATTACTTAATCACTTCTGCTCTTTCTTCATCGCTATGCTTATAAAGTTGTGTATAGTTACACAAGTACTTTGTATCGTGGTGGTATTGAAGTATAAAAGTACTTATGTAAGTAAGATGTAACAAGTTTTCTTTTTTTAAATGAATACAATTAGTTTTGTATAAACATAAGTTATACTTTGATTTAAAACCAAAAGAATTATGGAATGAAAGTATTAAATCTTAATTAATGAAATAAAAACATATAAAGAAAATTAGTGATATTGTAGTATAGTTTTTCACAATGATTGTATATGTTTGACTTCATTAACAATTTGTGTGTAGAAAGAAATTAGAACTTTTTACCATACTTTAGCCGACCTAATGTACGAAGAAAACTTATTGTAGTATATTTACTACTTATAATTTACTTTGTTTATTTATTATAGAGAGAGAGACAAAAAACATACAATTGTAAACATTTGCAAAACATGTATGGTATATTTTTCATCTAATATTTGAAAATACAAACACCAAAGCTTTAAATTTAATACTTTAAAACCTACTGTAGACTGTTGCATCAGTTGATTATGGTGACTGTTTTTCACTTTCACAACTTCAGTATATTGAACAAGTTTGTGTGTGTTTCCTTGTAAAGTACGAAAATTATGTACATAATGAGTTTTAAAAAATGCAAAGATGCCATTTAGGTATTAGTAAAAAGTCATATACATACAAATCTTCTATTTCTCTTCAAGATGACATGTGAAATTAACATACATAGTTCTGTTCTTATTTTTATTTGCTTGTATGTGTGTGTATTGATGTGTGTTCAGGTCATAGGGTTTTAAGTTTTGTATTAAAACTTCTTGAACCTACATGTTTTTCTGACGTCATTGATATATGCATATTAATGTTTTCAAATATTTTTTTAGGAAATGGATACATCAGAATCTTTTGAAGTTCATTACACTCAAGGTGGTGATGGACTTGTGAATTCTCTTGAATCTAGAGCAAAATTACAGACTGATGGTATAAACATTATCAATGGAGAAGGATATGTCCAGTTGTCTTGTACAGATAGTCAGCACTGTGATGAAGGTCATCAGTCTTGTACTGATGGGGCAAATGATTGTTCTGATGGTATTCACTGTGGTGAAAGAAATGAAAACACAGAAAATCCCAGTGGTGAAGAAAAAGACTGTACCGATGGTTTACATTGTGGTGAAGAAAAAGACTGTACCGATGGTTTACATTGTGGTGAAGAAAAAGACTGTACCGATGGTTTACATTGTGGTGAAGAAAAAGACTGTACCGATGGTTTACATTGTGGTGAAGAAAAAGACTGTACCGATGGTTTACATTGTGGTGAAGAAAAAAGACTGTACCGATGGTTTACATTGTGGTGAAGAAAAAGACTGTACCGATGGTTTACATTGTGGTGAAGAAAAAGACTGTACCGATGGTTTACATTGTGGTGAGGAAAAAGACTGTACCGATGGTTTACATTGTGGCGAGGAAAAAGACTGTACCGATGGTTTACATTGTGGCGAGGAAAAAGACTGTACCGATGGTTTACATTGTGGCGAGGAAAAAGACTGTACCGATGGTTTACATTGTGGCGAGGATAAAGACTGTTCCGATGGTTTACATTGTGGCGAGGATAAAGACTGTACCGATGGTTTACATTGTGGCGAGGAAAAAGACTGTACCGATGGAAAACACTGTGGCGAGGAAAAAGACTGTACCGATGGAAAACACTGTGGCGAGGAAAAAGACTGTACCGATGGAAAACACTGTGGTGAGGAAAAAGAATGTACCGATGGTAAACACTGTGGCGAGGAAAAGGAGTGTACCGATGGTAAACACTGTGGCGAGGAAAAAGAGTGCACTGATGATAAGCTATCTCTTGCAGATAGTGAAAAGGATCAAAATATACCAGCAAGTGAAATTAAAGATAATACTACACCTAAAGAAGTTTCAACTGGTGATAGTTCAGGTACTTTATATCATTGTTTAAATATGTTTAGACTAACTAAAATTAAGGAACTACCTATTGAGTACACATTTGAGATTCTATACAAATATCAATACCATAATTATCTTTTAATACATAAACAAAAAATAGGCTGTCCTTAGTTTTAGTTATTTGGATAAAAATTGGTAGAGTTTCATAAGAATTAATACTCATGGTTATAAGAGTAAATCTTTTTGTCTGTATTAGTTGTAGTGAATGTGTGCTAGATCTAACGTCTTCGGGATATTTAATATACTATTGGACTCTGTATTCAGTAATGGTTGTGTTGAATTTGTTACTTTTATGTCAGGACTTGTTATGACTTGAAGCAGTCTGTTGATGGTGAAGTTGTATATTAGTTTGAATGTTATTATTTGAGTGTAGATATTTATTACAGCAAAATAGTCTTTGCTTTAATTGTCTCAGCATGGGCTTCCTTCAAGGGACTGGCTTCATTACCATTTTGTGCTTGTTATAGTTTTTATGCCATATCATTTAATTTAGTAAATGTATATTCACAAACATTTTCAGATTATTGGAAAATTTTTGGATTTTTTTTCATAAAATATCATGTTTCTTTAAGGTTTAAGATTTTAAGTAATGTTTTTCTCTTGCCTTTCTTTGCTTTTCAAATGTTGACTATCCAACATGCAAAGTAAATTTGATTTTTAGAGTAAAAATTCTTTTATACATCAGAAATTTTTCATATTTCACATATGTATATACAAGTTATGTTTTGTTTATAATATAATATATGCTATTACTATTTACAAATAAATTCTTATATTTCAATTATTTTTTTTAAAACATGCAACAAGAAATAAAGTATAGCAAACTTTGTACTTGTTTGCTGCAAGAAATAACTTGCCAAGTGTTATCAACTTTTGCATATGGAAAAATGTGAAAAAAAATGTTTAAAGGCTTTATACATTTTGATATAACAAAAAAAAACATTTATTATATTAATACCACAGAATTCCACTATAATAGTTTATCAAGTTTAATAACTAGGTTATATTTGGGTCTTAAAAAAAAGAAAAGTTCAAGCTCTGTAATGTCTTGCCTTCTTGGAATCTAGTGTGAAGAAATGAGTTTGCTGACAACTAATTCAAAGAAGCTGAGAAAACTAATAAGGGGGCATTCTGAGCTTTCAAAATTGGTTATGCATGCCATTGGCCAAAGTTGGTTTACGTAAACAAGAATTTTAAAAAATAGAAGAGGTAGCCATGGGCACCTTGGTTAATTCAATTAATATATTAATATCTCAAAAAATAGAAAAGATAGGAGGTTCTTATTTTATATTCTAACCAATCAATATTTGTAATTGAAGTACCGAATTTGTAAGAAAGTATATAGTTTGTTTTTGGACATCACACACACATAATTTGACCCAATACTGCATTCAGCATACCATATAACACAAAAACTGATATTTAAGTGTAGTTTTGAATTATGCTGTTTCAATGTTTGCTATAAGATATTTACCATAACTAACCCTTTTGCTATGGGCTCAATATAATATACACAAGTTCTATACATTTGTACACATTAAGTGTTTGCACTATAACTTTTGATATAGCATTTGTATCTTCACAAAATTTGGTAGACCTTTAGTAGAGATTACAAGTATTTTGTACACAAAATATCAGATTTTTAATTGAATATTTTTACTAAAGATTTGTTTGTGAAAATAGTCTGCATCATTACGAGTCTTGAGTGCAAATTGATTTCATGTCACGATTAAAAATTCTATTTCCAGAAATCTCATTATTTGCATAAACTGTAAAACCTTCTCAATACACTTAAAACATTTGTTTTTAACAAAACTTCATATTTCATGCTATTTTCTAAACTTTAACTATGTGGGGTCTGTCACTTGATCAACCTTGTATCCACCATTTAAAAAAAAGAAAGGAAATTGTTTTTCGTGCTAGAATGACTATATATTATAACACAAAAATACAGATGTTTATTGTAAGTAGCTTGTGTTTCATGATGCTGTATATTTACATATATATATTTATTATTATTATACCAATTCTCCAGTCATGTGTACCTAACATTACGTGACTTGTACTGATGTGATCCACGTGCACTCAGGTCAGTATCTAATAATATAAAACTGACCTTTAGTCTTCCCTGTCTTGGTTGTGTTTTAGAGGACTAATATTTTGTAATATAGTTACATTTCAATTATTATATATATAGTATATTGCTATTTAGAAATAAATTATTTAGCCAATTTTTTTAAAATAGAGAACAATAAACCAAGGAGTAAAATAGACAATTATTTTCTCAGTACAACCTTTATGCTTGGTTGTTGGACATATGTTGCACAGTCTTTTAAAATTGCGCACATGTAGATCAATTTTTTTTTAGGTTTTATACATGTACAGTTGAATAATTAAAAAATCATAAATAACTACACTGATACCATAGAATTCTACTATAATTTATTAAGTTTAGTAACTAAGATGTATTTTGATATTAAAAAAATATGAAACTTCAAGTAGACTAAAGACGCATGAAATCTTGGATCTAAAGAATGTGATTGCTTTTCAACAGCTTAAAATAGCTGAGAAAACCACTCTGTGGACATTCTAAGCTGTTGATTGGTTATTCCTGTCCTACTCTGTAGTAGGAGTATATAAGGAACTGTTTCAAAATATGGAAACAGTTGAACAGGGGGGCACTGTGTATGATTTAGTACATAAGCCATATTTCAGCAAAATAAAAAGATATGAGGTTCAAATTTCATATTCTCGCTTGATGATATTGGTAATTTGAGTTCCTAATTTGTACGAAACTGTACTTAGTATTTTGACATCATAAACATCTAATTTTAAGAAGTGCTGTATTGAACATACCATGTGACTCACTAAAATCTATATTTAAATGTTCTCTTTATATTTACTGTTAAATTAACAAATTAACTTGTATATAATATTAAAGTTTGCATTATAATCTACAATTTGATTTCAAACTTATTGACATGAATTCATAGAATAGTAGGTCAATAAACTTTTGAATGCAAGTCAACAAATAAGATGGCATGGCCTTTCAACCATGTCCAGTGCATAAGAGATAATCAAATGTCTGTCAAGTTTTGGAAACCATTGATATTATTATGCACCAAATTATCATATTTTTGTGATCTTTAATTTTATAAAAATTTTCTGCTATGCACAATGCTTATTTTGGTCTGCACAATATTTTATTTTTGCAGTTCACAAAAAACTGCTAATAGTTTTTGAAGTGTATGCTTAGTTCTATATATGATCAGCTAAGCTTACACATCCTCTCTATGCATTGTATTTCTCTCATGTCTTAGTAGAAATCTCTGGCTTGTTAGGCCATCTACACGCAATGAGTATTCATTATGCTAAGGTTTAACTATTCTCAGTTTATGATCACTCTTCTACACTTGTTAAAGATTTAAATCTTTGGCATTAGACTGGAAAAAAGAACAATTATCAGCCTACCTTGAGCCCAATGAACTTGGTTTGCACAGTTTATTTATAATTACTTGTTCCCACATTTTCCTTTACAGATCTAGTCTGTAAAACGAACAAAATTTTTAACAGTCATAACTGATATAGGTTTTGTAAATATAGGTACAAAAGTTTTTTTATATTGTAAATGAATGCAATGCACTCAGTAAGCCCACATACAAACTGCTGGGTTTTATTTTCAGATGGAATTTTACTTGGTTCCCTTTTCACTTTTTCTAGTCTTCTAGCCCCCCAGTACTGTAAACACAACTAATAATGGTTTATCCAGTAAATACATGTTAGATGTCATGGAGAAAGTGGCAGAGCTATGTGCAAAGTATAAACCAAAGTATGATGATAATGCTGTTTTATCTTAACACAACTGAGGCCGATAGCAAAAAAAAGTAAAATAAAATCCAACAGAGGGATTCCTATGTGAGGCAGTAAGTAAAGTATTTCATGTTATGAAAGATAAGTTCATGTGATGAAAGGTTTAGGAGACCTGTACAAATGTCATGTAGCCAAAAAAACAAAGCAGTTTATAGAATAGGGTGGTGGTAGGAAGCATAACGCTTAAGAAATGAAACGTGACTGGTTCGTAGACGTGAGTTCCTAATTTGATTGGTTATTCACGTGTCATATACTGTAGTAAGGGACCTTTTCAAAAAATGGAGAGTTGAACAGTGCTAGTGAAGATGTTTAAAGTACAGTACACAAAACTATTAACAGTTGCTAGACACCAAGAAAGAACCAGTTGATAGAAAGGACAAGTTACAGTTTTCTCAAAGATGGATTCAACAGGGGTAGATGAATGACTATCATGTCATTTTGAAAAACTCCAACAAAAATTTGCTTACAGAATGACAGGATTAAGAGAATAAATTTTATCAAAAGACATATAATTAAATTTCTTGTTTTGATATAGAAAATCATTAAATTTAACATCTGAATTTTTTATCCTACAATATCATTCTGCCCTGCACTATTATTTGGAACACGAATAATTTTGTACAAATGGTGCTTTAGGTTATTATCTGTAATAAGGTTCTTACAATCCACATTCCATATCAAACCCTAAGATTAAAGAGGAGACCATTGAATGTACGTTTACAAAATTGTATCATTCACAGGGTTTCCACAAGCAATGAAAATTATGGAAAGTCATGGAAGTTTGAAAACCAGTGTTTTGGTACTGAAAATCCTGGAAAATTGGTGGTTTTTGCAAAAGAACCTAAACTAACTTTGACGTTTTAACTCTTATGATGGAATTGGAAGCAATTTTTAAACATCTGTAATTAAATATATTTTTTAGTATTACTCTGTTTTTACGACTTATTATAAAACTGTTTTCTGCCATCTAAATGAATAAAATTCTTAATTGTCATACCCTGTGATAGCTATTGTAAGTAACAGTGCCCTTAGCAACATATAAAATTGAGAGCAAATAATGTTAAATACCATTTAAGAATGTATGTTTTATTATGAAAGTAAACTTGCAGGCTGAACATCATGTTGAAATGTGAATGTTTTATTGATCCAAAATGTTTCCAGTTCTTCATAAAGTTTTATGTTAGTAGTTATACACCCTTGTGCAAATTAATTGAAACAAATAGTCATTTTACAATATTTTCAGCATCACTGGACCCACTGATTTCCTTTAATACTCATTTTTCACGCAGACGGCATCATTAGCTGTGTTTTGCAGTATGGTCGATCTGTTTTTGGGATATATGATGAAAGTTTGAGGAATATTACGTCATTCAAAATTACGTTAGAAAGGCAAAGAGACCAGTCAAAAAACAACTTCTTACCAACTCCATGAAGAAAAAACAGTATCAATGGGGTCTGAAATACAAGAACCAGATGCAAGAACAATGGAGGAAGGTGTTATTCAGTGACAAGACTCATTTCTTCATAGACGGTTAAAGAAGTCTGCATGTTCGCAGATCTCCAGGTGAGAAATTTCGAGAATCTCACCTTAATCACTTCGTAAAACATCCCTTGAAGAAGATGTTTTGGGGCTTTTTCAGCTACTATGGCGTCGGAGGCTTACATATTGTTGAAGGTGTGATGCAAGGACCACAGTACATCGAAGTTTTGCAGAGAAGAGTCGTTTCAGAATTGAAAATTGTGAAGAATTTTATGACTACAACGTGAATAAAGGTGCTGGATTGGCCTTGAAACTCTCTGAACTTAAATCCTATTGAAAATCTTTGGGCGATTTGTAAAAAAAGACTTCGGGGAAAAGATTGTACTGAAAGATGAGCTAATTGAGGCCATAATTGAGGTGTGGTACTGAGATCCAAAAATTAGTAAAGATTGCAGTCTACTTGTGGACTCGATGCCAAAGTGGATTAATGATCTTTTGAAAAATAAAGGCGGGCATATCATGTATTAATTTGTGAGTAATTTTTGGATTCTCAGAAATAAAACGCAAAAAATTAAAAAAAATCGTAATTTTCCGCCTTGTTTCAATTAATGTGCACAAGGGTGTAATTGTGGTAATAACTTGAGAAAATATTTAAAACAAACGTACAAATTTATATGATAACACAAGATATATAAAATTGTTAATGGTGCAACAATACAAGTTTGAATCTCTGCTTGGTTGATATGATGTGTTTGACAGCCAAATGTATAAAAGTTAAGTTGCTGACCTACTAGCAAGTTGAAATAACATGTTCAGTGAATGTTTCTTGGTTTTAATTACATGCTAGAGAATTTCTAGCTTTAGTCAAAGTTTAGTATTTTGTAGAAAGATCCAACACCTTATTAATTATTAAACTGAATGTTGGAAGAGTTAAAGTATACTTGGAGGACTACATTAAGAATTCATTCGTGCTAATGCTATATATTTTTTCAATAATACAGCCAAATGTAAGATTACTTGTAATGGCTTGTTTCATAGACTTTTTTCAAAGCTCATGTATTTAGTAGAATGTTTTATATAAGTGTTGCTGTATTTTTTTATAAAGTACAACAGAACATATTTCATTTCGATGGACCTCAAGTACTGTTAAAATAGTAAATTGTGTCCTTAAAAATGAAAATTTGGTTCAAGAGTGTCCTGACATATTTTTCATTTAATCTGTTCAAACTATACATTCAAAATTCTAATTTATCCATGGCAAAAGTATATACGTGCAGTGAACAGATAAATCACTAAAACTTTAAACATTAACAGCTTGAATGGCATAAACTTTGAGTTTATTGGAAGTAAGAAGTATATAAATATATTACATTTCACTAGGTTGACCTTGCATCTTTGGGACATTTACATACAGTGGTTTGAAAGTAAGCAAACAAGTTTACTGATTCACCATGTAGGATGGTCATGTTGTTGGCCTCTGGCAGCTGAATGCTGAGTGTGCTGTAAACTGTATGTGGCTTACAACTATTCCTTGCCATTTAAAATAACCACAGTCAAAGGGTTAAATTCAGACTGACAATTGAACATTAATAATACAAATGATACTCCAGCATTATGATATTAATGATATTAAATTATTTAGTGTATATGTCAACAAATATTCAAAAGAAAATTCACAAAATATCTATAGTGTTCATTGTTTTTATTTCACAGTGCTGTTGTTCTGATGCTTCAAATTAAAGTTTTGTCAAGAACTGCATATCTGTTATTTTTTAAAGTGTATAGAGATTTGATTATAATTAAAAATTTGTTTGATCACTCAATACATTTTACCTGATGAAGACTTTGGGGTCATTCCATGTCAAATCATCCAGGGGGGTTGCAGGTGATCTCCACAGAATGCATTGAAAAACTTCACATGTGCTCATCTACCCATATAATGAAAGACTGCCAAAGATTAGATCAATATCTCTAATAGTTTCTGATTTACAGCTCTGTAAAATTTAGTTAATTTTTTTTTTTTTTTTTTTTTTTTTGGCAAATTCATTTTCGAGCAAATTTATTTAAAGCTGTAAGAGTAATGGTGGCAGAAGGTTGAACTTTGCTACACTGACTGAATTATTCTCACAGAATTCAGAAATGGTCTCAAAGTTTATCTCTCTCAGGATTTTCATAGTGAGGCTGTAAAATCACCTAAAAACCCAAAGTTGTAAAAAACATTGGTATATTTATTAAGCCATAGCTCTAAGACTTAACATGATACAAAGCTGAATTTTTTATCTGATTTCCAATAACATATCAGTTGATAAATTAGCAATTGTTGTAATTAAAAGTGTATTAGATCTCCTGTAAAAAAATTTAGTTGCATGCAACTTTTTATGATTTAGCTAAAAAATAGCCCTACTTCATGCCATAGTTTGACCATGTCACCAGTTATTCAGCCTATTCAGATGTTTAATATATATTCTTACATCTGTGAATATGATCTACAAAAAAAATCAGAATGGTGTTCAACCTACTTTTTGAGTTACAGTTTTTTAAAGTATCCTCTGACCATATGTTGTTTACTTGAAAAACAAACTTCAATTCAGGTGTGTTACTGTGTGCAAATACGAGGTCTGTTCAAAAAATATGCAGACTGACATCATAAAACAAAATGTACTTTATTTAGAAGTTACAGATCTGGGACCCCTTCAAAGTACTCTCCTGCCCAACTCACACACTTATCCCAACGGTGTTTCCACTTGTTGAAACAGTCCTGGTACACTTCTTTTGTAATGTCCTCCAGCTCCTTCGTCGCATTTCCCTTAATCTCGGGAATCGTCTAAAATCTTCTACCTTTCAAGGGTCTTTTGAGTTTGGGGAACAAGAAAAAATCGTAAGGAGCAAGGTCAGGTGAGTAGGGGGGGTGGGGAAGAACAGTGATCGAGTGTTTGGCCAAAAACTCATGAGTTCTGAGGGCTGAATTTTGCACCAATGCGGTACATCTTCAATTTATCTGTCAAAATCTTGTAACAAGATCCAACTGATATCCCACACTCTTCAGCAAGCTCCCTGACAGTCAGACGTCGATTTGCCCGCACCAGGATGTTGATTTTGTCAATGTGTGGGTCGTCAGTTGACGTGGAAGGGCGTCCAGGACGCTCATCATCTTCAATGGACTGTCGACCATCCTTAAAACGTTCATGCCACTTGAAACATGCCGTACACTTCATAGCAACATCACCGTAAGCCGTGTTAAGCATAGCAAAAGTTTCAGTCGCAGATTTTCCAAGTTTAACACAAAATTTCACAGCAAGTCGTTGCTCCTTCAGGTCATTCATTCTGAAATCCGCCAAACGAAAAAATCGCACTTCACTTAAAACCGCGTAGCTAATACACAAATGAAGATATCTGCAATCGGGAAATGGTGTCATAATCAGCTGATCTGTGCAAACCTAGCAACACCAAGCAGATTCCCCTGGAACTAACTGGAGCCGCGCAATTCAAACAGTCCGCACATTTTTTGAACAGCCCTCGTATATCCATACAATTTTGAAAAATACCTGTCAGAATTTTATGAATTCTGCTTAAATATTCTAACCAGCCTTTCACAATGTTAAATAATGAAGTTGTAAGAAACAAGAAAGAATTAATTCATTTCTGAACAAGTTTATTAACATAACTAGTTAGATCACATGGCAGTGCAAATATATTGTGTATGCATTACAGTTATGCAGATATGGCTGAGTTTAAGATTCATAATATAATAAATACAAAGGTAAATCAGATACAAAAAGCACAGTGCTACAACAGGGGATAACTGAGAAAGATAATAGTCACACCAAACTGAAATAATCGTGACAGTGAAATGTTTCAAAAACTTCTTTGGCGATAAATTAGCCTTTACAACATCAAATAAACATTGCTTTGTTCAGACAGCTTGAATAAATTTCTGAAATTCCAGTGTGATTATGTTGAGATCACTTTGACTTAGAACATAGTGGCAAGCACTACTGCTTTGCATTGTAGGTGCACTTATCAGACAAAGAATATGTTGGAAAGGAATCCAGCTTTCATCTTTACGTGACCTTGCAGGCCATGAGAACAGTTCGTTTCTTGATTTCTTTATAAATTTATAAATGACACCAACACATTGGAATGTTCATCTGATTTATTTTTTATGTTTCCCACCTACCGTTCATGATCGTATATGTATGCCACATATTTCCCTGGCTGATAATTATCATTAGACTCTATTTGAGCTGCTGCAGCATCACTTTCACTGCTACTACCAACAGTTACAACTGTGTACACATCATCATCTGATATCCTTCACATATACAATTTGTTGGTAGAGTGGGGAATAAAGCTATGATGTGACCTAATACCTGCCACAGTTTTGCACTTTTCATAGCACTCAAGTAGATCAAACTTTACACAATTCTGCAGGACTGATTCCTGATTGACAAGAAAGAACTGAATGCTCTGAATATGGTCCTTTGCCCAATGGTACATATCAGAGACTTAAAATTTGATAATTTATTATTTTTCACAACCTTGATTTTTTTAAAGATCATGTTCAGAAATGTAAGAATATATGGTAAAGACTGATTTGAATATTTCAATGGGTTTCATAAATTATTTCAAAATTGTATGGATATATTTGCACATGGTAACACACCTGAATTAAAGTTTGTTTTTTCAAGTAAACAACGTATGGTCAGAGGGTAATTTAAAAAATTATAACTCAAAAAGTAGGTTGAACACCATCCTGATTTTTTTTGTAGATCATATTCAGAAATTCAAGAATATATGGTAAAAATCTGAAAAGGCTGAATAACTGCTGACATGGTCAAACTGTGGTCTGAAGTAGAGCTATTTTTAGCTAAATCATAAAAAGTTGCATGCAACTAAATACTTTTACAAATTCAGCTTTGTATCATATTAAGTCTTAGAGCTATGGCTTATCAAATAAACCAATGTTTTTTTTTTACGATTTTGGGTTTTCAGGTGATTTTACAGCCTCGCTATGAAAATCCTGAGAGAAATAAACTTGGTATGAGACCATCTCTAAATTCTGTGAGATGAATTCAGTCAGTGTAGCAATTGTCAGCCTTCTACCACCATTACTCTTTCAGCTTTAATCAGCCAAAGTTGCCTGAAAATGAATTTGCCAAAAATAACAAAAAAATAATTAACTTTTACAGGGCTGTAAATCAGAAACTATTAGAGATATTGATCTAATCTTTGGCAGTTTTTCATTATATGGGTAGATGAACCACATATGAATGTTTTCAAGGCATTCTGAGGGGGGTTACCTGGAAAAGTTTCCAAAATCTGGATGATTTGACATGGAATGACTCTTTGGTAAGAGACCTAAAAGCTTGCAAATAAAAGTGTTTTAATGCAGAGGAAATTCCATATGTAATTCTTTATATTAATTTACCTGCATAACAACTCTTAAGAAACAATTTATTTTCTTTGTTTGTAAACTTAAATTTACATTTCTTTAGTTCTTGATATGGTTAAAAATTGCAGTATATCCAAAGCTGATCTATATTTCAAGTGGTTCAAATTGTTTGTTTCTTTGATTTTATCAAAAAGCTGTTGCTCAAATATCTCTCCTCCTATCGGGAAGCTGATTTGTTAGCACTATTTCACCTGCCTACTTAACTACACTTTTTCACTAGTTGGGTAGTACACATGCACGCATGCAAAGTGTGATCGAAAAGTTCTAAGACATTTATTCTGAAGATTAATGTACATACATCAGTATTATATGCTTTCCCTTTCAAAGTAATCTTCCCCCAGCTGATACACCCTTGTTCCAATGTTCCTGCCATTTTCAGAAGCAATGCTGGAAGTCTTCAATTGTTATGCAACTAAGTTCTGCTTTCACATTATTATGGATGGTTGGAATGTCATCAAATATTTTGATCTTTCATCTTCATTTTTATGATTGAGAACAGAAAAAAAACCACATGGGGTAAGATCGGAAGAATACGGGGGGTTTGGTATCACAGGAATGTTTTTTTTCTGCCAAAAATTCTTGAGCAGTGCAGCAGTGTGTGTAGGTGCATTGTCATGATGAAGATCCATGCAGAGTTTTTCAGTTAAAACCACTTGACATGACCCCAAGGAAATGTCCAGTTCATCAGCAATTTCGCAGATAGTTAATCGTCAATCGCTTAGAGTTTTTTTCTTTTATCTTATTTTATCTTTACCATCAGTGGACATTGTTGACAGTTGCCCAGAACGTGGATCATCTTTGATCTATTTCTGGCCATCTTGGAAGTGTTTTATCCACTGATAAACAATGGCCTTAATGACTTAAGCAGTCATCACCAAAGGCAGTTCTTAACATTTCAAGAATTTCTGTTCCTTCTTTACCATTTTTCACACAAAACTTGATGCAGACATGTTCTTTTCTGTCTATTTTTGTTACGAAAGGAGTAAGAGATACATTTGTCTTTGGAGATGTGTTTCACAACAAGGGTATAAGGTCTGGAGAAATGGCTTTTTCATGGGAGAAATAGTTAATATACAGAACTGATTACAATTAAACATTTAGCATGATACAAAATTTATAATTATCATGTAAGGTACACCTTGAAATGCTACCTTCAAAAACTTTTATTTTGTTTCTCATTACACTTACCACAGGCAAAAAACGTGAGTAGTGTTGATGTTGAGTATACAACAGTGGGGATGACTACATTGGAAGTTATATTCTCTGTACCTGGGCATAGTGTATATTTTACAGTATTAAAACTGAATTAAGGTTTTGCTGTCACTTGATAAATAGTTTTTGTTGAGGCAGTGAACTCTTGGGAAAGTAAAATACACAAGTTACTAAGATATAGGGAACAAGCAAAGTAATGCTCATTTTAAGTAAAACATTCAAGTAAACCAAAACTGAATCAGTAATCTTAGCAACTTAAATCATTGATGTTGACAAATTTTTACTTCCTCCTCTTAAAGCAAACCAGAATTAAAATGTATTGTGTATGTGGTACTAACCAAAAGTTATAATCTGTGGAGTTAGGGTGGTTATTATATATCTAATTCAACTGGTTCCAACATTTGATTTGTCCTTAAGTCTGGGCAAAGTCCAGGAAGAAAGGTCCCCCCCCCCACCCCATCCATCTTTTAATGTTTATTGACAGTTCAACTTCAAAGTTCTTTTTACATAGATTGTTTTATGTTTATTCCCAGAACTATTCAGTACAATATTTGAAAGTTGATGTTTGTGCCAGATGTAACTAGCTACAAATTTTTGCAAACTGTAACTTCTATTTTAACATCTGTAAATAATTCTTTGCTTACAGTTCTTAATTACAAGCAAAATGTGACATTCAATTCACTTCAAACTGTTTAGTACATTAGTAACTGATTTTAACCATCTCAAGCTAATAGCATATAGATAATGGGGGCCATTGATTAATTATGATCTTGTGTGAACGTTTACTAGTTTTTTAGCTAGATTAATACTGAAACATCTAGTGTGTGTTTTTTTACATTTCTTTTGGTTGTCAACATTGACTTATTAACTTTATTTTTACAATGTGTATGTTTTAATTACCAGTTTATATACAATGAACAGAGCTTACTCATCACCACAACCCACCTTTTTCAAAATCTTGTCCAGACATTATTTTTATCAATTAGTCAGTTACTTAAGAATGATAAATGCTGAATAATCATCTTCATGCAACTTGCAATTTTTTTTTACTTAAGTAGGCTGTATTGAAAAAAATGACATTTTAGGTAGGCATTTCAGATTCCTTTAAAAATGTTTTGAAACTTTATTTTCTTTTTTAAGACTACCTACACATACATAATATTATTCTTTATCTTACCATCACAGTACAGAAACCTACTGATTCTGAAACACAAGGAAGTATACAGTCACAGCTCACTTTAGAGCAACCAGGGTAATGCCACCTGCCCAGATGTGTGCAGATGATCCAGAAGAGCCAGCTGTAGGCTCAACAGAAACAAATATTGCCTCACAGGAGGCTAAAATCTCCATGGCAGTCTCTCAAGAAAGTTCTGAAACTGAGATGGAAGTTGACTCCACTACACAGGCTAGTGCAGAAAGCTTAGGTTAGACCCATTCTTGGCTGTTGTGTTTATGTAACACTTGACAAAACAAAGCAGATAATTTGTTTTTTAACATAGCAATAAGAGAATGAATTGTAATATACATACATTTTTCAGAAAAAGAATGCGAGATTTTATGGTTTGGTAATAAGGAAAAGAAACTATTTTTCGCTGTTTTTCCTTTCAAAGTTGTAACTTTGCTAGACTTTTGTTTGAAAATATTGTTAACCCTCCTGAAATAGAATAATTAATTTTGACCTGCAGTTTAGCACTGTTTTTGACAACATAGTTTTCTACCAAATTGAATTAGTATATAGAGTACTAAGTGTTTGTTTTTCATTTGTTATTATAAAAAACATAATTGCAACTATAATTTCACCTGACAGTGGTTGTGTCTTCTTTTGATTATGTGAATTGTAATCATATAGCTTTGAGATTGCATGTTTTAATTTATTTTTATCTTTGAATTGTATATCTGTATAATTGTAATTCTATATAAAAATAATATGAAATTTTTATATGTACATAATCTTTCCAGATAAACATTAAGCTTAGATATCTATTATATACAAATGCATAAACAGCTAATTAATACGTAAAAGATGAAGATGGTACAAGCAGTTTAATGAAACCTAAGTTGCTAAATTGTGTTATAATGTTTTCAGGTAGATGACTTGGAGCAAATGATAAATATTTAGAGAATATTAGACTGGTTCTGAAGATTCTAAGATAAGGCTGATATATTTGCATTCCATAAAATACCCCATTTCAGAACTTGGTGTGACATTTGCCAGTTTCATATTTTATAACTTATTTAGTAACAAATGTTAGGCTTATAAATAAATAGGGGATATGAGGACATACTGTGCTTGGGCTGACATTTGTTGAAAACTTGAAATAATAATGTTTCGATTAAAAAATATTCTTGTCAAGTAAGTCACATCAAAAACAAATTAGCCATGAACTTTAATTTCTTATTTTGAAAAAAAATGTCCAAAGCTTATAACTGATAATATCAGCAGAAATTTTAAAATTCTCATATGGTTACTTTGTGACCAAGAAGTCAGTGGAAAAAGCTTCAACTTAGCTAGTCTTCTATTTATGAAGTAACAAGAGTATATTAAAACTTTTTCATTCATATCCTCAGGATTTTGGTGCCAGTGAGCTATGGATGTGTTACAAGAGTGACAATTAATCCTTTAGTGTGTATAGTAGAGTATTGATGACAACAGGTAGCCTTAGTAGCTTTGCTGTAAATACAAAAAAAAAAAAACACCTTGAAAATATTCCTTTTGCTTTTGAATATATAGAATAAAATTAATATTTTGTGATTCTAAGTTTCCTTTAGTGTTTTGGTATATAATATTAACACTAAGAATGTCAGGTTTCATTTTATATTTTTATTTTTCTTAAAGGTATCCCTTAACAAGATGTGTATACTTAATGTTACTTTCCTTATGATAAATTTTTAAAACCATTAAAAGTTGTGTTTGTAACTTGATTGAACTAAAATGTGATATATTATTTCATCAAAGTTGTCTCAGTTTGTTCATTGTTTTATTTTTTTGAGATTGAAATTATCTTATTGCTACTAGAATAAGCATATAGAAAAATCTTTCAGAAATCTATACTCACTTTGTTGCATACACACCTATAGAACAAAGAATATTCCCTGTAAAAGGTCAGTCTTCCAGTGAGTGATGCTGGTGTTGTGATTTGATAAAGGAACTCATCTTTTTCATTTCTTTCTCTATGTAGTACTCTTGCTCTTTCTTGTGCAGAAAGATGATTATACATTTCTGAAGTTAACCTTCATTACATGAAAATGTATTTTGATAGACAACAATTTCTGATATTTATTTTTGCCATGTTAAGAATAAGCCTTTTTTCCAATGCTAGTGATCATGAGCTTTACTGCATATGCAGGATATATTGCCCTACTTACTTGTGGGAGGCTGTAGATTGGCACATGACATGTTAATATGTTTTGGGGTGGGATCTTCATTCAAAGCTTATGCTCCAAAATTTTCACTGCTTGGTGGGAAGTAACAGCTCTTTGTTGTGCATAGAGGTGAGTGTCTGAAATATATTTTCAGGTAATAAGAATGTTATCCTTGTTGATTGTTGTGCTAGATTATGTTATGAAACAATTATCAGAATGTTGGTTACTGTCTAAAGTTCTAATTGTCAGTAATCAGCTATGTTGCACTTACCATTAATTTTTCCATTGTAAACCTATGAAACACAATGTGTCAAACAAGTAAATGTGATCATTTATTTAGTTTTCAGTTTAGACTTGTAATACATAAAAATTACTACATAAAAATAATAATTATTGCTACCTTTTGTTTTACAGGTTCTGGTCAGTCATTGTCTGAAACCTCTCAGCCTATGGACACCTCAGAAGCAGTCCCATCAGAAGTGAAAAACTCGTCAAAAGACCACTCAGAAATATCAAACATGCAGTTAGCTCCTATAGTGTCATCCACAGTAGGAACTGTTCCACAACATGAGACACCTTCCACTTCAGTGTTGTTTAACCAACAGTCATCTTCAGAAAACAGTGAATTAGCTGTGTCCAATATACAGACATTAACTTCAGTTCTGACAACAAACAGTTCAGTGACATCTGCTGTGGTTTCAAACACAACATTAGCTAAACCAGATTTATCCAACACAGAAACTGTGTCTACTACAACCACATCTACTACATTTATGTGTGCTACTGAAGAGAAAACATCAGAACCAGCAGTTATGGATACATCTGGTTTGTAATCTGTATAAAGTATATGATTGTACTTGTCTGGAACCTTTCTTCCAAATTTCTTGATCAAGCTCTACAAATTTCATATTGTTAGAAATGCTTTTATCCAAGGAGTCTGGATTGCATGTTGGTTTTTAAGTTCAGGATTACGTTACTTGTCTTTTATTTTGTCAAACTTTTCAATGCAACGAGTATGGTACATGATGATACCATGTAATTTTTCATCACATGATGACTGGCTTTAATTTCAACTTTATACTTGTTATTTTTACAAAGTATTACACACAAACAACACTAAGAAAATGAACATTACACTGAATACAATTTCAATATTCTCTTTCAATTTGTATAGGTCCAAAATACATGTGCAGTTTGTTCAAAACTATATGCTTATTACTTTGTGAACACATTCAGATGTTTCTGCATATTCTGCTAAGTTTTTCTTCATTACAATTTTGCAATAATTTAGTTTCTGTTTATTTCAGACTGCTACAAACTTTTCAGTTACTTTTTTCTTTACTATAGGTTTTACTCTTTTGTGTGTGTGTGAGTTTCTTTGTTTCAACTTGTAAAGCCATGTCATGATGTTGAACACAAAATGCTCATAACTGTTTCATTCTCTGTATGCTATTATAAATACACTAATTTACTTTATTGTTGACTTTACTCATAGTTTTATTAAATAGTTGTGTCTACATGAGTTTGTTTGTCTAACCATGTAAAAATTTTTTTTTTAAATAGTCTATAATTTATTGGTCTAATACATAACATCTGTATACAAGTATCTTAAATGGTGTGCATGAAAAATATGACAAATGTTTTGCAAATAGTGGCTTGTAAACTAGTAATGAATTACACAGATTGAAACATGGAATATTCTGGCTTGAAATATTTAAAAGTGCATTATAAGAATAGTTAGTTTCTGCATAGTGTTCAAAATGGCACTGTTTTTAACACAAGTTAGAAAGCTGAATATTGTATTTGATATGACTATTTTAGTTTGAATATGCCTGTATGATAGCTTGCACAAAATTGCTAAGGCTGAATTCCCATAGCATGTGGTATATTAATTTCCAAATATCTAAATAAATAAATAGTTAGTGTAGAATTTATTCTTACATGTACCTTTTATACTCTGATTAAAGAAACATAATTGTTTTAAAGTATGATAAAAAAAAATTAAGGTTATTCAATGGGAAGCTTTGTTTCTTAACTATTTACATGCACTCTCCTGTATTTAGGGAAAATGTTACAGATGAGTCCAAAAATTATGGTTATTGTATATTAGCAGTTTGTGATACATTGTTATGCAAGTTGTTAGTTGTGCATTCAGTTGAATAGACAATAACCAGTGAATTAAATACATTTATGCAACATACCTCATCAGTACTCCAGACTTGACTAAAAAATATATATACAACTTCTTTCTTCTGTAGATCCTCTGGCTACTCTTGCTAGTGCCGCCATCTCATCTGCTAGTAATATGACCCAACAAGGAGACATACCAGTCAAACAGGAATCGTCAAAAGATGAAGTCTCAGCCACTTCGAGTATGCCAACTGAATCACTCTCAGCTCCAGTTGTCAAACCAGAGCCATCGGAGAACAAAACAGTGAGTGACAGATAGTACTTTGAATCAGTAGTTAAGGTAATTTTAGAACGTTTATAATCTAACAGATATCTATCCTTTTTAGTTGTAGTATTGTTTTCATTTTAAATGTTACTCTATATAGAACTTGTTTTTACATAGTTTTTATAAAAGCAACATTTCTAACTAAACAAAGATTTTCATTTCCAGACATTTTTACTATTTCTGTGAGCTTGTAATGACAAATAATGTTCTTTATTTGTTATCAGAACAGTTATTTAAGAAAATACAAGTAGTTTTGAAAAACAGAACTGTTTTTATTCTGAGAGCTGAGAAAAGATACAGATGGCTTTGCTTTTTTCTTTTTGTGTAATTCATTAATTTAATACACTCATTTGGTTGGCAGTTACCTGTAAAACAGTGGTTTGTGCTTCAAAAAACTAAAAAAATTTCAAAACTCAGTTTTTAAAATATAATTTATGAGATATGAGATTCCTGGAAAAAACAAAAAACATTTAAATGAATAAAAAGCATAAGCTAAACAAATCAAATTTATTGCAAACAATTTTTTCAAAATATGGAAAACTTAGATTTTCTATACATCCTGTTAAACATGTTTTGTAAATTCCTGTGAAATATGTATTTACTAAAATAAAAACATCCAAATTCACTGTTTTAATAGGATCCTCCAGTTTCTGAATTAACTCCTAAAGTGGCAGTAAAACGAGACAATCAGTGGTATGATGTTGGGATTTTCAAAGGGAATTCTTCACAGGTTACCCATTTTTACCTACCTTCTGAACAGTCTGAGAGAAAGGAAGATGTAAGTTGTAAAGTAAAACAGATTCTGAACAATGTTTTAAATATAAAAGTGCAAATGAATTGCATGTCCTTATTTTTAAATAATGCAGTAGAATTTAAAAAATACAATTTTCTGTCAAAAAAAGACCAATTAAAGTATTCGTTAACATAAATGAAGTAGTAATTTATCCATAGTTACTTTATTGTGCTTGGAATTTGTATTTAGATGATAGAATATGCTTCAGTATAGATATACCAAACCTAGATGCTGTCGCTCTCTTTGTTTTATTCTGATAAAATATTCCTCCTAAGTTTGTGGCTACAGATTCAAGAAATATTTTAAAATTTATGGTTCATTAGAAGATGGATAATTCTTTTCCCTTTACAATTGTTTTTGAAGGTATACAGAGCTTGTTTAATTTATTATGTGTTAAATTCACAATTTAAATAATTCTTATTAATGATGCTAATTGAAAATTTCTGCAGAAAATGGGGTTTAACTGATGATTTATTAACGATCTATACAGTTTTCATAATTAAACTTATTAAAGCATCAAAGTTTTGTAGTGTTATAAATGTATCTGATAGAATGCTGAACATTTCAGAATTGAATATGGTGGTCAGTTAGCAGTTACTTTGTTTTTGAATGTCAAAAATACATTTATAATTAAATATGTATGTGACTTTATCTAAATGATTATAGGCTTGTTTTTATGTCTGTCATGGAAATGATGTATGCACACATGCATATATTTATTTAGATAGTAAGGTGTGATGCATTATCATGACAGAAAAACTAAGTCTTGTTATAATAAATTAACAGAGACCTGCAAGACATTAGCACTTTGATTATTGTCTTTATTGCAACACTACTTCTTTAAATGCAGGATTTCTAGACTAAGACAAAATAATCCTAATCAAAGACACCAAGATTTTCTAATACTATTATTCTGCTGTCAAATACGCCTTATAAGTGTGCACAGTAAGAATTTTACTGAGAAAAATGGTGCTAGCACCTGCCTTTGTCAAAGAGCTGGAAAGCTCAACAAATGAACTACAACTCCTCTACGAATAAAGAAATAAAAAAATTAAAAAAGGTGGATGTAAATATTCTTTATTACCCATTTAGTAGAACAACATTGAAAGGTCCAACATTAGGTTCAAGAAAAGCATTACAGATTAATTTATAGATAGTACCAAGCATGGTATTTTAGTCCTAACTTAGCTAATGTAAAAAATATACTGTACAGTGTTAATTTCTCTTTATCAATGTATGGCCTAAATACAAATGGACTTGCACATTTTATGTCTGTGATTATATTTCCATTGTGTTACTCTATAAATATTGTTTTTAAAGAAATACTGTTGCAATAAATGTACTAATTTGAAAGTAAACGTTATGCAGCTCTCTTCTGATGTTGTGCATATAGTAGTTAGTAAAATTAAGATATTTCTTGTTAGATAGTAGATGCAATGAGGATTTTTCTTATCATGAAATATCTGGTTTTAATTTGGCCATCAACAGTAATTATTACAGTGAATTATTTAAGGGTGAAACACCACAACCTCATTGTTGATGTTACAGGACATAGATGTAGTTTCTATAACGAACCACTCTATGCTTAAGAAGCAGGAATTGCTGCCAGGAACAGCCTACAAGTTTCGTGTAGCTGCTATTAATGCTTGTGGCCGTGGTCCGTGGAGTGAAGTCTCTGCGTTTAAAACGTGTCTGCCTGGTTTTCCAGGAGCACCTTCAGCTATCAAAATCAGTAAGGTGAGGAAGTTTTATTTTCAGTGCTATGATCAGGTATAGCATGCATTTCACATAATCTTTAGTTTAAATAGAGATGTGTGTATGCCCACTTATTCTTTAAGACTGAAAAATATACATCTCTTTGACATGAATTCTTAATGTATTGATTGATAAAAATATTTCAAAACAAAGTAAGTAATGTTGCAACAGCTCCTGGAAGAAATATTACTATATTTAAATTGAATAATTATTAACACTAGAAAAATTAAGTTTGGTACTAAATGACAGCACCTAAATAGATAGGTTAACTATGGATTACCCTGTAAATACTGACTTCAGTCATCATTTGCATTTTTATAAAGTACTCTGTAGACACTTAAAAAATTAATGTAAAAATTAAAGTTTTTGTACTGTTACTAATAAAATACAAATAGTTGTTGCCAGTTGGTTGCTTCAGTATTGGGGATGGCACCATAATAACTAGTCTGCATTGACAGATGTGCTTCAACAGAGCTCCATAATTCTGAATTGAGGATAGTCTGTGCTTTAACAGATGCTGAACTTCATTATCCTATAACTTCAATCATCTTGATGGTTTGTCATTGTTTGCATGTAATTTCTTCAAGTTTTAAGCCACATTATACAAGTTTATGTGTATATGTAACACATTGAGCTAGATGTTAATAATTGTTGTTTATTTGCAGAATCCTCATACCCATGTGAAATTGTAAAATATGTACTTTGAAGTGTCTGTTGTAATCAATGATATAATAACCTTTTCTTTGATACTGTAATTTTAAAGTTGCATTTTGAGTTATTGTATATTGTATTGCATTAATTTTGATATCTAACTTAATGACACATTGAACAAATTTACAAAAATTATCATTCATACATGTATTTAAGAAACTTGACACTTTTAAAGTATTTAGCTGAAAGTGGTATTGGGCAGGATTAATTTTATAGGATTTTAAAACAATAATGAAATTGTTTAATGTTTTTTTATAAAAGAAATTAGACATTTAATACATTTTCTCCTTTGTTTTAACTGTCTCTTAATGTAGAGTGTGCAAAGCACGTTTTAATGTAAGCTTGCAAGTACTTACTTTGACATTTCATTTGTTAGTACTGAAAGTATTGGTAAGTAACAGTGTTGATTTTATTCATTAGTTTATGACTAGTAATTGACTGTTTGTTGGTAATGCGTGGTTACAGACAAAATAAAACTTGCTATTTCATCATGCATAAGTTGTCATATGGTTGTGCACCTTGTTGAACAAAGTCAGTGATTGTGGACAAACTAAAGTCCAGATTTAAATGAACAAATCTGCTAGGAAAACTTTACAATATTTTGTACTACTTCTGCAAATCATTAGGACATCAGCAAATAAAACTAGCTCAAACTAAAATCTTTGAGTACATAATACCACATTTACATTAGTTACATTAAAATTAATATACACTTGGTATTTTGTAGGGAGTAGATGGAGCACACTTATCATGGGAAGCTCCACAGAATACATCGGGAGAAATTACTGAGTACTCCGTTTACCTAGCTGTGAGGTCAGCTACAACCGGTGGACAAGGAGATGGAACTAAGACTACAGTTACATCTAACCCTTCACAGCTTGCTTTTGTAAGAGTTTATTGTGGCCCTAAGGCTACTTGTACAGTTAACAACAACAGCTTGGCTTCTGCCCATGTGGATACAACCATGAAACCTGCCATCATCTTCAGAATAGCTGCTCGTAATGAAAAGGGATATGGTCCTGCTACTCAGGTCAGGTGGTTGCAAGGTGAGTGATTTTGAACCCTTTGTGTGTCTTATACAAGTGCTGCATGCATGCACACACTTATCATTTATATGTTGTCTACATCTGTAAAACTTGTGTTGTGCAGAAGACCATACACTTGTCATTAATAAATATTCCATGCTTTTTGTTTGTTTGTTTTTACCACTTGTTATATGAAATTTTCATAAATTGGTTCAACATTATTTTTACTTTTAATAAATATTGCATTGTTATTTGTATTCTTTGTTTTTCTCTGAATTTAAATGTGTAAAAATTTCTGTTGTTGTTTGTGAAATAGCTTATCTTTTGCTAATGATGTATGAAGAGATGGATTTCTAATATTAAATACTTTAGAGCTTGCTTTTACAGTTTTTTGTAAATAGTTGTAACAATTACATTTATGGTAAAATGTGTATTATAATATAATAAATGTTGTATATTAAGGTATTTTTGGCCTTTGATAAATGCCAAATTAGTTTCTTCATTTTTTGTTTCATATGTGAATTTTAATAAGTTAAACATTTGTTTAAACAGAAATTATGAAAAATTACTTGTTCATGTAAACAAGTTTTTGTTTTCATAGTTTTTGTTCTTCCTTAACAAGTTATTTTTCAGTCCATTTCACTGGAACCATTGCTGTATACTTCAATAATAACTATTAAACATAATTTGGTTAAATGTGCTAGAGGGAAGAGAGTGTGTGTGTGTACATATAGTGTTATGTATAACTATTCAATCACAGTTGAGTTTATCCTGTTTCTGCCTGTTAACATTCTATTTCACTGTGTGACTGTGCTGTTATGTGGGGAAGTTGCAAATGCCATATCTGCTATCTTGTTTGCACTGATATGAGCCATTTCATACATTAAATTCCTTTTTTGAAAAGTTTTCTTCACTTGTTTCATATACAATCCCCATCCCTTCCCTGGTATTTGTGTATAAGCCTAATTTTTCGAAACATAAGTTTGGAAGATTGCATGTGTTTTATTTCAACTAGCTGGATTCCTCTGTATAAATTTTGTCTTGAATTGGAAGACTTATTGGTATATCTGTTGTTGAAGAGACCATTTTTGTTGATCTTGACCTGTTTGCTTTTTTGTTGTTGTTTTATTAGTGCACATATCTGATTTTCATTCTTGTTGTACACTTAGCAAGTAATAATGAAATAAAAATGGAACAATATTATCATAGATAAATATTGTTTAAGTATTTCAGTAAATTTAAGGTTTTGCTTTGTCTTTTCTTAGATGGTGCTCCTGCTGCAGCCAGAAACTCTGTTCCTGTCAAAAGACCAGCTGGGTCACTAGAAGGGTAAGTGAAAATTTGTGTGTTAACACCTGAAATGTAGAACTAAGTTATTTTTGTGATTCAGTGGTAGGAATAAAATATTCTTAGTTTAAAGATACAATCACAAGTATTTAAATGAATTATGATATTTCACATACAAGAACTTTCAAATGAAATTTTGTTCAAGAATGGTTCAAATGAATTACAATAGTAAAATCTAGAGTTCTGTTCCCCATGGAAGGCAGATAGCCCATTGCATAGCTTTACACTAATACAAACAAACACACTGCAAAGTTCCTGCTAAACATTCATTCCAAGAGCAACCTCTCGTGTTGTTTTTTTCATTTAAGATATTATGATTATTCATTCAGTGGAAATTGCATACCTATGACTTAAGGATGTTTAGCTATCTCTTGCCTTCATAGTAAAATAACTCTAACCAAGAGTTTGCTTTGAGAATTCATCAGATATGAGTCTCTTTGCAGAACTAAATTACTGTTTCTTCATTGGCTTACTGTTTCATCACTGTGCATGGCTTGAAATTAATGTTGGTAAACTAGCAAATTGTTATTTAATATTGCAGTCTTGCTTATAAAACCTAGAAGGCACATGAAAATTTCAGGTATACATTTCAGAAAGAAGATTCACAGATTCTTACTGCCAAGTATCAACATTCCTACTATATATGAATTTCAACCATTTATAGTATAAGACTGTGTAAGTTGTGATTAACATTTGCTTTTCACTTGTCTATCCCATTTCTGTTTTGCAATCTTGGTTTGAGCTGTATTATATACCCAGGCTGGTTATCAAGAAATGGACATATTGAGATTTCAGCTTCATCTCTGTTTGGTTGCCTATGCAATTAGTGTTGACCAACCAGCCAGATTTGCACCATCTAGTCTCTCTGGTATAAATTTTCAAGCTTAATAGTTAAATATTCTGTACTTAAGTGTTTGCTCATTAGAGTTTGTAATGAAACAAATCATGTAAACTGGGTATTTACCCCATATTTCTCTTAATCTGTCCATGATTAATGTGAAAGTTATGCCTTTTTGCTTCAAATGTTATGCCATCTTTTGACATTCAGACCTTAATTGTTTTGGTATAATTGGAGTAGTGTAAACTTTATTGATACAGGTGCTCATGGTCTTTAGATAACTTGTGAAGTTTGTGAAATGAAAATTAAAAAAAAAGTAATGAGTTTTGATATTTGAAAACATTGGAAATGAAAATATGACACAAAGATTTTTACATGGAATAAACACAAATTTACCAAATTCAAAAAATGAAATAATTATTGTGTAATTACAGTTAATTTTACAGAATAATAATATTGCTTGTAGTTGTATAAAGTTTGATGGATGATTTCAATAGTCCTAGAGAAAATGTGTGTATTTCTGTGTAAAGAGTTATTTACTGTCTTTTTTTTTTTTTTTTTAACTAATAGAACTTCCAAGAAAGTGAAGAATGATTAGGAAGTATCCGTGATCTTTATCAACATTTTGTCTGCACCCTGGGACCCAGTCCTTTGTACATTTATTGATTTTACCTTGGGGCCCATAAAGCACGGTGTACATTTGAATTGGTGGTTTTTACTACTTCCCTGTGTCCATCTTACACGATTGGATTTTTGCTGCAAGTTGATGGTTTATAAATCCGTGTTGGACTAAGCAGCTCTGTCTGCTGTAACCAAAACGTATACTTCTCAACTGCATTTGTACTTGTGTGGTCAATGAACTGCTTTATTTCTGAATATCATTTTGTACAAGAAAACCAAATCTCTTTGATTAGTACGTGATACCTGTTTCACGAAAGTATCTGAACTTTGAAAAAAAAAAGGTTTGATCTTTATTTTTATTCCAGTTTTAAGAGCCATCAATTCTTGTGCGTAATGTCTGTAAAGTTAATTACTTTCACCCCATTGAATACACAAGAATCAGTTGGAATATATCTTTTGAATATTCCATGCTTGTACACTGTATATTGGAAGCAAATGAGTCTTTTGATGGATATAAAATGAGAAGATTTTGTATACAAAGTTTTTATCAGCAGTTAAAGATGGCACTGAATTTGAAAGTAAAACTAAGTGGCTGAAAGGATAGGAAAGAAAGCCAAAAAAGATATCTGGCAATGTTGTTATGTCAGATTCTCTTTACCTCTTCCTTTGTAATGATAAGATTGGTTCCCTGAGGCATGTACAGTTTTCATTTTTGTGTGTTCTATTTTGAATGTCTTTGATCCCATTATTATAGTGAGTGTCATAATTTTAGGTTCATAAGCTATCATAACAATATACAAGTCATGATCAGTCATAGGATCAAATGTTTGTTTTTTAGAGTATGATTCAATCATAAACTTTTATTTTGCAATATTTCATTACCATATCTAGATAAGGTTTCAACAGAATAAAATAAATTTTTTTCAATGTTTTGTTCTAGGACTTTCAATGTCTCAGAAAAGATTTTTTTAAAAGTTTTTTTGGATATCTCTCTCTTATGTTTTATTTGTTATTTGGTGAAAATCATTTTATTACCTAATTTCTGTCTCTACTAGCAACCTAATGAAATGCATAGAAAGCTACCAAAATATTAAATAAAAGAGTTAAAACTTGTAAGGTTTTCTAGGTTTTTGTTTTTTTCACTACAAATATTTTAAGTTATTTTTGTTTACTAGATGGATGTGTATTAAGTAAAAATACAATGTTGAAGTTGAGAGTTGTTTTCTAAGTAGCTGTATTGCTGTTAGGAATGAATACTACAGTCCTCAATTTGAAAACTTTTTAACCTTTTTATTAATAGTATAAAGTTAATTTTATGTAAATTATTAACACACAGAGAAAGTTAGAAGTCATTGATTAGATTATTCCTTGAATTTCACAGTATTTTCAGTCATGTTTAAGAATAATTTTTGTAGTAACCTAAAAAACCAGTAAGTGCAGTAGATTTTATTAGAGAAGATTATACTGTTGTGTATGTTATAGTGATAAAGTGTTAGATAAAAAGTAATGATTTCTATTTCCATGTCACATAATTATTCATGATATATTTGATTTAATGCAAATATGTTAAATGATGCGACAAGAATTTATCAAAAGTATAATATTTTTTATTTGTTTTAATATAGTGGCAAATTTGTTCTATAAGCAGCTCTTTGCCAAGAAATAGCTAAAAATATGCTACACTGACATTAACAATTATAGCTTTTGTCATTACTTGTTTGACATTATTTTAAAATCGGGGTGATGCTTGTGTTTTTATTATTACCAGTGTTTCGTATAATTATCCCATTAACCTTTTTATTTTCCCCAAATGTGGAAATGCAGTTTTGTAAGGTGTTAATGTTTGAAATAAGTGCGTAGAGGTGTAATTTTTATTCCAAACTTTGTTAATTAGCTATTGTTCAACTTTCTAACAGTTATGGCTCCTTGTATTTTTGAACTCAGTTACTTGTTACTTTTTAATGAAAATACAGGATTTAAACAATAATTTCACTAGAAAAAACAAAACCTGTACACTAAAGATTGAAATATCAAGTACCAGAAAAGAGAGAGTATCTGTAAGGCTTGCAATTTTGTGTAACAAATGTGTCATAGTTGTAACAGTATGGTCTAATATAAAAGGCCTCAGTATTTTAAAGTGATTGTCTTATTTGCAGGCTTGGTACCTGCTATAGTTTAACGTAGGTTGAATCTTGTGCAGAAGTGGTTTTCTTGCATATTAATACTTCTGTCACTTTGTGATGTTGATACCCACATTATCATGTTAGTCTTTATGTTGTGCTCCAACATTTTTTTTCTGTGTGTGTGTGTATACCTTTTTTTCTGTACTCTGAATAAAGTAAGCTTTTATGAAACTGTTAAGTAGGTCATTATATCAGTAATTTACCAGTGACTTTTGTAGAATTGAAAACATTTAAAATGATTAAAGAAGGATATTAAAAGCAGCAGTTCTCATGTATTAAGTAATTTCTGAAATGTTACATACATTAAATGTTTTTGTTCACCCAATAGTAAGGTAATCATTACATGATTAATCAGCTTCTCTTCATTTAAAAGAAAAGTTTAATTATGCTTTTTCAAATGGTTACCTTTAAACTGTATGCCCCTGTAGGTACCCCTTTTAACTTTTTTTAATCCCACTATCTACTGCTAATTTTAACTTTTTATTGGTGTATGTTGATTTGTGTAATCAATATGATTTTGGTAGATTGTTTAGGGGAATAAAAAAAAAGCTTGTATAGTTAACATGTATATAGACTGTTCAAATTATCTCCACCTAGAATAACATCAGTTGCAACATTTCTCTAAACTGTGAATTAAAGTGCTGCACATATTTGTTGTGTATATGGAACTGTGGGTGCATTGAAAATAGTGTCAAGTCTTACCATGCCAAGAGTTGGCAGTGGGTGCCATTGACTGGGTGCATTCCTTCTCATTTGTCAGTTGAAAATTAAAGATAGCTATAGAATTGAATGGTTTTTTGGGTAGCTTTGTGTAAACATGAAAAAAACAACAAAAATTAATTGTGTAATGTACCATTTTACATTTTATGTCCACTTTTCACTTTGAACATAAATCTTACAAATACTATATGAATGGTATTTCACTGTTGAACATTTGCATCTTGTAAAAAAAATTTTTTCCTCCTCTCCCAAGTGATTTTTTGTTGAACATTCAAGACCATTTTGTACAATATTTAGAGTTTTTTTAAAAATGCAAGTTGTGGAAATGTCTGCCTTCAGAAGAAGGTGTTAACTTCAAGAAAATACTACTCAGCTTTAATTTTTAGTAAATTTACTTTTGGCAAGTTTGCAGGTCAAACATATAAAAAAAATTTAAAGACCTGTGCATACATTTCTAAAAACAAAATAACCAGCAACAAACTGAACATATTGAAAAACAAGACCTGTTACCTTTTTTATAAAGGCGTAACTAACCTTTGCTGGATGTCTGCTGTCTCCAGATGACTGCATCAGCAACATACAAAAACAGAGGGATGAAGTGTTGAAATGCCCACTGGTTATTATTATTTGTGATTGTTTTTACTAAATATACAAATAATCCAAAGCAATTTTGTGAAAACTTTTGTAGTTTATAGAAATTAGATGTACATAAAATTAATGAAATTTTTTTCTCAAAAAATAAGTAAAAAAGTCACTACACTTATTAAATATAATATTTGTATATAGTTGATATTAAGACTTGTTCATTTTCCCAAATCATTTAACTCTACTTTCTTAAAAATTAAATTTAAAAAAATCAAATACTCACCAGAAACCAACCATCAAATACTTTATTAATATATTAAATGAAATGCTAACACTAACTATGTTAACATGAAAATTTAAACTACACTAGTTTAGAACATAATAGTTTCTCTTAAGACTTCATCAGGATAATGTGCAAAATGCCTCATGTTATAATTTTTCTTCTATTTATTATTGAGCTTTACTTCAGTTCAAAAGTCAAATAAAAACCTCTGAAACAGTAGTTTCACCTTCATAGTTTTGGTAGTCATGTTGTAAACACAAAAGCAATCAAATAGTTCTATAATGATTATAAACTGTTTTGGTGGGTGGTGTTCTATATTAACTACTACCAAGAAATTGCTATGAAGGGAGGAGATTGGATGACTAGATTCAGAATCATATTGGTTTATACTACAACTATTTTAATTGGTTTATAATAATTATCATGTCCAAAACTAGCCAAGGAGCAGTACAAACTGATATACTAAGAATAATTTCCTCTATAGCAGCAGATCTCAGACTTTTAGACTGAACCCCCTATTGTTCTCGACATGCATATACTGTTTGAATATATGTATCACAAAATATTGTAAATTGTAGTGTGCTAGGGGTTGATAAAAGATGCATTAACTATAGAACAGAGTAAGTTTTATGTGATACATTACTTTCTTACTAATAAACACATGTGCAGTATTTTTTTATATTTTTTTGTCAACCAATTTGTGGTACCTAAGATGTTTTTGAACTAGAGCACCTGTTTTCTGGATGGTTTGCTATTTTTGATTTGGTAGTTTTTACCTGTGATTGGATGAATAATTAGAATGAGTATTCCCAATGCTATGGTGCCATCTATATTTATACCTGTTCTATTGTAGATTCAGCATCTCTCACAATTTTGGCTTGTTCAGTTTGTTTTCTAGTACAATTTGTTATTAATAGATTCTTTCCTCTATTCTGTAGTGCTTATATCTATCACCTTTACAGCTGTTTCAGTTTTCATATACCTTTGTATGTTTGCTTAGTAAAGATCTAGTATTGATGTTGAAAATCAGTATACCTGAATAACATGCATTTAAACTATGAAAACTGCTTCATTATTGTAATGTAAATAAAAAAAAAATCATACCCTTTTAACTTTTTCAATAAAATATTCAAGCATGAGAAAGAAGTTCATAACATTTTAAGAAATAGTGGACCTTATTATTTTATGAGAGTTTCATTTAGGATTTTTGTACCTATGGTAAAAGTTTCATTTTTCGTTAACTTGTATTTATAAAAGAAAACAAAAAGTAATGTCTTAATAAAACTAGAAAGTAAAGTTTCTTATCATTACAAAACCTTTCTGCTTTGGAGGCAGTATTATGTAACAGTCAACTCCACTATATGTTGGTAAGAGAGTTGGCAGTGGATGATAATGACTAGCTGGTTTCCCTCTAGTCTTGCACTGCTAAATTAGAATTGGCTAGTGTAGATAGCCCTTGTGTAGCTTGTGCAAAATTCAAAACAATCTTATTATATATTACTATTTGGACTTTTGATAAAGATAGTAGATTGTCCAATCTTACTGCTGACTTTCTGTTATCTCTAATCAGTTTCCTAATAGCCTCCTTGACTTGGTTGAAGTTCTTTTCTGGGTTGGAATAAAATTCTGACTATACCCTTGTGTCCTCAGCATTTGGCAATATGGCCACTGCCTCCACCCAGTGGGCTACAGTGTTGCTTCCATCTCATGATATTTGGCAGGGGCATATCAATAGTTGCCAGGGTGATGGTGGATGAAATTGTCTTGGTAGCTACGAATATCTCGCAATTTATCTCCCAGGAACTTAGTGAAAGAGCAGAGATCTCTTACTTGATGACCTCTAAAGCCTTGGAAATACCTTTATCAAGTGCTATGGTTTTACAGGAAGATAGTGCTCACAGTTTATTCTCCTCCAAAGTATCTGAGGAAACCACAATGTAGAAGAATAGCTAATTACCTGATAGGAAGTGCTAACTCAGGTACCTAAGGTTGATTCTATTAATACCCACTAGGTTTTCTGTGAATACTATCAGATTTAGGGCAGCTCCTGCTACTTCAGAGGTGTCATTGTCCCCAGTTTCTACTTAATAACAAGAAGTCTTCCATGTCTTCAACAGAGCAATAGGTCAAGCTAATTGGCTAGTCAGGATTGAAAGCCAAGATTGCCAGCAAACAAAACATGGTATTTTTATAGTAAAGATTGAATATACCAAAATAGTGTGCTTTTTTTTATATATATATAATTCAAAAGGTTCAATCAACATCATGGAGTCAAAGTTTTCTTTATTGATAACTACAAGACTTCTTGTGAAAATTTCTTAAAGTGCTATCATTAAGGTTATATGACATTTTTCAGGATTCATCATACATATGTATTTAGTTCTGTATGAAGAAATGTTTCTGAAGCACTAGTATATATGTGGTCCAAAAAATTTCATAAAGGACTTGCACATAATTCCACTCTCCCTTTCCTGGTTGTTGTTTGTAAATTTGTGAAATCTTCCACCATTGCCTACTTGCCATAAAATATGATAGGTTCCAAGAATGATATAGCTTGACCAGTAAGTATAGTTTCTATATCTCTCATTAAACACAACTCAGCAATTTTGTAAAACACTGTACACATATCCCAACTCTGAGAGCCAAGTACTACAACTCTGGTGTTCCAACACTTGTTTGCCTCTATTACAACTCAAATATAATTTAAAAAATAAAGTAACACTGCATGTAATTTATTATAACTTCCAAAGTACAATCGTTTAGCACACAAAATATACAACCTGCACATCTACAGGACAAATATGGAGAAAATTCATAATATTCACCAAATATGAAAACAACTTTTAATCAACGGATCAAACACATTTTGATTAATAACTACAGTTTTTTGCCAGCACCACTAAAATACACACAATCTGTGTTCGCATCTTAATGCAGTATTAACCAACTACTGCAGTGTTTGCTAATCACAAACGCCTCACTATTCTAACCAAAGGTCTTTGAATTCTCTTCGTATTCACATTATTGTATAAAACTTCCACAAATAGATTTTTATGTAACGTGAAACGTGGTTTTACTCCACGCACAACTAAATCACACTAAATAAAAGTACATATCTCATGTTGAGAGACTAACAATGATAACCAATAGTAAACAACGTTCATGGTCACAGCTAACACCTGTAACATTGTCGTCTACGAGATGCAACATCTGTTGAAGTTGATATTGTGGACAGAAAAAAAACAAAACAAAAAAAAACTACTCTGATAAAATCCAACATAATTTTTCTCTACGATTTATCTTTATTAAGGGCTTGGCTATTTTGCTGTTCACCTGAAAGATTAGTTCACGAATGTTCAGTAAACAACGATTGCAAACTCCTTTCACCTTATTAATACGTTATAATGTTGCATAATAATTATAATCATGACCAACCACCAGCATTCTATGATTACATCTAAGAGATACCTCACTTGTACTTGCTGCACTACGGGTAATATAGCTTCATCTCACTAGCTTACTTTGAAAGTAATGGTCACCACATCGATTCAAACGAATGATCACGTACAATTATAGTCGGGTGGCTAATACAGAAAACCCTGTACATATCTTGCTATAAAGTTAACTGGTTTGAAAAGTAAGATAATGCTTCCTTTTAACATTCATATACTACAAATATGTCAACTGTTATCCTAATTCCAGTGACCTGTGGTATTTGAGAAATATATCGTTTCTCTCTTAAACCTAAAAAATAAACGTGGTTGATCCACCCACACTTTTGTTGCATTTGTTTTATACCCATGCGTGTATAGTGCAATTATTGTTTTCTATCTATGTTTTATGACATTTTCCTGCTAATTATACATTATCATAGGTTATTCCATTATTCACATAGAATATGTTACATTGTTGAATAATATTTTTAATCTGGTCCTGTTGTGTTTTCTAGTGCCATTAACCATAAGGAGCTTTTAAAATATCTGGAGGATTTTACCTCCGTATTTTAACTTGTGGCATTACCAAATAAAGTGAGTTGTAAGTGTACTCAAACTAGATACGGGTTTATTACTTGTTCCTCACAAAAACTGCTGATTTGTTATTTATGGAGTACATATATATAAATAGGAATACTCGGAGAAAAGATCAGTTTGATCTCTGATGTGACATTCGGTTGACTAATACTCTGTTGACCTCTAACATTTATCAAGATAATTTATCCCAAACTGAATGGCATCGTATCCATCAACATCGCAGAGCTACAGTGTAAAACCTCGTAGCTTCAGAAAATGTTTGATTTCATTAATTCCATTTCATAATTAATTATCAGGCAATGAAATATCTACATTAATGACTTACCCTCTGGCTCTACAGCATGCCCAGACCTGCCTCACCATTAGCCTAAAAAAGAAACTGAATAATTAGGACATTTCGTAAATTAATTATCTCATTACCCTCAAGTAATAAGAAGATCGTCTCACAGAATCGCCCTCTCAGATTACCTGGAATGTTTTACATATTGAATCACCCACCACGACTTCAGCCTAGTTTAGTTTAAAGTCATACTGCCACGTCGAAACGTCAATTTTTAATTTACGGGCTTACAGCGGTAAAATACGGAGTTCGATTTTCTGTGGAAGACAAAGCGTAAATAGCCTATTATGCACGTTTGTGGGAAAACAAACTAAAAACTATCCTTATTCAGCTTTTGTTTCTTGTCCGTGATCACCAAACTACAGAAAACAAGCAAACTGACAACACCAGCGGGTTTACGAAGCTCTCGCCCGCGCCAAAAACAATTACACACCACATTATCATACATTCATATTGTTTTGCTTTTTTTAATTTATTGATAATATTTTTGTCGTTACAGTGAGCACGTTCACACTGGTAATGATAAGTGGTCTTTTTAAGCGTTGTTCTTTGTTATTAAGCACAAAGCTATACCAAAAGCTATCTGTGCTCTGCCCACCAGGGGTATCGAAACCTTGCTTCTAGCAGTATAAACCAGTAGACGTACTTACTGCTGTGCCACTGGGGATAGGGGCAATTTTAAGAGTTAATATTGGCATACGCTAACGCAGTATGTTAAATCACTTTTAAGATTTATGTATTATTTATTACTTAATAAAGGTTTATCAGTTTTTCTCTCCAGCTGACGATTCAGAAAGTGTTTTCTCTTTTTCCCAGGTGTTTGAACAGTTTCCAACCCATCCTTTTCATTTTTATCCATTACTTTTCGTTTGTTTCATAGAACCGATTTGTTGATAGCGTCGTGTTTTATTTGCTGATAGAATGTTGATCTCTCTAAATAGTCGTTTCTCGATTGTTTTTAATACTTCGCTCGATGTATTTCCTTTCGAAACTAGCTCGTAAATATTTGCTTTTTACTTCACTTTATATATCATCAACTACAACGTGTAAATAAGTGTCAAACCAGGGAGTGTCTTTTGTAAAACATCTTGTGTATCCATTAACTGATTTGCATCAAATTTCTTATTTTGAATCTTCATTAGAACTATTATCTTCTTTGGAACTGTTAACACTGGGAGTATCATCAGTGGAAACTCACTTCACATATTCGTTTTGAAAACATTATTCTCGTAAAAAAAATATTTTTAAAAGTCGTGGCAGGTATTTAGTTTTTAAAGGAAAGATTTTACGTTTCCTAAACTGCTGTGATCAGGGATAATATTATCCCCTTTGGCCTCGCACGTGTAGATGTTAATTTCCTGAAAAGATCAGGAATAATCAGAAATACTAACCAAGGAATAGTGGATGTCTGATGGATATAGAGTAAGAAAGAAGACCCAAGTCAGTGAGGACGGTTTGGATGACAAGAAGCAAGACGACAGTGTGAACAAAGTATGTCACACCGGACTCTCTTTTACCAGGGCCATCTAGTGACTGGGATCAGAGGATCCAAGAGTGTCAAAAATTTATTTTTTTCATCAGCCTTTTAAAGGATGCCTATTTTAGTGGTAATGTCTTCACTAAGAATTTATTTTTAATAAATGCTTTTTTTTTCTTCCATGTATATTTTCAGGCCTTTCACAATTAAGTTTTCGCATAAAATACTTCGTTCATGCCCTACAAGGTGGCATGAAAATAAGGTGCTCAGTTGTTAAGACTATTGCACCACGACAAAACTTAGAGTTACAACATCAACGTTACATTTATAGCACTGGTGAATATGAACAGTTCGGTTTCTTACAACTATTGTACATCAAAGAGTAATCATATTCACGAGATACTCGCGACCATAGAGCATTGGTCATAAAGTGCTCTCTGAGGTAATGTCTTTCAACCACAACCACCTTACGGAACTTTTGCTGCAGCACTCTTCTTTTACATATTTTACTTATATTGCAAAACTAAAATTGGCATTACGGGAACTCTTTTTATCAGTTCCGTAGACTTTCAATCTCTCATTCTAAAGTTGTTCAGCCAATTCAGCTAATTATTTTGTTTCTCTAACTTTGAGCAAATTAACTATGGAACATTCGTTAGGAAAGAAACCGTTACTAGACCTACCAAGCATAGGGGCCTGCAGTGGAGTGCAGAGTTGTGCGAAAATGTTAATCCCCATCTGGATGCTAATGCCATCGAGACATCCTTAAGGGATAGTCAGAACATCGCTGGGGCATTTCCTTCGTACCTAGCAAAAGCATATTAGAACCTAATAGTAGGAATACAAATGGATCTCAGTAAAACATACCTATTGCCACGTAGGAGAAGAGTTCGACTAAACACTGCAAACGCTAAATTGTCACTTTTTTCAGTGAGATTGTAATGCTATGATCATGTTCCCCTAAGTAAATTAAGCCTCACACGCATAATGTTTGAAAGAGGGGGTTAATTTGTGAAATCAAAAACCAACACATGTTATGCAAAGTACAATGAGCATGCTAGTGCTACGGCAATCTCAAGGCATGTTCACATAGAAAATGTGTAAGAAATAGGTGCTATGGGGTTAAATCTGAAAACAGTTCTGGATGAAATATAGCTTTAAAAAGTGCATGGCTTCTCGCATAAAATCCACAAACATCACATGAAAAGTCAACTATGCATTCTGTTGTAACACTGCATAGGTACCTGGATTGAAATTAACATAAATGTGTATATTTTATTATAATAAAGTACTGTACAATCTGCGTGCATAGTAGTTATTAATTGTTAAGTTATATTACTAATTTAAACAATCTATACAAGAACAGTATTGCAGCTATTTCAATTAGTGTCTGTCATAAACGTACATGCAAGCATACACCATCCTTCTGGAGAGCTTTTCCATAAATAATTTACATACAGTTTCAATGTTAACAGAAGTGTCCTAAAGGTTGTGTATTGAAGCAATAGCATTCAGTCTTTCTTCGGTTTGTGTCCTCTCCAGTGCCACACCGCTTAAAACCATATTTCGATACACGTGATGGGCAGAGAACAGACAGCCCATTATGAATCTTTGTACTTAATTACAAGCAAGAAACAGGTTTGTGCACACTAAGGGTAATTAATTATTCAATAGTCGGAGAGAAGATGCTGAGCATGAACTCAGTAGCAGCACTTGTAACATCATAAAAAGCAGAGGGTCAGGCTTAACCCCTCGACGTACGTGCAACTAAGTACGAAAACTGAAAATAGCCAATGATTTTAAACTCTTTACTGAAGTATTCATCGTATTTAGCACAAACAACGCTTCGAAAGTAATGCGTGTAGCGTAAGTTCAGTCACTCTTCTCATATCCTTCTCGTTAGTTACGTATGTTAAGTAAAATAGTTTAGGTAATATTGTAGTTATTCTTTGGTTATAATAAATATTAAGTATTGTTTATTTTATTTATCGAAGATAATTTTTATTGTTTGTGTACGTTTTAATTCCAAAATACTGCCACTTACAGCAGCTTTAATTTCCGTTTCCCAGTTTCAACAACCACACTAACATCATATTATTGTTAGTTATCCGTTCCTCGGCGCAACAGTGGTAAGTCTGCAGACTTACGACACTAAAATTAGGGGTTTGATTCCCCACAGTTGACACAGCAGATAGCGCAATGTGAATTTTCTCTAAAACAAAGCAAGCTAGTCACCTAATTAGTGTTAACTTTGATATTTGAGTAATGTGATCGAAAACAGTTCAAACATTATTTCTGATTACAACTGAGTAAGTTTTTACAGTGTACGATTGAAAAGCTCGATCAATATTCTGATTACTTTGGGAATTTAATCTCCTTTTGCTCGGACACTCACATAAGCCCGTCACAGCCCAAAAACAAAATTATTAGTAGCAAGTTGTGGACCTCAGTTCCACAGACTGGTGCTAGTTTTTAACCTTGGTGACTTTTGTGTTGGTCACACCATCTGCTTCAATAATGAGATTGGAAAAGTCCAACTATGTATAGGTGCACCATTTTCTGACTTTTATTTCAAATTTGCCTTTTAAATCTGCTGAAAAAACTTTTCTCTGGTTGTCAGCAGTAGACTAAAATATAATGCCAAACAACAAAATATCGTTCACTTAAATGAAATACAGTCCATTGAACCTCGCAAAATGGCTGATGTATTACATAGGTAAAATAACACGAGGTTCCTATATATATAATTCATCTATTAAATAGAAACCCAATAACTCGATCACTTTCGAAGGGTTCACCTTTCAAAAGCGCTCAGGTTATAGGTTTCTATTTCATTTCTATGAAGACTTCTTAAACATACGTGTTTTTCTAACATCATGAATCCATCCGCTAAAAGCAATCTTAAATCTGCTTACATCATCCAGTTTGATCTTTCCTTGTAGCCATTACTAGTTTATCATCTGTTCAAGAAAAAGAAAAAGCACCAGTGAATGTTACCAAATTTACACACTTGAAGTCCTCACATTGCCACTCTGATATCCCTCCTTCTCCACAATCATTACTGAAATGAACTCGAGAGCTATCTACGCTAGCCGTCCCTGATTTAGCAGTGTAAGACTAGAGGGAAGGCAGCTAGTCATCATCACCCACCGCCAACTTTTGGGCGACTCTTTTACCAACAAATAGTGGGATTGACCGTCACATTATAACGCCCCCACGGCTGAAAGGGCGACCATGTTTGGTGCGACTGGGATTCGAACTCGCGAACCTCGAATTACGAGTCGAACGCCTTAACACCCTTGGCCATGCCGGGCCCGGAAGGCCTTCACTTAACAATTTTTTTTCTTGTACCATACCATTTTCTCATATCTCAACTTCAGTTTAGTTTATGTTCCTTTCTTTTGCCCCTAAGTTCTTATCTTGGTAATCACCTTTCTATCAAAGAATATAAAACAAAGCTGTCTCTCTTTATGTTCAATACACCAAAAGTCATGAAAAGTGAAATGCCTCAGTCTTAATCTGAAAAGCCAAATACGCTTTTCCAGTATATGTGTAAATAATGAAATAAATGCTTTCATTCAATCAAGATAAGCATTGGTCCCAACACTTATATGTCATTTTTAAATAGCATTTTAATAAAACTGCCCAAGAAGTCAATTTTTCTCTCCTTTGTGACCTAACATTTCTGGGTGTGGTTGTGGTATTTGAGAAATAGCAGGTCTATTTTTCTCTTTTGGCTTGGAAAGGCAAACATTTTCTTGGACACAAACTTACTTTTATTGTTATTTTTTCTCTTAAATACAATGGCATATTTAACATATAGGTAACCAGCTTTGTACTTATTTGATCTTATTCTTGACCAAATCAAATATTGTCAAAATTCATTTAATTTGATAGTTGCCTTCGCACCCGGGTCTGTGCGCATGTGTATGTGTGTGTGTCTGTGTTTATACGCTCGTATCTCGAAAAATAATAAATCGATGTAAATGAACATATTACATAATATGCGAAGTCGGTATAGGACAGGCCTCTCCAAATTTGATTTGTATCCAAATTCTGGATCACTTTGAAGCGTTTTTTATAATGGAGAAATAGAGCATTTTCGTGTTTTGTGGTTAATACCTCTGTAAAGTGTGATCGGATTTATATCAGATTTCATGAGAACATTAAGGTTGAACTTCTCATAATACTTCAAAAATGATCCAGCTCGTTAACAATTAGTAGCCTGAGAAGGATTTTCCGAGTTTTCGTATTTTTGTGACTTGATCGAACACTTATCATAAACAATGTGAATGTTAAAGCTTGAACGCCCCAGTGGCTCAACGGTATGCCTGCGGACTTAAAACGCTCAAAACCGGGTTTCGAAACCCGTGGTGGGCAGAGTACAGATAACCCATTGTGCAGCTTTGTGCTTAATTCAAAACAACAACAAAAGCTTGAATATCTTGTTTTCATTTTTATAATGGGAGTGAAAATGACGTGGGTGATAATGCACTCTGGAAGAATTAAGTGCATCATAATTTAAATATTCTTTCCTTGAGTTGATTGATTCAAAGTGCGACCATTCAACATCCTGTTTGTTTGTTTGATTGTTTTGGAATTTCGCACAAAGCTACTCGAGGGCTATCTGTGCCAGCCGCTCCTAATTTAGCAGTGTAAGACTAGAGGGAACGCAGCTAGTCATCACCACCCACCGCTAACTCTTTTACCAACGAATTGTGAGATTGATCGACACATTATAACGCTCCCATGGCTGAAAGGGCAAACAAGTTTGGTATGACAAGGATTCGATCCCGCTTCCATCAGATTACAAGTCGAGTGCCTTAATCACCTGGCCATGCGGAGCCAAAACACAAGATTTTTTCAACATCAAATATTTACAATCAAGATGTGTTACTTCCATTAGAAATGTAAACACTGTTATTGCTTTATTATATTAAAGAACAGTCGTTATATAATTTTATCATAATTTGTATACTATCTTTACAGCCAGTTATGGAATTTGTTTGTTGTTATTAGTAGTAGTATTTAAAATTGGACTGATCTTAATTAATCTCAGACAGTAAATGGACTAAGCGAACCTGGCGAGTTGTGGAAATGGGTAAACTGAAGATCTTAAAATGTAATTCGATGAGAGAGCAAGATAAAGATCAAAGGTACATTTTTTTCTTTAGTAATGCACAAAAAATAATGTGGCTTTTTTATATTCGTTACCTTTTGTTTCATAATATTGCAATGTTATGATTTTACTGCAGATCCTACCAAGTAGGGGCAGTATTCGAAAGTACGCATTTACAGATACAAGTTTTATGTGTTACAGTATGGTTATGTCATTGCATATTTGCGATGTGAGGCCAATATTACTACGTGGTTTTTCGCAAGTCGGTTATTATCCTTGTTAGCTGATGCATTTGATTACATTTCATGCAATAACATTTACAGGTTCAGCTGTTTGATATTCTGAAAATAAAACTAACTTTTTATCATTAATTCATTAAATGTTATTTAGATACACTAGTAGCAGTCTTCCATTACAAACCATAGTTCATAGCTCTTTGCAGTTTTCATTTATTCTACTTTAAATTTTAATTTGTGAAACATATTTCAAAGTTAAAGATCTGTTGTAACAACTCAATTACGCAATATTTTTGGAACATAACCCTAAAGAAACTGTTCGGTTGTCTCTTAGTCTAAGATGTCAGAAATTTGACCTTGTCAAGCTTTGGCACAAAACTGTTACTGCACCGGTGTTAGTTATACTTCAAAGAGTATTGCATATTGAAAACTGGATGTGTCAACTTTAATCAGGTGTGATTTATAATATTATGTTTATAAAATTAAGTTTCTTCTGTGACAGTAGTTTGGGCCAAAATCATTTCTACATGCACTAAGTAAGATGTACTATATAATATTCTTTGATTGTTATTTTCATTAACAGTATTGATTATAGTTTATAATATTTAATATATTGAAAGCCATTACTTGTTAATTTCATTTTTGATATTGTACTTCAATTATAGGGAATGTTTTACATTTTTTAGCTTCATATGTATATTTGGGACTAACATAAATTTCCAAAACTGGTCAAATCTCATGAGATTGCATTGGAATTACAACTCGAAATATCATTAACACTGATTATATTCCACTAATTAAACTCTGCATTCTGATCTTTATAATTAGAAGTCTAAGGAAAATATATGTAATTAGCTACACTGATTACCAGTTTGATTATTAATGCTATTAGTTTTATTCTAAATACATAGCTTGTTGTGATTGTAAGTTAATATTAGTCACAAATGAGGTATAATTTATAGATGTAAAATCAAAATTTATAAATCATTTGTCAAACAATGGAGATAATAAAGACAATGGGAAAAATAGGCAAACAAAATTGCACAAAGAGTTAAACAGTAAATCTATATAAAAGTATGATGTATAATGCGAACAAATTATAAGAAAGGAAAAATATAGAACAGTAGGGTTTAATGGCAAGTGTTGAACAATAATGGGAAGTCATTGATTAAAAAAGTATTAATTATAGTTTAAGTATTAATTCATTTGGTTCCATGGTTTCAGTAATGGCTTAGTTGCTATTAATACTGTTTTCTAAAATACTTTGTGATTTTTTTACTTTGTATATTTTTTTGTCTTTTTTTACCCTTATCTTTATTATGGATTATTTACACAAGTACTAGGTGTACAGATAGACTAGTTTTTAACACATATTTTATGACTTCTCCTTTTAGAATATTCAGTTAACATCAAAGTGGCATAATTTTTTTTCTGTCATACTATGACAGAAACTCTTATATTGCAAACAGAAATACTGCTGGCAATTATAACCTCTAGTGCTAGTTCCTGTTGTGCCTGTGACCCTTTCTGTAATTGTCTGACAGTTCTACAACTCATACTTGACATTCAATAATATTCATTGTCCATGAGAAGGCTTTGATTGAAATTTTAGTTACAAAATGAACTGTCATCACAGCATTACATCACAAAGTAGATTTTATTGAAGTACTTTGTATATGCATTTATCAGTGAAAGTGTCTTGGTTTTCTATTGCAGTGCTCATGAAGTTTTCACTAAAGATAATAATTAAGTTTGATTTTGATCGTTTTATATTTGAAATGTACTTCTTTTTTGTAATTTTTATTGGTTAAATCTGAAACATGTCAGTGTTTTAAAAATTTCAATTGTTTTATTTATTATTAAGCTGTAAAAATACTACCTAGTTATAAAAATATTACCCGGTTATTATTTGTGATGATTGATACCATATCTTCCAGTATTTGAGTTTTGAAACTATACATCACAAGGTTTATTTTAATATTATCTAATTGCACCAATATTAATAAATAAAGTATTTCTTTATTGGGTAATTAGCTGTAGCATACAGACGTCGTGGTCATACCAATTCATATAGAGTATAAAATGTACAATTCAGTTTCAGACAGGTTTACACAACTTGTCTGTCAAGCTATGGCACAAAACCCACATGTCACTAATATGGTTTGTTTATACTCCTTCTCAGTGTATTTAAAGAGTATTACATTCTATCATATGGGCTATGAAAATTTATACAGGTTAATATGTTGAAGATTCTACTTGGTTACTTTTTACCCTCTTGCCAATAGACTGGCACTCCTTGTCCATTTCAAGATATAAAACTAAAACTGTTATTCCAAGAAAGAACTAATCATGAAGGGGAGGGCAAGTCCAGAGCAGGGGGCTTTGTAAATATTAGAGTAATATGTGACTGTTTCAGACTGCTTGTCTGGAGTATGAAAGAATTCTTGATGTTACTACTGGTTATGTTTATTTCTAATCTAAAAAAGATTTGGATAAATGCCAGTTATAGCAACTTCAACAAGCTACTCACTGCTTTTGGTACATAAAGATAGATATATTTGAAACAAATTTGTAGGATGTATTTACCCCTAAATGAACAGTGATTGAACAAAACTGACTAGAGTATTAAAGAAATGAGTTAGAGAATACCTAAAGATATGAATAAGGTTGGTTGATGCTACAGATTATGTAATTAGACAGGAGATTTCCATTTGAGGAAATGGGAATACAGTTTGGTAAGTTGCTTTAATTTATTGTTGCTCTTTATTCTAGTATAAATTTGATTTTGTTGGGTCCTAGGCATAACTTGAGGAAAAATACTATTCTTGGGAAGTTATTAAATATTATTATATATTTATAAAATAATTACTGTCTAGTAGAACCTTTTTTCTTTAATTTAAGTATTAAGACTTTCATTTGAAACCAGACTTGGTATTGTTGTAAGTGAAGACCCTTATGCCTCAACAGATATTCAGTGCTGAGGACTTTCATTATAGGATTACAAAACTCTGCCTAAAAATCCAAGTATCTGTATTTCTTCTCTATTAGTTACATAAGTATAAATTTGTCAATAATATGAAATATTGCTGGTTTTATGTGTGTTGAAGTAATTTTCCTTGCCTAACAAATGACACTGAAAACTGGTTTCAGGGAATAATTAATTTTGCCTTTGTTTTAATTATCTAGTTGTTTTGATGGTAAGTATTATTTTGACTTTATAGAAATTTGCCTTTGTAGTGTAAACTATTTTAAAATGATAATTAGATCACTGTTAGAATATAATTTGTATTGTATCATATTTAGGATTGTACTTGTGGATTTTTTAAAATGTATTTGTTATATTCAGATTTTGCCTGTTATGTTTTTTTATTTGGTATTTGTACATTTCACACATCACAAAAGGTTTACTCTTCTATTAAATAAAACAGTGATATTTAAAAAGCTGTTTAGCCTATAAAGTGATGATGTCTTCATATTTTGCCAAACATTTAGCTGCATTATGAGTAAAGTTTCATTTGTAAAATATTTTTAAAGTTAAATGAAACATTTGAATATGCACTAAAGCTGCTTCAGGCTGTAGATTATTTTATTTCTCTGTATATTCTGATCTTTACCCTGCTACATTCTTTCTGCTGAGAAGTAGGCTTGAGCACAGAATTTTAAGAATGTAAATAATCATTAAAATGTATTATTGATATTATATTGACAATAAAAAAAAAGCTTAAACCTGTTTTCATTTCCTGGTGAGTTAGTAAAAAATATTTTAAGATGCCCTTTTTTCCAAATTTTGGTCTTAATTCTTCATACACTTTCATCTCCAATTAGAATATTTTTCACATATCATACATTTAACATTTATACAATAAAGAGCTGTAAGTTAAAGCAATTTTACAAGACTGCTTGTGAACTAGTTTTGTATGTGCAAATGGCAGAAATCCCATTATATATGTAATAAACATAAATGGTTCTGTAATTAACTTTACAGGGTAGCAATGTTTGCCATTAATTTTTATAATGTCATGTAAATTATACTTGTCACATCTCGGGCCTAGTGTGATCAGGTGAGTTGAGGTGTTCGACTAGTAATCAGAGGATCATGGGTTCGAATCCTTGTTGCACAAAACATGCTTGCCTTTTTAGCTGTGGGTGCATTATAATGTGACAGTCAATCCCACTATTTGTTGGTAAAAGAGTAGCCCAAGAGTTGGCAGTGGGTGGTGATGACTAGCTGCTTTCCCTCTAATCTTACATTGCTAAATTAGGGACAGCTAGCAGAAATAGCCCTCATGTAGCTTTGCGTGAAATTCAAAAACAAACAAAAAAAACAATTGTCACATCTCTGATAGATTTTTAATTTGAGAAAACTCAGACAAAAATTAGCAACTGCTCATCTCAGTACTTTTTTGTCTGTGCATTCCAAAACAGGCCAAGATATTTATGTCTTGCCTTTTTTTGGAGTTGTGTTCAAATGCTTAATACTGCTTTTCGAATAGAATTAATGGAATTTTCATCATTTAAACAAGACTACATCTCTTGTATAATCTTTTGGTTTAAACTAATACAATCAAAATTAGATCATCATGAATCACATGTTGGTCAGGATGAATTATTTATTTGTCCTGCCTCACATGCTTGTAATTCATTTTAATTACAGATTTTTAGACAATAAGAAGGCAATACAACTTGCATAACTTGTCTGAAAAAGAAAAGTGCTTAATTAAAACTTGAAATTGGCATGTACTGAGTTTGATTTGTTTTCATTTAAATATTGTTGACTTTTAACATGATTTGAAATGTATTACTTTAGTCACTAATTTAAAAGTATTTTATCAAGCTGAATTCACTTAAGTCTCAGAACTGTCTGCTGTATTGAAGATTTTAGTTTCATGTCTGTATTTTAAATGTTCAACATTGTGCTTTCAATCAAAATAATCCAGTCTTCTACACTGTTTTGTATTGACGTCTCCTATTGTAGGAAGAGCTAAGATCTTATTTTGTTATTGCAACCCTTCTCTTTTCCATTGGTATGAATGCAGAACAAGTTTTTTTTCTTTGTCCTGTTCATGTGATTTGTGTTCAGGATGCAAATTGTAATAATCAAAAATGCAAATTTTGATTAATTGATCAGTTTATGTGATTGTAGTCAAGGCCATAACAGCTCATAAGTAATTGCTTATACTACACAGCTATAGTTAGAGTTCTGTCAAAAGACATTGTTTGAAGAGTTTGTGTGATTATCAAAAAATATTACATTTTAAAAATGTTTAATGAAAATGTTATTGGATGTTTTATGAATATTTTTTTTAAGGATGGAGCACAGTCTGTATTTTGACATAAGTCCTGATCAAATACCAATCATCTATGCCTCAGAATATAATATCACATTTGGTGGTTTGGAAAAAGTCCATCCATTTGATGCTGCTAAATGGCATAACGTACATACATTTTTAAAAGGTGAGATTATCTTTCTCATCCTTATTTATGAAAAAGCTGTAAAATAAATTCTTATTGTCAGTATTAACTTTTTCTCTCATGTTTTATCTTGGTTTGAATGTGGACAGACTACTTTTTAATAAAATTTTTGGGAATTCTTGTAGTAAATAAGCAAATATTTGTGCATGGTTATCTCTCACTTATGTCCTTATTGCAATATGAAATGTAAAAGAACTTTTATGAAATGCAAATAGTTTCTGAACACAAAAATATTTATAATTTATAATTAAATATGATTCCCAGTAGTTTTTTTCTTAAGTTGAATTGTAGATTGTAAAAGAAGTGTTTGAAAAGGCTCAGTCGGGTTTTGAATTATTATGTCTACATAATTTACACTTTTTTCTATGTAGATGCTAGTATCATAACTGATACCTCCACAGTGTCTCCCAAAGAAGCCACAGATGAAGACCTGATGGTTGTCCATCCTCAGAGTTACCTGAACAAATTGAAGGTATTTGTTGCATAATTCTTGTAATATTAATAATACATAATTTATATTAGAAATTGCACCTGGTTTTACAATCATTATCAGTAGTTTTTTCTCAATTGAATCTACATGTAATTTGTGTTTTGTTTTTAAAAATAAATTTAAAATAAGATAAACTCTGCCTATGTTTAAATCTTAGTTTTCTTTGTGTTACAGAAACTATAATAAAACTTGAACTTGGTGATGTTTGTGTACTATTTTCTATGCATACAGTGGAGTGCCTATGTAGCACAAGTGACAGAAGTGCCTTTTGTAGCTCTGTTTCCCAATTTTTTGGTGCAGAGGAAGGTACTCAGACCATTCAGATATCAAACTGGAGGCACAATACTGGTGGGTAAATGTGTTTTGTTTATGGGATATCAACTTTGTGTATAATTGTTGAATATTTTAAGAATTGGTATTTTAAACTTATCACACACTGTATAAGCAAATTAGTATATTAGCATAGAACTGTAATTTAATTCAAATTTTATTTAATATATTCACTAACAGTTGAGATATAAAAACAATTTATATAGTGGGTAGGACACAAAAACATCCTATAATGATGTGTCAAGAAGGTTTGAATGGAAGACTTTAATTCATTTAAAAGATAAGAAAAATACTACACTATTGTAGTATTTTGTTGTATTGTGTTAAAAGCAGCTTCTGATATGTCTTACTTCATCTCACACAAAGCTATCTCAATATTCATCTGCCCTCTAAGCAGGGCCTAAACTTTTCACAATCATTGATTGCACTGGTCTATTTACCCCATCAATTTCGTGCTTTTTCTAAACACACGTATCATGTGACTACTTTTCACCAATCACATTGTTCCACCTATAGTGGTACGACTAGCTCCCTCTGCTATTCTCACCCAATCCTTTTTATTTTTATTTTTTATTTATACTGTATTGTTTAGAAATGTTTTTTTTTCACGTATGGCTACTATTTATGAAAAATGCCATTAGCATTTTTTTTCAACAGTTTTGTTTAACGTGCTTGCATTTACTTGTGTAAACATTTTTTTTTTTGCAATTATATGTTGTTACTAAATTACACGAGTTTCAGCTACCCTTGTCTATCCTTTGGTTGAATAAATTGGGGTTTGTTTGCTTTTCAAAATGAGGAATTGCTTACAACCATTGCTCTTTCTACAATGTAATGTTCTCCAGACTCCTAACTGCATTTCCTCCCCTTTTTCTTCCAGTGGAGCATGGGAGTCTTTACCAGTTCTGTCTTTCTCCTTGGTGATTTTTGAATTTACTTTACCATATCTGTTCATGATTGGTACTCAGTGAGAAGAAGGCAATGCTGATTTCCCTCCTTCCACTTCCCCTGAATGTTTTTCCCAGGTGGACATGTCCTACATAGAATCCTCCTTCTAATGCCAGGTTTTAGATGATAATGTCTTGTTTTTATGATTGTATTCTCCTTGATTCTGGTTACCAAAGGTCCTTTTCCAACAGTTGAGTTGGGGAAACTTTGTCTCTCTTGTAATACTTGCAGCAGGACATACACACACTGTTCCCATGGTTGGGTGAATGTTTCATATCCTACTCACAATTCCAAATGCAGGTTTTCTCTTCCCTGCATTTCAGTTGAGTGAGTATAATTTTGCCTGTAATATCAGTTACAGCTATTACTCTGCTCTTATAGTTAAGTTGAGGAATTGTCATGACTTCATAATGCCAGGTTCAATTGATTGTACTTCTTGTTCCTACACTTGTTTTGAGTGTTTGTCCAGCTTTGACTGAAAGCTCACCTCTTCTTTGTAATTCTAGTTGTTTGACATATGGTACTCTATTTACTTCGGTTGGGGGTTGATGGGTTATATATAATGTGGTTGATATACCATAGCTGCACTGTCGATGTTACATTTTCGTTTTTTTTTCATCCTGAACTTCTTAATGTCAAGGACGAGTAATGGAACCTTGTTTGTGGTAGGGAATATTCATAACTAATTCTGTTCATATGTTGCTTTAGTTTGCACCTCTTGGAACATATTACAGTTATGCAAGTAGTCTCCTTTTCCACCCATTTCAGATAAATTTTCTACTTCCTGGAAAGAGAGCATATCTGTTCCAAAACTATTTTGGTACCCTACATGTGTGCTTCATTTTCATCTCTGAGCACACCCATTCATTCTGGGTGATTTCTTTACACTTGGTTTCTATGTTATGTATTTAAACCAGTTTGCAATTTTATCTTTGTGTGAGAGGAGGTAAAACCTCATAAATTAGATTTTTTGTGTAAGAAAAATGTTATATCCGATAAATACCTGCCTCCACTCACACACTTCCCACTCTTTTTTTCCCCCCCAACCAGTGTTGTTCTTTTATAGCCTGCAGATTTTTAAAAGTGAAGATTAAATGGGAATAGCAGAGGGAGCCAGCTAAACCAGTCTAGGTAGTGCTATACAATTAGTGAAAAGTAGTCACACGATATGTACATGTTCAGAAATGGTACAAAATCGGTGGGTTATATAGACTATAGCAAGTTGTTTAGATGTACTGTCTTTTGGTTGCTGTTAATCATGATCTACAACAATTTGGTTCTTTCTTAGTTTATTATATCTTTTCATCAGAATTGTTCCATAAGTAGAACAGATAAAAAATATTTTGGTGTTTGTAGCTCAGCACTAATACTATTAAAGTTGGTGATGATACAAGTAATACATGTTTACAGTGTAATACCACTGAAGTTGGTGATACAATACAAGTAGTAAAAGAAGCTTTAAAAAATATGAATGATGTAAGGATGAAAATACCAAAAAGTATGGAAATAAAGTAGAGATGAATATATATGAAACCATACAAAAATCTATATATAAATATCTAAATCTTTCCAAGAAAAACTTTTATCTACAACTAAATGCTGAAATACTTTCATTTGCATGAATTCAGCTTTGAATAAAAACTCGTAAACTGAATAATGCTATAAAGACTTACAATGACTAATTCCCATAAGCTTGTAACACTGACTTTGTGGCTACTTGTGTAGTGGCTTTGTGTATTCGTCCATACCTTGTTTTTTTAATTTCTGGCATTCCCATCCCAACATTATCTTTATTTTTCACATTGTTTTAATTACTTGTTTTTTTTCCTCTCAAACAATACCAAATAATATTTTATAATGAATGCCAGTTGTTATGAAGGCAGCAGTTTATCCTTGTATGATGAGTTGTCTTGATGAACATCATGTGTTGAAGTTAGTGAAATACTATTGTGCTTCTATGATTTTAACACACATGATTAACTGCACACAGTTGTTAGGCACAGATTGTACTCAGCATATCTTGGTGTTATATGTATACATGGTTTCTGTTTTTGGGTATTATAGCTGCTGCACTGAGGGAGCTACCCAAATTTAGAATAAGGTAATAATGATTTGTATTTTAAAATATCTCAAAGTTCAGACAGACATGTTTTTCTCTAGGCAGGCAAACTTGCACTTGAACGAAACTGGGCTATTAACATTGGAGGAGGATTTCATCACTGCTCAAGGGAGCAGGGTGGTGGATTTTGTGCTTATGCAGATATCACTCTATGCATACAATTCCTTTTAAGAAGGCAGATGATTCAGAAAGCAATGATTGTTGATTTAGATGCCCACCAGGTGTGTTCTTTCTTAAGGATAAAAAGCTTAACCTACATTGCAGTGTAGATATCCTAATCCAAAGAGAAAAACAAGCACTACTCTTATTTATGTTACAGACTTGTATCATGAAAAGCACAAATGATAAAACTTTTAATATATCTTTGTGATATTAAAATTCTAAATAGTAAAAAAGATTTAAGTAAGTGTAAAAGATTAAGATAATTACAAATATTTCAGTAGAATAAAATATAATTCTCTATTTTTCTTGTTCTTTCTAGGGTAATGGTCATGAAAGAGACTTCTTAAATGAGAGAAATGTTTATATTTTAGACATATATAATGGGGGTATTTATCCTGGAGATGTGCTTGCTAAAGGTAGGAATAGTTCAACTTACTCATCTTAAAGATCATTTGGTATACTTTAAAACTGATTTGATTTGAATTGTTTTTTTTTATCATGGAATGTTACATGTGATGTTTGTTTTCATCATTATTGATACTGATGTTGTTTTAGTTGAGAAGTTCAAATAACAAGATTATTTATTATAAAATTAATAACTGTAAATTAAACATCTAATAGTGATAATTAGTTATTGATGAAGTGTAAAATAAGCTTTGTAATATATAAGAATTTATGTATAGTGTGTATCTGTGAGAGGTACAAGAGTCATAATCCAAGCATCATATTAATGTGGGAATTATCACTTGTTTCCTGCAAATTCAATATTGTTTTTGAATCTTGAAAAGTTTCATTTCCTGCAGTTTGGCCAAAATTATTAAGTGCTGTTAATCTTTACTTGGTCATAGGTAGAAGCACAGAAATGTGAAAAACCTGGAATCACTTAAAAGGAAATTAATTTATTTGTTGCAAGAAATACAGAAGTATGAAAATCAAAGTTTAACAACATCTTGAGTAAAAGGAAATATTTCACAGTATTTTTAAGAAGTATCAGAAACAACTTAGTAGAAAAAATGTAAAATTACTGAGTTTATTTAGAAAATACCCTGGGAATTGAAATTATCAAATCAAACCAATTAACTAGAAATAACAAAAGATTAAATCTTTTTAATTACAAATATACGGCACAGAATCATTGCTTAAAAATTCACTATAAGTGATGTGAGGTGATTGAACCTTTACTATTTTGCTATGTAAGCTTGTTTATGTTAAAGCACTTGTTTGTTTTTATCACTTATTTATGCAGATATTTTATTAATAGCAATCTGGATCAGTGGTGTATTTTATGTCATTTAGGTGTGTATAAAAGGTAACAAAAATTGACACTTCACACTAAGATATTGAAATACAGCTCTCTTTTCTTCAGTTCTTTAAGGGATAATATTTTTACTAAATTTCATGGATGTTGTAGTTAATTATCACTACCACAGATAAATGTATGTCTCATTTTAGAGCACAGCCATATGAGTTTCAAATTTTGTTCCATCATAAAGAAAAGGTATTCTTAAAACTTTTTATAGTTTACCTGATTCAAGTTTCAGTTAAGTAATAAAACACTTAAATGTGTTTTTGTTCTTTATATAGAAATAAACTTGACAGTTGGAGAATTTATTTATAAATGTTGCAGTGAAACTCTTAAGCAAAATATTTTGTGATATTGAAAACTTTGTTATGTATAGTTAAAGCTAGAATTACTTTTGTAGATGCCATTAAACGATGTGTTGAACTGAGGCATCGTACTAAAGATGCTGAATACCTGGAGAAAGTAGATATGTAAGTTTACCTTTCAAATCATATTTATGGTTGGACTATACATCATTCTACCGACCTGTTGCATCTGTTAAAATAGTACATTTTAAGTTGAATTATGATTAGTAAATATTAAAATATTGTATATGACTAATAAATGTTTGTATTTGCCTTGTTATTGTTGGGGAATGCCTTCTGACCATGCTAGCAAATGATTAAAATTGCCTAACTCATAATAACAGCTACAATATTTTGGTTTGATATTTTATGAGCTCTGTTCACTGGAAGCTTTGGAGTCTTTGCCACTGACAAACTACAAGTTTTGTTTTTGGCAGTAACTCTTTTTAGTAGAAAAAGTGTGACTTAGAAATATAAATTCAGGTTAGAAAAGTAATAAAATATGTTACTGAATTGCTGACAACTAGAAAAATGCTTAAGACCATTTTTGAGTAAGCATCATGTATAGTAAAGATGCACGTGAACAAACAAAAGGAAAATAAGTTTTTGTTTTAAAAAGTCAGTAGTTTTAAATAGTTCTTCCTTCATAAGACAGGTCTTCACGGGGTACACTGAATGCAATTTCTTTGTGACAGGAACACTATTAGTACACTATCTTAACCCTTCCATTACAGGTTGGGTGGGATCCACTCAGCTTGCAACCAAGAAAGATCCATGAGAGTGATTATACAATGATTTGTGATAATGTACTCGTATGCTTACAAATTTTTGCAGGTTGTCTGTTAACATTTATTAGGCTTTCATACACAGAATGTAAATTTTTTAAAATGAATTTTTAAAAATTTTTGATTAAACATTTTCTCATAAAAAATTTTTTTTCTTTCTGAATGTTGACTATTCAACATGCAAAGTAATTTTGATTTCAAGATTAAAAGTACTTTTATGCATCAGAACATATTCAAATTTCATTTGCAAAATTTTTATAACATCCAGACAATTATAAAAATATTTTTTAAGGAAAAAAACTATATCTGCTATTTTCAGTACTGTATTTCTTTATGAGTTGGATCAATTTGACCAACTTTGTAACCTTCATAAATAATTAGGAAATAAACATAAATTATGCTTTTTTTCATTCTAGAAGGGCTACAGATTATAAAACAAAAACACAAATGTTTAGTCTAAATATTTTATATTGAATAACATTTATATATTTTTTTATCATATTGACCTTTCAGTCATGCCTGACTAACATTACAGAAGTTGAAATAACACAGCACAGATGCACTCATGTTACCATGTTCAAGAATATGAAACTGACCTTTACAAAGTGACGTGTCTTGGAGTGTTTTAGTACACTAGTATTTTGTGAAATACAGTCGCATTTCAGGTTTAATGGATTATATATGTATATACATTGTTACTATTTAAAATAAGTTCTTAAATTTCAGTTATTTTGCTTAAAATGTAGAATACTGAATAAAATATAGAAAATATTTATTTCTTCTAGTTATGAAATTTGAACTCATTTGCTGCTTTTTGTAGGTTGTTGTGCCTCATCAAATTTTGCATGTAGAGGATGTGAAATGAAATAATTTCTTTTAGGTTTTATACATATATTTATGCTTTTAAAAAACTCTAAATCCTAAATTACTATATTAGTACCATAGAATTCCACTATAATTTATCAAGCTTAGTAGCTTAGTTGTATTTGGGTCTAAAAAATTAAAATTTTGAGCTACTAAAGACTTGTCTTATCATTTAAAATCTGCCATGAAAAGAAAAGGTTTCTTATGTAAATACTTTGCAAATTTTTAGAGATCCATGTGGAGGACATTTTGAGCTTTTGATTGATTTTTCATGTATTGTAGACAGAAGTAGGTGTGTGCAAGTGTTTTCAAAAATGGAAAGAGGTGGGCAGAGCCTTTGTGTTTGATTCAATAAATGTAGTGATTTGTCAGCAAATAGAAGAGATAAGAGGTTCTTATTTTGGACTCTAGCTTGTAAATTTCAGTAATTTGAGTTCCTAATTGGTAAGAAACTATAGACTGTATTTGGACATCACAAGTATCTAATTTGAACAAATGCTACATTCAACATGCCACATAACAGACAAAAACTGGCAATTAAGAGTTCCTTTTTAGCATATACTTTTAAATTAAAAATTAACTAATGGATCATACTAAAATTTGAATTATCTAGAATTTGATACCAAACTTATTGACATATGTTTGTAAAATAGTAGTTTAATAAATTTTGAATGTGAGTCAACAAACATGATATGGCATGATCTACGACCAATGACTCCTAGTGATAAGGTAAGCAAATACTCCTGTGAAGAGACAGTTTTGCAAGGCTGGATGACTGGGTCAGCCTCAGTTACTTGACTTTTGTTCTGAACGTGTATCCCTAGTTGAAATGCTGGAAAACGAAAGCTGTGTTTGTTACTAAAAATATTTGTGTTATTTGGTTTTCAGATAATTATTTTTTAATAATTGTTTTAAAAGTTTCATTGTTGAAATATCAGGACATGTAGAAATATTTTCTTTTAAAATTTCTATGATACTGAACAAAGCAAAATTTTCAACAGTAGTTGTATTTATTACATTAAATGTGAATTGTAATGGATTTAATATTATGTATTTATTTTAATGTTTCTTTTAGTTAAATATATTAATTTAGAAATTCATTTAACTTGTATTGTTAAATTTGTATTGCACAAGTCCTGTCTGTTCTCTAAATTGGTAGAAAATTTTCTTGAGTAAGAATCAACAATACGTGTTTTATGAATGCACTACCATATCTACGAATATTGTTGCCAAGTGAACTTTCAAGAATTTCACCTAAAAGTTATAAATCGATGTGCCAAGAGACAGTTTAAGAATGTATTGTTGGTCTGCTACAATCAGTGTATTATAGGTCTCAGAAACTATACTTGTGACAAATACTTATTAATCAGAAAACCATAGATATTTGACTAGTAGCATTTATAGATTTTGAACATTACAAATTTCAGTGAATAACTTTGAATGTTTTAGTACAAGAGGATGTTAGATATTACTTTCAGTAAAAAGTTACATGTGCTTCAAGCTAGTTTGACATCAAGAGAAGTGGACAGTGTATCAGCTCATACTTAATTTGCTCATTGTGTACCTGGACTATTGATAAAATATTTAATTCCAGACCAGAGAGAATGAATATTATTTGTGAGTTTGTACATAAATTATTATCCATAATAACCATTATTATAAATTTTATTGTTGTTTGTATATTAAAATATATTTGTGTTAAGACAGAAAATTGTGTGCATCAATTTTGTTGCCATATATTGTTAGTTTCATATATATAAACATTTAATTAAATTAAAACTTTCAGCTATTTGAAATCTTAAGACTTAACAAATTGGAGACTTGTCCAAGATGAATTATAATACTTAACATAATTATTGTTGTTTATGCTTGGAATTTTTGAAAGAACACCTTGTAATGAAAGCAAATTACTTTAGAGTGGCTATAAGTTAAATTTTCTTTAAATCATTAAGTGCAATGGGAGTCTTCAACCAGAGTGCCTGAAGTCATGGTGTGTGAGAAGTCTCAAGAAAAATGTTTGGGAACCCGACCCTATTTTGTCAGTACAAAATTATGGATGGTTGTGTTTTATATAACCTTTATATAGCTGAATGGAAAATTCTGAAAAAAAAAAACAAAGAGTACATACATTGGTAGTTGATGAAAACCAAAGTAATTTTTAGCATTATTTTATGTATCAGCTTTATGTCTTGTGTCTATCCATAAATACTTGTGGGTTATTTTAAGTGCCAGAAACTTCTAAAACTGGGTGAATTTCAGTTGTATATATAGACAGTGCAAAATAAATAACTTTGAAGAAAAATATTCCAACTCTGCATTGTCAGTTTAGAAAATTAATTAATTAGAACAACTAAACATTTTGTTTAATCTGTATAATTTCAGATTGTGTCCTAACAAAATTTCTCAGTTTCCATTTCAAGCAAATATTGCTACTATGTCCATAACTTAAATCAAATGCACAGTCAACAATTATTTTCAAACTTCAAGATTTGTTGGTAGAACTAAGTCTCATATATAATATCAAGCCACTAAACCAAAAAGCTTGAAACAATTAAAGGCAAAGCCAAGATGTTTAGTTACTGTGTAACAGCTTTAAGTGTTAATTCAGATAACTTTAAATAAACTTTACAATAACTCGGGTCATTTCCTTTTATAGAATTACCATGTCCTTTAGAAGCTGTGAAAAAAGGTGTGGTTTTCTGTAACAGAAAACATGATGCCTTCATTTGTCCTTCGGCCTTAGGTTATACTACTAACACAAGATCAATTCATTTATGTTAGGCAAAGATATTTAATAAATTGGGCATTTTTAGAAAATGTTCTTTCTAAAAGTACTTGAGTTTAACAGTTAGGTGTCTTCTTTCTGCAACATGAACATATGGTTAAAACTTAACTTTTCAGTAACATTAAACATTTAACAAGAAAGAACATACAAGTATAACATAGAGTTTTTGTGTTTTTCTTAAATATATTCATTTAAAAATACTCTTGGATGAGAAGGAAGTGCTTACTTTTAAAGCTTTTATCTCAAATATAAACTTGATAGCAGTAAATGCCATATTAGTATTTCTAAAACTTAGGTGCTGAAAGCTAGCATACTAAAATGAGATATAGTTCTCAAGTGTGATTATTAAAATAATTTACCGAAAAGCAAATAATATAATTTTTTTTCAAATTAATCTTATAAAAAATACTTTCGTTATATAGTTCTCAGGTTTCATTGACCTAATTAAGTTTTAAAAACATTTCCAAGGATCATGTTAGTAGAGATTGTACAAAACAGGAGTACTTTTTAAAGCAGTTCCTACACCTTCATGTATTGATGTAATTTTCACCATTTAAGCTTCATATTGTTGTAATATCTGTCAAATAACTAGTTAATATTAAGTTTTAAAATGCATTTCCAGGAAAAATGTTACTAGAGATTGTACAGGAAAGAGTGTTTGTTGAAGCAGTACAGATGTTACATGTGGATTTATATGAACTACACTATCTGTGAAAAATATTGTAAAAATGTGTCGGATAATTAAGGTAAATCAGAGTATCATGTATTGTAAATAGGAGAGTGTAAGATAGTTTACCACCAGTGAAGTGTTGTTATTAAAAACAACTTGCAGTCATTGTACTCTGAGGTTTCCCACAACTGAGAGTGAAGAACAAAAGATAGCTGTTTGTGTTCTATTTGCCTAAGTGCATTCTTATATTAGGTTATATTTACTACAAAAGGAACATAAGTGTGTTTATTGTTCTGAGCTATTCATAAGTAAGGTGTAAATATTGGTGATTCAAAATATTTTTCCATTTCAGGCACTTAGAAGGAGCCTTGAATGAGTTTCAACCTGATATTATTGTTTACAATGCAGGAACAGACATTTTAGAAGGTGATCCATTGGGGTGTTTGTCTATAACACCAAAGGTAAAAGAAATAACAATATTTCCTTACTGCTCATACAGTCAACAAGCTTCACAAAGTTTACATACACTGAGGACTCAATTGTTTTGAACTGAGTAAATCACCTTTCCCAAATTTTAGAATTTTTTATCTAATTTATTTAGAATTATGTCAAGCTTTAGATAAATGGTCCTCATGTAGAAGCAAAAATCATTTATGTTCTTTCTTTGTTTTGTTTTTTTAAATTTTGAACAACTTCTGAACCAGCTGAAGATGCTAAGCTCAGTAATAAAGATCATTTCAGCTTCATATGCAGTACGTGGCTTGCATTATCAAACATGGTCAAGTTATCCTGTATGTCAGTCATGGAATGAACTTGTGATACAGTGATACTGTAATTGTAATCAGAAGTGGTATTATATACTGTTTTAAGGATAGAATAAGCACTAAATTAATAATATTCGTTTTCATTAGTAAATAATAGCTTTATAACATTTGAAGGATAGGTTTAAATTAGGGATAAGCTATTCCACTAGGGTTTGTAAATTTCTTAATTGGTAAAAGCTGGTGAGTCTCAAAATAATGAAAACATGCAACTTCAATAGTAATGTAACTTTCTCTTGACACTAGTAGATTGTAGGACCAAATGAATCACTGAGTAAGGAACCTGATAGCTCATGTAGTTTTGAGAAGTAAACTTTTCTCTTTCAGGGGTGAATTGAGAATGAACATGAAATGTAAAAAGTGGGTTTTAGTTATCTTCAGTGTAGCAGGTCTTCATGACACGTAGAAATGTTAGGTTGGCTTTCGTTGAAAGTTTGACTGATTTCTTGTACATATGAAAAAAGGCAGAAATGGTGTATGGAGTATCAGCACTGCAGTGTTTTCAAGGGATATGTATCTTCATCGCTGAAGGAAAATGTTTACTTTTGAAAGCACTGAAGTTGCTAATTTTATCAGTGAGGTGGTATGTATGCTTAATAAAAGCTTTATTTGGTGGTGAGTGATGTACAAAGATAAGTACAGTTACAGCACTTAAATATCATTGGGAGGAGGGATGTACATTCTGCTGAAATTTTAGCTGTTGTAACCAGTAGGAGATGTTAAGTTGATGGTTTTGTGGTAGTTTTAGCTTTATTACTATATTAGAAAGACAAATTAAATTTTGATTAATAATCTGTTATTACCCAAACTAATTTATAAATTGGAACATTCCTTCACTTAAATATTTTCAACATTAAAGAAAAAAAAAAACAACACTTTTTCACATATTCTTTTCACAGTTTTTCTCGTTGCAACATTTGGATTTCCGATACAGTACATTATTTCATTTCACACAACTAACTATTCTCATCCTCTATATGCAAAACATTTTTTACTCATGCCACAAGCCTTTTATCTCATCTTAGTTGGAACTGATTGACTCCAATGCAGCAACGTTTTACCAATAACAGTGTGACACATTCTCGTGGCACACATGACTCCCTCTGTTCAATTTTACTAAACTATTGCTTTTTATTTGGCAGCACTTGTGTTTAAACGTTTTTCTTTTGGTGCTCTTCACGTGATTCACACTTGTAACTTTAGTAGTTTAATATCTGAAATAGGACTTTTTCATTAGATTTTTGTCTTTACTTTGAAGAAGTCTTTAGCTTGATTTCCCCATCTTTATTTTTTTCCTCTCACACTCAAATTTATTACATCAAACACTTGTTTGATATATATTTCTACAATGAATTCTGAAATACATGTTACAGCTTTTGGGTATCATACATCCTACTAGCACTATTTCCTAGCCTGAAGCTATCCATCATAACATTGATTGTTGTGTGGATCAACTTTCTTCTCCTGAAATTGTCCCACATCCTCCTGAATAAGCCAAACCTGCTTGGGTCAATGAAGATTATGATAGCCTATTTACATCACTGGATTATGCCATGTCTTACTAAGCCCCACATGTAGAATCTGTTAGATCTAATATGACATTTTTAGACATGATTTCTCAGGCATGTAGTATTATATCCATTCCCATGGTTTTGTATTATCCCTGTCCTTCTTTGTTGCATGATGGTTTTTCCTTTCATACAGATCACTTTTTATTAGCTAATCATCATTCTGACTGTCTGTTTCTCACTCTTAACAATTTGGGTTGATTTTTACCTGTGTGGGTAGTCCCTGATTTTCCTGTGCATTTAACCCATCTCCATTTTCATACCTTCCTCTTAGCCTTCTCTTCTAGAGTATTTATGTACTATCCATCTCTTTTTCTGAGATGAGACACTGAGGTTTTATCGAGGGAAAGCCTTTCCCTTATTAACTCCATGTTGACTCATTTGTCATCTTCAACTCTTGCTTTACACACATGGTTTCTTTGTTGCCAGGATCTTCTGGGTCAAGATGTGGCCTTGTTCCAGGTTTGTTTGTTGCTTCCTTATTGTAGGAATTGATGTATGTCTCCTTTTCTTTGGCGGTATGTTTTTGATAATGTACCTGAGACTTTGGAATAATGTGACAAGTCTGTGTCTCAACACCCTATCCTCTCCTTTTTGGTAACATGTTTGTCACAGTCATAGCCAGTACTAACCCCCTATTCCTGTTTTCTGTCTAAGTCCTCTTTCATTTTAATCAGTGTTAATAGGCACATCACCAACAGTATTGGTGACTACCCAGAGGGTTCCAGTACAATGGAAGCTCATGTGTACAAATTTGTTCCCCTTTGGTGGTCTTTTACCACAAATCCATGGGTTCTTTGAGTTTTTATTAGTGGGACTTGTCCTAAAATATTTTTCCTCCTTCCTTTGTTTCAGGTACTTGTTTGTTTTTTCCATGTCTTAGGATCCTACCACTGGCCAGAGTTTGTTAGAGACAGTACAAGACCTTCTGTCTCAACAAGCCATTGACCCTTTTCATCATATTTCTCCAGGCTTTTATTCCAGGCTGTTTGTTGTCCCAAAAACAAAACCTATAATAGACTTATTCTTCCTCAGTTAATTTATGAGTCATTTCTCACTCTCGGGTGAAATTTTCTTCAGTGTTTGCAGGCAACAAAGATGTTTGTTGCAAATGCTTATCTACATATCTCAATATCTTGTCAGCTGCAACTCTGTTTTCACTTTGTTCACCATGGGGTGGTTTATCACTTACATGCTCTAAGGTTGAGTCATTATTATATGAATGACTTGCTATTGTTAGCTTGTTCTGAATAAAAGTACACCCATTACATTCATCAGCTGGAAGCAGCTATAGTCAGTTGTTTGATTAAGTTGGATAAGTCATTCCTATGACATACCCAATATCTTGTTCATTTGAGTGTTCCTTTCAACACTCATATCAGTTGGGCTCAACCTTTTCCTCTTTGACTTTGTTTGATGGAGCTCTTAGTTTTTCATGCTTTTACTGCTCCATTTATTACAGACTGCAAGGTTCTATTTCTTTTAGGGATGCAGTCTTATGTGGCAGTCCGATAAGGACCCCTTAGGTCAGGCTTTTCACAACCAGTATAATCTCACAAAGGATTCTTTGACACATCTTGTTACCCTTCCTCCTACCAAATGTGGCTGGACAAGACTCGCATGTCAGTGGGTATTCTGCTTCCTCCTCCTCATCCAGATTTACACATTTCATGGATGCATCCCTTAGGTAATGTGGGCAGAGCTCAATAAACAGGAAGCATCAATGACTGGGGCTGAGAGGTCTTCTCATATCAACATCCTGGAGCTTCTTGCTGTACATTGTACTTTCATTCATTTTCTCCATTTGATGGGAAATGATATAGTAATGATCCATTCTGACAATTCTGCAGTGGTTGCCTACCTCAATCACCAGGGTGACACCTGTTCTTGATCCCTCTAGTATTCATATATTTGATCTTTCTTGGGCCCAGGTTCCAGGTACTTTCAGTGTTGTTGAGGATAATTTTTCTCATTCATACAAATTCTGTTCATTGGAGTAGTTTTTTGATTGTTTTGTTTTCCAGTGGCTTTGCCATCTGTGGGGTGGTATTCTTCACATAAATGCTTTTGCAACAAATTATCTCTGTTTTGGTCACCAGTCTGTAATCCTCTCACCATATTTGTCAGGTTGGATCAACTAATACCTATATGTTTATCCTCCCATTTGACTTCTTCACTGAGAAATTTTGATCATCTATACCATTCCAAGTCCTTCTGATTGCTTCTTACTAGCTGGCTCAGCCATGGTTCCTGTGATTTTTTTCCAGCTCCAACTTTACCCCTCCATTACCTCTTTCTCTGTCTTTCTCCCTTCTTCATCATCCTTCATCATTAGTGCTTCATCCAGTTCTTCCTGACCTCTATCCTCATGCTTGATTTTTATCCAGTCCTTGGTGAGGAGGATCAGGCTTTATGTGATGAGTAGCTTCATATATGGATCATTCAGTTTAAGCTTTCTACCTGGCAGTTTATTAGCATAAATTGAATTTTTTCTGTAGGTGGTCTCTGGGCCAAGGGTTTTCAGCTGATCAGTCCACTGTTCCTCATGTTAATAATTTTATTACTTGTTTTTTTTTTTCATTGAGGGTCTTCTGTATCCTTGATCTTAGGTTATTGAGCAGCTTTGTCCCACACTTTTTATTTTTCCTAATGGTATAGTTTATTTTATCTTTCCTACATTTTCCCTTCTGTTGCATTCCTTCTGGATTTGTCATCCCCCATGGCAGACTGCCCTTCTAGATTGAGATGTTAATGTGATCCTTCACTGTCTCATTCTGTTTTTGTTCTAGCCATTTTCCATGTATTCCTAGCTTCACCTTCCCCTTAAGAATTATTTTCTTCTTCTCTTAGCCTGTAGACATAAGAGATTTGATTTATTTGCCATCAATGTTTCAAGTGCTCTTTATCATCCTACATGTATTCTCCTTTATCTAAATTGTTCCTTTCTCCTCAAAACTTTAGCAGCTTGTAAGGGTAGCTCCTCCTTTTGTGAATGATTTCCCTTCCTTCCATTTTCCACTTTTACCCTCGGCCTGATCCAGATAGATTTCTATGTTTTGTAATTGCAATTCACTGTTATTTTGTCCACATGGTTTATTTTCATAGTTCCCATTCTTGCCTTTTTATACTTTGGTAGTCTTCTTCTGTTTGTGATTTTTCTCCTTCCATTTTCACCAGTTTGGTTTGGCTTTCAATTCAATCAGCTTATTCCTCTATTGTCTTCCTCCCATATTTCGTTATGTGTGTTTTCTCATCAGGACAAACAGGTTATCTTTTGTCTAACATCCTATTTTCATTGTCTATTGAAGGAAATTCCTCCTTCGGGCATGTGGACTACTTCTAATATGTTCATCTCTCACTATTTACAAAGGATTGTGGTTTCTTCATCTTTGGGTTATTGTCTTCTGCCTATAGCCATTGTTCAAACTTCAGTGTGAGTTTGACTAGGTAAGTTATTTTATTCTTCATTATTGTCTCTTCAGGGGCCTTATTTCTCTTTTTGTTATTATTCCTCATTGTTTGATCCTGCTCTGTCGCAAGTGTTGCCTGACCAGTTTTTCTTTAACCATTCTTATCCACACTGTCAAGCCATGTTACTTTGCATATTTTAATTTTATGGCCACAAAACACACTGCCCATTCCTGCCATGCCTAGAATAGAATAAATCTGTATGGTCTGCTTGTAAAAATAGGTTTTAATTGTCACCCATTGCACTATCTCTTTATTGATGTTTCTCTGGACTTTCCACCACATTTAACCCAACTTTTCTTCTGGTGGAGTCAGAGAACTCTTACCACATTCCAGTTCTAAACTGCTGGGGTGGTGGACCATGGGGACATTCTCCTGAATGTGATAATGAAATAGAAACAAAATATGTAAATGATTGAAAAAATATCCAGTTGAATTTAGGTTGGTGGTGTTCTGCTGGTGCAGGTGATGTGATATCCTCTAATATGAAATGTACAAATACAAGGTAGTGAGACATCAAAACTTGCAGTTCACCCCTTTGTTTGGGATCCCTCATTCTACCCTCACATGGAAGTCAGTTTCCAGTGGCCACATTTTGGATGTAGAGTAAAACTAATCATCTTGCATCTTATGGATGGTTATATTCATCCCTTAATTATACTCCTTCGGTGTTGTGGTTCACGTTGGATGTAATGTGGATTGCTGTGGTTATTTTCCTTCTGCTGTCCCATTATTTATCTTATTTCAAAGATGTTATTGTTCTGGGGTTGGTTCATATCATTTTCACTTTTAGGGAGCTTATTTATATTATACAGGCATTTTTTAAATAATGGATGTTGGGTTCACAGATCAATATATATCAACTCATCTTATTAATGTGTTCTGTTCAGGAGGTAGAGGGTTGAGATTCCCAGTGGCTTGGATTTTGGATGTAGCTGGCTTGTCATGTACTGTCCATTACACATCATCTAGGGGCACATCCATTGCTTTTACCAATGTTAATAATTAATGGGACTGATTTTTATAAATATTGCATGGTTTGAATTATTATCTAGCCATAGTTCTCTCCCACTTGAATGTGCTTCTCTCATTTTCTGCCCATATCTGTAATACCTTTTTCAGATGGGTGAAGAGTATACGTGGTTTAGAAATAGTGCAGTCTTTTACATAAGATCTTCATATCCACCTCTCTCATCTCAAGGAGTGTCTTTCACACTTAAAGGATGATTTCTTTTCATTCCTTTGCACCAGTCCTTCCACCCATTCTCTGTGGGATTCTTGGTATTTATATGAAAGGAAGTAATGTACCAAATTGAAAATTATAATTTTTCTATAATGAAAGTATATTTTAGATAGGTATTTACCTGAACTTACCTTTTCTCCCCACTTAACATTGGTGCTTCCATTTTATGCCAAAGTTAGAAGTGATAGCTCAGTATGATTGGATTGAGGGATGCACATGTGTAATGAAGGTGTATCTTGCTCTTATTGGTGGAGGATTGTTGTATGATGATTTGCTTAAAAGGTGCATTGTAATCAATTAATTCCAACTGAGGGGAAGTAAAAGGCTTGTGGCATGCATAAAACATATTTTAGCATATAGAGGGCAGCATTGAACATGAATAGCTATTTATGTGAGTAGAGGTAGTTACTTATTTGAAATACATTTTCAGTATAGGAAAAATTATAATTTCAGAACTAAAGAAAAGACTACCAGGAAACTTTGTTTGGAAACAAGCCACCAAATGTGTCACTAGCTCTCAGACTGTGCATTAAGAAAGTCTATTGAGAAGTTATTTTAAACTTATCAAATACATTTATAGAACTATAAATCAGTGGTTTTGGTGACTTTACATCACAGTTATACTGATAACAATTTTAATCCTGCATTAGTTTTCTGAGGTCTCTGATCCCAAATATGTTGTTGAAATTGGTGCCAACAAATGAAGACATACATGTTTATTGTTTCCAGTAACATAAGTATTTACCTAGTTTGTTAAATTGTTATGCCTAATTTAGGAGGTAAAATATAAACAAGTTGAAATATTCAATTTTTACTTATTAATAAAGGAAGAATTTTGTTAGTGTTTTTTGTCCCAAAATAATAGGTTATTGTTACTTAAATATTTTAAAATAGATTTTTTTTATGATGGGTTCCACTTGGAATCCAGAAGAATGACTATGGAAATGTTTTACAGAAGACTAATGCAAGGTAAATAATTCTCTATTTCTGGTCACATACAAGTTACCAGTAAGAAGGATACCACTTCAACTTGTGTATCTTGTAAGCTGCAAGCCACTGTCAGTGAAATGTTTTGCTCATTACCAGAGCTCATAAGGATCTGCAAAACCTCAGCTAATAAATTATTTACATCAGTCATTTATTGAATAAGAATTATTATGCATAAGATCAAGAAATATGATTTGTTAAAAAATTACTCTTAGTGTTATTGTAAGTTACTGATAAACAAACCACTGATCTGTAGATATGCTTCAATGGCACAAGGCATTTATGCCATGATAACTAGTAACTTTTAAATGTCTGATATAAGTAACTTTTAAACTGAGATCGTGGGTGTTGCATGCTCAATCGACTCGATTATCTCAGGTACTGAGTAAACAGCTTCATTGTCAGTGCTATTATATTCTATTTACTAGGAACTTGTGTAGGGCCAATAAAGATAGATTTGTTGAATGTTATCAGTCTTATTTTAAAGTAATTTCACCAGAGCAACGAATCTGTAGACTACACTTTGCTGGCACAATACATTTATATCATGTAATCTCAAGGTTTATCTATGATAAAAATATAACTTATGAATTTTTTTCCATAACATTTTGTGTAGAAGCTATTGCAGTATCTTAATTTACCCATTATTCTTGATACTTTTTGTATATTTCATTTTACCTAGTTGTAGTTTTTTGGGATACAAGATTTTGCAGATAATTTGATATTATGGTACATTTTTATTAAAGTTTTTGGTTTTTAGAAATTTGCTAAGCACTTGATATTTCTATGCATGTTTTTATTTTATATTTTATTTATTGGCCATGTGAGCTAATTTTAAGTGCCCCGTATTTGTTTTTAGGGTATTATCGAAAGAGACGAGATTGTTTTTAGGAAAGCAAAAGACCGTAACATCCCTATTGTGATGCTCACTAGTGGTGGATACCAACATGTTACAGCAAGAGTAATTGCTGATTCTATTATCAATCTTCACCACAAAGGATACTTAACATAATTTTTAGGAATGTAAACATGAACGATCATTTCTGAAGAGTAGAGTTTGGAATTATAATTTGAAGGTGACAAACTACAACTTGTTTTATTCTGTATTGTGATTTTTGTCACATTATGAATTTTGTTTTTACTTAGTAACATTGAATAAAAATGCTGTATGGTGAAATAATTGTCATGTGGAAGGTAAAAGAATATTAACCATCACCAAACAAAATAAATTATAAGATCCTATATAAATGATAATTGTAACTAAGAGATGTCTTTTGAGATACCACTCTGGCTTTAATATTCCTTGAATGGAATTTTGGTTAACTCAAGCAGTTTTCAGTGATTGTTGATATTTTTTGTGCAGTTCACTGCATCTTAACTCCTTATGGATCAGATTAATGAAATGAGCCCAAAAGAAAATTTTTGATACAAGTAACTAACTGTGAATTGTGATATTAAAAGATTTTTATTGTAAATTTTAAAGTATATTCAACTTATGTTTTGTAAGTTAGATTATTCTTTATGTTGAAAAAGAAGGACAAATATATTTATTAATTAATAAGTTTAGTAAAATTCATGTTCAGATGCTAACAAAACAAAATAAGATCTTTCTATTGTCGTCCGAAGTCACTCAACAGTATAATAGATATATAATGCAAAACGTGGTATTAAAAGAGTAAATACATAAAGATATGTACAGGTTATATATATAATTTGTATAATTTCCAAAATATTAAACTCTTACTGATTGTTTTGACTTGCAGGATGAGTTGTTCTTATACTCAAAAACTTTATAATATTTGTGTAGAACTAAAAGGTGGTATATACCTGTAGTGTAGATAATAAAAATGGTGTAATAAAGTCATGATATAAAAACTTTATTTTTTGTCTTCAACGTTTTAATTTTTCTGTATGTGTGTGTGTTCTTATAGCAAAGCCACATCGGGCTATCTTCTGAGCCCACCGAGGGGAATTGAACCCCTAATTGTAGTGATGCAAATCAGTAGACTTACCGCTGTACTAGCGGGGAGCTTTTTTTTTTTTTTTTGTAAATTAAAAGCAAATGATGGTGCATTTTTGATATGTTAGATATGGTGATGTCTTATTGTCTGTAAATAAGTTTCTAATACAGATCTAGCAAGTTAAACAGACAATTAGTAAGTGTAATAATGTAACTGTGAGACTTAAATTAATATATTGCAGTCTTAATATATGTGCAGGAACAAAAGTAGTTTCTGTTTTTGGTGACACTTGACATTTTGTTACTTGTGAATTTTTTCTTTTTTAAATCTTGAACCATCTGTGCTGATGAGAAGATCTTTTATAATCACTAACTGTGGTGTGTGTGTATATATTAAAAACAATGCAAAATGCACATCTGACTGTATTTGTAAAAACAAGGTTGAAATGAGTAAGGCCATTACAAACAGTAAATGAAATTATATAGATGGTTAGCTTATTCTATGTAATTTCCTTTGAATATTCAACTTTGTATTATTGGGGAAGATTGGGGACTTAAAATGGGTTAGACAAATACTGGAAAATCAGTCCACATGACAGTGTCATATGTTTGAAAGCACATTAGATGCAGATGTTGTTAATTTAATTAGTCAAAGATAAGTGAATGCTCTCATTATTACCCCATATTTTAAAAGAGTATCTTTATAGCTTTTGCTCATTCTTCAGAGGGGATATTTTCTGCTCCCTCAACAGGGTTGAGGGAGAGAATTAACCTACTTACAAAGAACTTTATAGATTTTTCCAAAACCAAAAATTGTAATTACTATATCCTTCACCCACCAGTGATGTGTAATCAATGTTGATTGCTTTTTCACATGTCTGATTTTTTTATTCTTTCTTTCTTTTTACTATAAGATTCTCTAAAAATACAACAATCCAATTTAACAGAGAAAAAGTGTGAAGTAGCAGCAGTGGGTGATTCAATTCCATCAGTATTCATGAAATTTAAGTATATGATTTTATTGTTTACTTATGAACAGCAGAACATTGGTCCTATACTGAACTATATTGTCTGATTGTACTGAAGACATGTATGTTTTCTGTATTTCATGCCACAAACTTCTTCATTAATGATGAAAAGACATTTCAGCATTGGTGTGGATATTGATGTCAATGAATTAGCATTCCCTTTACTCTCTGATTTCTTGACTCTTGTTTCTGGCTACTTTGTCTGAATATATCTTCAACAAAGGATCATATTTACTTAGAATAACTAGTGATTATAAAAAAAATGTCCACGTTCTAGCAATGAGTCATTTAGTTTGTATGAAGCTTCAACTGCACTTCCTGTGTAGCTTTGCCTTCATTCACGAGTCAGTTGCACAACTTCAGCAATCCATCCTTTCTATTACCTGTCTGTTATTTTTAATTTCTTCTCCTTTCATCAGATTTTAGTCTTAAAACAGTAATTGTTCATTGTCTTTGTGGGTGGAACTTAGAGTGTGAGATTCTGTACAGTAGTTGTGGCATTTGGTATATTCATGTTCATCGATCTACTGGGGAATATGCCTTCATTTTTTCATACCCTCTACAAATTGTTTTCATTTTTCTTGTTGAGTGCCAAATGTACTGTGCTGTAGAGTGCATTATTAGATGCACTACATAATAACCAATAACTTTGAGAACAGATTTTTCTTTTAATTGTACATTTTGATTAAATATGAGAGAGAACTATTATCTTATGGTTATCGTGGATGCGATTTGAAAAAAAAGAAAGCCCATTTGTATACTTTTGGTCTGTCAGAACAACTCATATCTTCTTCCTGTTGTTTATTAGTTCTTCTTTCAGAAGTTTTTAGGTTCAGTGTCCATCTGCTGGTAGTGACTCCTCTCATATGGTTTCTGAATTGGAGCACTCAGTTTTATCTTTCTTCACTTTTTTTTTTCATGTCTGTGTTGCAAAAAATTTTATTTACTTTGAAGCTTCAAGTTAGTGTGCTTTGCCTTCCTTTTTTTGATTTCTGAAGATTCTGTATAGGTGAAAAATCAGCAGCACTAATTTTAAATATGTCCATCAACACTGAGCAATTTTCAGCTTTTGAAACAAATAGCTTCTTCTTTTCACAAAATTCTTCCACCCCTCATTTGCATCTCTTCTTCTTCATCTAAAAAGTCTGAGTATTTAATAACATTTTCAAAAGTCATACAAGTAATATTTGTGTGTGTGTATTGTTGTGAAACTATTCTTTTTGTGCATTTAATCTATTAGATTTATGGTTTGAATATTGTGAAATATAGTGTTGTCTTCTGAGAAGTCTAGTATTTGGCTAGTTATTTAAATGTTTAAATTACAAAAGATGGAACACTTTTAGTTTTAAAAACTTAACAACCTACAGGCAACAAACATAAGTTAAAAATATAGAGAATATATTGCTTACTAACTCTTGTATTATATTTTCTTTCAGAACTCTTCTTACTTTAAAAATAAAAAAGGTGAATACAATACTAATAAAAAAGTTCCTGCCTTTTTTTTTGCATTGTTTTCAATATCTTCAATACCCATGATACATGAATTACAATCTGACCTTAACAAAATTAGTAATAGTTTAAGTATTTCTAAATTAATTTTGTTACAATAGTCAAAGCATTTGAGTTCAAAAAGTAAAATATAACAGAAATGAGTTAGTAAGAAATATACAGTATATTTATTATATTTTTTCACCTTTTTACTCATTGTTAAAACAATTTTTGTCCTTAAAAGTGCCCCATCTTTTTTTATTAGTAGTAGTAATGATGTGTGTGTGTAAGTATAACTACTATACTTGTACTGTTACTTTGCACAGTAATATGCACCTAATTACCACTAGTCTATTCAAGAATAAGATAGTGTGGGACTGGCCTGGACTGTAATCACAGCAAACATGTTCAGTGATGACTTGCCATAATTCCCATCCTATAGTTACAAAAAAACACTGTAGAGAAAATTTGTACACCTACAATAGGGGAAAGTTGTTTTTCAAGTAGACAGGCATTTTCAACAATCAAATTTAGACACAACCAAGATAGAACTTAATTTATGCTCTTAAAAAATAGCAGCAAACCGTTAATCACTTAAGTTCACCAAGTATGACCAGGAAAAAGTGATACTAATGAAAGCCAGATTGATTTGTAAAAATACATAAAATACATAGCAAGTTATTAATTGCTGATTAGCTAATGACTCTATGCAATATTATAATGCAGGCCTATGTAAAAGTTAAGATAAAATTTCTTATTTATTCCAGAACTGTATAATTTTTATTTACTGTAGATTCTGTTCTTAGTTCGTTTTAGCAATGGTTTATTTACATTATAAATTATAGCATGATGTATTTCTGATTAATTGTTTTGTATTGATCAAAACCTTGAGAAATGGTTTTGACAGTCTATTTCTAGATCCAGTTTTATTCTATTAATAGCTGAAAAACTCAACTGTAACACTGGAGTGAGGTAAACAGAACAGTGTTTTCATACACTTGAAAGTATTTGGAAACAACAGCACATTGTGCATTTGTTGGGCTTTGCATATGGTATTCCAAAAATTTTTCAGTATCATAATGGAACTCATTTAGTCTTTCTAAAGTATTTCTTAACAGCTTCAATGTCAATTGCTTGAATGTCTGGAGAAACTAAACATTGAAATGAAGCCATAAAAGTGACTACTGCTAGTACTTTGTTAACCAATGACAACTTTTAAAGTTAAGGCCTTTTAAGATTCTAAAACTAAGGAATCAAAATAATGTAATTTATGTATATGAAAAATAATTTCAGTTGAAAAGTGCAAGAAATGTATTATAAAGTATCTGAAACCTTTTCTTTGGGAAAAAAAGAATGAACGTTTTGCTCTATGTATACTTTCATACGAAGATACATCTTGGTATAAAGTTAGTTGGATCTCTTTACCTAATGTCTTTTAACTTTCATGTAGATTCCAAGATCGTTTTTAAGAGATGTAGCAATTGAACTATGTAAGACATGGATTTAAGTAAACTCCAGTTGCATTTGCTTATTCAAATTGTTAAAAATTGGCAAGACAAAGTGATGGAACAGAATATACAATTCAATTAGTGGAGTGTTCAGTATTTGTGGGGTTATTTCATAAGCTATAAGCCTATCTCCCAATGCAGCATTAATAAAGTATAATTTTAGTGCATTGCATTGTACCAGTAGTCCAGATGCTACTATGAGCAAAGACAACCATCTTATTTGAAAAGGATGAAACAGTTTATGTGGTTAAATTAGCTATGCAACTAATTAATTTGGAGAGCATTAACTTTAGTAAATTAAACACAAATAAAATCAAATAAAGAACATGCAAGGAAAAGCATTATGTTAATTCCTTAACTCTTCTAGCATTATAAACAACAGAATGTGATGAGACAACCAAAAAAAAACATACTCTTGATCATGCCTGCATTGGAAAATTGACAATTAATATTAAATTCTGATATCTTCTATTTATTTAATCTAAAACAAGCATTAGTGAAGCTTGCATGAAAAGAAAGTATAAGATATTAACATTTATATTTTAATTTTGGAAAAATAAACAGTTTTTTCATGAATTGATGTCACACATTTTCTCCATGTTATACAGTTTATTATGGATGGTGGGGGAAAGGGTTAAGTATTTAAAAACAAAAAAATCATTATTACAAACCTCTATTTGCACTTAATTATCAATTTACCTCCTTGGTATCGTCACCCATCGTACATTTAATACCTTGCACACAGTGCATTTGCTAGTAACCGGTTATAAAATGCATTACTTATTTTAACCATGTCAAAGTACATTTTAATGACTGGATGCAATTTGTGATCAGAGACATTGTTAGGGACTGGCACACAGGGCCCGTGTCCAAATTCTATTTGATAGTGCCCTGAATGTCCAGTTGGTGTCTTTACAAATAAGAGTAGAAATCCGTAATAGATATCATACTAAAACAATGAAAATTTCTGTACCTATGTGCTTAGGCCCCAAATCTTTTAAATACCTAGTGATACCTCTTCTGTTTGTGGCAAGAAGACAACTTGCATAAATGATAATATAACTTTTCAGTTGCATTACTTAACATTAAATTTTGTCACAAATGTTTACTTTGTGCACTGGTAAAGTACTGAATAAAAGAAATGGAAAGAAGTAAAGGCATGTTAACAGTGGGAGAGGCTGGTATTGGTTAAACATGTAGAAAAAAACCATAAAAGTACATATAAGTTGAGATGAAATATGACATCTGGGTAAAAGTAAGAAAACCTTTATAATGGAAAAACTAAATGACAAATTAAATAATGATGGAAATCATCACTCAAATTGTAATTTTGTATTAAACGAAACAAAACCAAGTGATATGAAACTGTTTTATGACAGAAAATTAAATGCTGGTTTGTCCTGTTCAACTAAAACATTTATAAGTAGTATGTTACCGTTACTTGTAAGTCTAATTTCAAATTTAATTTATAGAGTGTCACCAAAACTTGCAAAAGAGGTGACAGTTTTGGAGACTGCTGATTCTCAAATTCTATGGAGATGAATCTTCCTCATTTGATTCAGATTCATACCTTTACCATGACTCAAATCTGTTTTGTTATTTCACCTTCTGTTTTCATGTAATTGTAATAAACCCCTTACAAAATGAAGATGATATTTTGTATTTAAATTCACTTATAATAAAAAGAAGGGAGAAAGAAAGTGCTCTACTTACTGGTAATGGGTCATTTAAAAGTAAGGCTTTTGGGTAAATATACTTTAAACAAAAATGTAACTATCCTCAATATCCTAGAAACTGGGACATTTGTAAAAAGTTTTGAGTACAATCTCAAAGTTTGTATAAAATGGGCAATAGTTGAAACTTTCAGCCCAAATCTGTATAAACTGTACCATTTGGCAGAAATTTGGTAAGCAGATTTTTAGAATATTTCAACTACTCTCAACAGTTCAATATAATTGTGATGGAAACCTTGTCAGTTTTGTACCATAATACCCTTGGATTAGGTGCAGCATGCCACTAGAGTTTACAGTTAATTTTAATAATGCATGTTTTTTTTCTAAATTTTGTTTGGTTTCACTTTACACCTTTTGTTGTAAACAACTAACTGATAAAAATTTAAGCAAAAGTACACAAGTCCTGAAAATGTTACATCTTATCTGGAGACAAGCAGCCAAAACTCTTAAAATTTGGAGAGATGACAATCTCAGCCAGGCTACAAGCACATTGATCCAGATATAATTGGCCAACTGAGATTTTGTCTGGTGTCCAAATAGCCCATTTTGCCCCTGTGTCTTATCATTTGTTAATTTATCTTGTTACTTATATTTATGTAGAGCAGAGTTATGTTGAAAAAAAATCGTACTAATGAAACAGTATTGTTCGTGTGTCTTAAATTTGTACATGTAAAGTAGTTGAAAGACCTCTCAACAAATATTCACTAACTATAATGTAGGTGAATGTTTGAAAATATTTAAGTACGTTTAATTTTTTTATTAACTGGAAATTTGCCAGAAAAACAAAACCTTGAGTCATTTAAATGCAGGGTAACACTCAAATGCAAATGACTTGAATAAAAAACTGTTTATAGCAAACAGAAATAATTCAGATAAAATAGTGACTGGCACCCAATACTTACCAATCATCAGCCTAAAAGTCTTGTACAAGATAGGCTTACAAATTTACTTATAAAGAAGCATTAGCCTTTAGGCTAACAACTTTAGGCTTAACACACATATAACTTAATTCCATTGGTGGATCAAATAGTAGTAAAAGATAAACTATTTTAGCATTCAGTGATACCACCTGTCTTATTCAACTATAGCTTAAAAGTGTTTGCAACTTTTTTTTCAGGTACAATGTCATATTCTATTGTTGAAGGTGTGACCAGAAAAATGAATGGCATCTTTCAAGGTGATGTGTTTCTTTTCTTTCTCATATTAGTATTTTGATGTAGAAACCCCATATGGGATGAATCTTTTGATATAATCACCTTTGATGCAAGTTCAGGTTTATTCCCCCTGTTGTCATATATTGATGAGGATGCTTAACCTGGAGATATTGGTGGAATCAGTCATTGGATGAAGATATAGAAACGTTTGAATTTGAATTAATCTTACTGTCTAAGTCTGTGTTTGCTATCTTCACTATTTATGTTTATCCATGTGTGTGTGTGCATCTCTGTCATAAGTTTGTTATATATAGATCTGTTATGTGACTTGATGCTTTCCTTTGTGAAGTCAAAATAAAGTTTCATGATGCTTTAATTTATTAAGTACCAGTATAGAGTTTTTGATGATAAGGCAGAAGTCCAAACAGTTTTTATCATCTCTTTTTAGGTGTTCCAGGTTCATTCTACACTGTCATTTCTGGGAAGAATTTTTGGCTTTTTCTATGGATTTCATAATAAGATTTGTGATAATGCTTCATTATCCAGCATTCAATTAATCTCAGTATGTCCATTTCTCTTCTGTATTTATGCATTCTTTCATATAGTATGAGGTGTCATGCATCACATATATTCTGATAAGAATTGTTTTTCACCTGTTTTGTCATTTGTATTGTTTTCATCTACTCTGCCTAGGTGCTCCAGTAATTGATCTTAGACTTCTTGTCATAATGTAGTCAAACTATTTCCTAGTTGCAGTCAGGCATATTTATTTGTTTGTTTAGCTTTACAATAGTCCAGGTGCATTGTTGCGAGCTGTAGAGAGGAGGATAAATTATAATAAAAAATGACATATCTAAATAAAAATTATATTCAAGTTTATTTTGTATCACATTTCAAGTAGTCATCTGCTCAAAATGCCACCCAACGTAAACTAGAAGAAGTTGTCATTTAGACGTCTCAGTTTATTCTTTATTATTTTTCATCTTAAACTTTAAGGAACAGCACTTATTCATTGTGGAAAGTATAATTATGTTAATGCTAAAATAGTTTTATTTCCAATGACTGCTTGATCCTTTGGTGAAATAAAGTAAGATATGTGGCAGATTATGTTCATCAGTCTAAGACTCTTTGAGTTTTTATAAGTATATTCATGTTATATCATTTTTCTTGATCATTTTAAAGTTCAGTATCTGTTCCAGTTATGAATCCTAGACCATTAGTTGTGTTAAATCCTGTGTTTATATTCTTTATCATAGTACCAATTGAAAGTTTTTCTTCCATGCTTTGATATTGAAGGCAAATTAAAATATGTTTTAGTTGCTGTCAACATTGTTTCTTCCATCATTGCCTGATATTTCTCTATGTGCTGTTAACACAACTGGGATTCTTAGTTGTCTGTTAGTAGCATTTTCTTTCTTGTGATACTTTGTGTTTTAGTATAAGATTCTTTTACAGGGCACATTTGTTGTTCATCTTTGGTTGAATATGTCTCTTGTTAACTGCAAGGTTTTGTGTTCCAGTATTTTTGAATGTGTTCATTATAGCACTTTGATTAACTACATGTTGTGGTTGGAGTAGTTGGTATTCTGTGTTACCAGTGGTGTTTTAAAGATTGTTCTATAACTGGCCACTGACCCTCAATTTTGTTTATTTGGTTTTGAATTTCATGCAAAGCTACATGAGGACTATTTTAACTTATTTTGTTGCATTTTGTCTTGAAATTTTTTGGGTTAAAAGTGTGTGGTTTAGAATTACTTTTCACTTATTTTTGTTCATGTATTGTATTTCTAGTTCAGAACATTTTGTGGTTTACACAACATTTGTATCATTCACATGGTAAAATTAGTCTTTATGTTTGAATAAGCAACATAGTTCACCCATGTCTGTGTAAGGATCTTTATCACCTACATCATGCGCTCTAATAATTTGCTGTTTTTCTCCATTATGGATTTGTACAATAAATTCTTAGGATTTACAGTAAAAGATTAATGCTCTTATTGTTGTAAACATTTTTTTTTCTTCAAAATACATGTACTGGTTTGGTTTATCACATATATAAAGCATTGTTTTCACAATGTTTATATCCTGATTATTATACACATTTTATTTGCTGTTATGAATAAATTATGTAGTGAAAGTTTGGTTTGTTTTGAATTTCAAACAAAGCTACTCAAGGGCTATTTGTGTTAGCCATCCCTAATTTAGCAGTGTAAAACTAGAGGGAAGACAGCTAGTCATCACCACCCACTGCCAACTCTTGGGCTACTCTTTTACCAACAAATAGTGGGGTTGACCATTACATTATAATGCCCCCACAGCTGAAAGGGCAATCATGTTTGGTACGATGGGGATTCAAACCCGTGACCCTCAGATTATGAATCGAAAGCCTTAACCCACTTGGCTATGCTGAGTCGTAATGGAAGTAATAACACAGATGAGTAACTTATTGTACTGATGCTTTTGGTATGAATGGATTTCATAGCATTAACAATCATATCGCATTGTTCTGAACTTGTTCATCAGGTAATATCTTGCCAGTGTCCTTCTTTGTCTCACATCTTTGTGCTTTCCACATTTTCAGTGGTAGCTAATTTAACTTCTTGACATAAAAACCTTGTAGGATTGTTTCTTCATTCACCATGTTTTGGCAGCAACTGAAATCTACTTTAATTTGAGACTAATATTAAAGTGTGAAAATGTTTATTTTTCCACATTGCAGCATAACATTACTTTTCACGTCTGCCTCATAAGCGGTTGTGAAATTTGATTAAAGGAAATAGAATGTTAGATTGTTAATATTGACATGGTTTGAGTGTTTAAAAACAGTTTTTTCTGTTGTATGGATAATGTAGTAGTTCTTTAAAAATCTGTTACAAGTTAATTGACAGATACACAACTACAATGTTATAACATGTATTCTTTATGCACAAAACTGTTTAGTTGTTTATGCAGGTGTGATTATTCTCTGTAAATTTTTCAATTCTAATTTTGTTTGTATTATGCATTTTGTTCATACAAAACTATATTAATGTATAGTGCCAACTGAAATTAAAGTTTCTTTTGTAATCACGAATGTTTCAAAGATAATTTTGTCAGCTTTGTAAGCTATTCTTCATATTTAACTCTTAGTGATTAGCCTTTCATGAAGATAAAATCTGTTAGTTTTTACAAATGATCAACATAAAGAAAAATTCCTAAAATTTGAAGAATAAAGTTTAGTGATTATCCTTTCATGAAGATAAAATCTGTTAGTTTTTACAATGATCAACATAAAGAAAATTCCTAAAATTTGAAGAATAAAGTTTAGCCGTGCTGTTTAGTATGGATCAGTATCAATATTTGTGCCCCATTAGCAGAATGTTATTATGTATTTAGTAAATGTAATATCCATTTTACAAAAAGTGATTATATTTGTTGACTAAACTTTAACCTGTATAATATAATAATCCCCATATTAACTTCATAAGGCCTAATCTTCCTTTAACTGCTCTTGAATTATCAAGCAAAACTCTAATCTATAATAAAGGTCAAATATACTTCATAGTGATCATCACATTTACCAGGTGTAACATTAATAAAGAAAATTATCTCCACATGTAATTAATATGTACCAGTAGGGTACCAAAGAGATAACAACACCAGTTTGTAGTAAAAAAAAAAAAAAGCGTTAGTCATTACATGTGTGTGCCCATGGTAACTTAATATAATTTTAAATACATTTCCATTCAATAAATCTTACAATAATGAACAGCACCACAGCTTGAATCATTTGCTAAGTAAGAACAAATATTCAGACAACTAATGATAAAATGAATAAAAATTGCTATAGTGTCCCACAAAGAGATATGATACTATTCGATGAAAGTTACCGAATAACTTTTGGTTATCGTTTTAATTTCGGTAACATAAGTAACAAGCTGGTTGTGGAAACCGTCATACGGCTAAACTTTCAATTGTGGGAACGTCCTAAAGATGACTGAACCCCACTATTCAGCCTAGAGAAACTGACAGAACACTTGAGGTAGGCTACCAACTGTTTTTCTAACCTCATTTCAACCATTCAAAATACCAACGGTTATAGAATGAAACTCTGGATTATAATATATCAGTTTCTGGGTGGATTAATATTTTGTTGCCACTTCCCGCCCATTTGTGTCTAATAGTGAACCTATTGGAATATTTGTCACGTCATTTGTTCGTTGATTATTTCCTTCTATCGTTTAGTTGTATCGAAACACTAACTCACACGTGTATAATAAAATTGACACCAGTTTCCTTAGCGGTCACGTACAAATACTGTTAATAAAGCAAACTGCTAAATAAATATACGATCGCATGTTGAATATCAAGAGTTTTTCACGGTTGCAGTTCATAATTCTGCTCCTCTCAATCACCTGAACACATGAAACCAGTGGAATTAGTTTAACTAAAATTAAAAACAAAATGATAATTTTCAACATTAGGCCTTAACTTGTTTGTTTTGAATTACGCGCAAAGCTACACGAGGGCTATCTGCTGCGCTAACCATCCCTACTTTAGTAGTGTAACACTAAAGGGAAAGAAGCTAGTCATCATCACCCACCCCAACTCTTGGGCTACTCTTTTTACCAACGAATAGTGGGTTTTTTGTTTGTTTTGTTTTTGAATTTCGCACAAAGCTACTCGAGGGCTATCTGCGCTAGCCGTCCCTAATTTTGCAGTGTAAGACTAGAGGGTTGGCAGCTAGTCATCACCACCCACCGCTAACTCTTGGGCTACTCTTTTACCAACGAATAGTGGGATTGACCGTGATTTTGCAGTGTAAGACTAGAGGGTTGGCAGCTAGTCATCACCACCCACCGCTAACTCTTGGGCTACTCTTTTACCAACGAATAGTGGGATTGACCGTGATATTATAACGCCCCCACGGCTGAAAGGGCGAACATGTTTGGTGTGCTGGAGATTCAAACCCGTGACTCTTGGATAACGAGTCAAATGCCTTAACCACTTGGCCATGCCCGGCCGCTTTCAAATAGATGGTGTGTTCTGAACATACAATAACCCTGAGGTTAACGTTTGTGAACATACTATAAAGTATCACATTAAAATTAACCACCTGACCATGCCGGACCTCATAGTTGCCAAAGATGTAAATAAAACATTTCTGCGTACAAAAGAAAATTACGTTAACACGCAAATAAATAACAGAAAATAAAGGTTCAAGGCAGCTTGAATAGGCAGTGAAGAAAACCAACCAACGAAACGCATAACTTATCTGAAGGAACGATTTTTAAAGACAGTTTGGTTTTTGGCATATATGACCTAAAGTTTTCAATTTTTAAATTTTATTTCAGGAAATCTTGAGTCGTTGGAAATAATATTAAATAGATTGTTTGTTTGTTTTTGAATATCGCACAAAGCTACCCGAGGGTTATCTGCACCAGCCGTCCCTAATTTTGCAGGTGTAAGACTAGAGGGAGGCAACTAGTCATCACCACCCACAGCCAACTCTTGGGCTACTCTTTTACCACCGAATAGTGGGATTGATCGTCACGTTATATCGCCCCTATCGCTGAAAGGACGAGCATGTTTGGTGCGATGGGGATTCAACCCGTGACCCTCGGATTACGAATCGAACGCTTTCACCTACCTGGACATGCCGAGCTGCTTTTAAATAGATGGTATGTTCTGAACATACAATAGCCATGAGGTTAACGTTTGTGAACATACTATAATGTATCACATTAAAATGTAATGGTTAAATATTAAACAAGCAAAATATTCAAATTTAACCATATATTTCATATTGCCACAAGTTATGTATATATATGCGACAGCGTATTTAATAGTTTGTATTAATATTTCGTGAACTAAGGACAGTGCAAAGCTATCTAATTAAACTGGGTCTCAGAGGCGCTTTTGGGATATATTCAAGAGCTCATCATAAAATCGAAAACGTATTAGTGAGTTACGAAGTGTTTGTTGTTAAGCAGTTCATAGTTCGAGCCGTTAAGGTCTCCGATAGATGTCTCTGAACTTTGAAGACCGCGCTTTTCCCTCACTTGCTTGTGGTAAGATTACTTCGTGGAGGTCGCTTTTTACCCCAGCATGTGTTAAATTCCACGTGCAGTTTGTTTTAGATACGACATAGAAGGACAGTTGTTAGTTTTTAAACTGAGCTATATTTATTGAAAAATTACTTTCCATACAGATTTTAGTTTTAAAACTTTTAATTTACGCACCAGGAAAAAAAAAGCGAATGTTATGCAATTTTTGATATTTAAAAGCAGAAATTAACCTTAGGGAACGACGAATCCAGCCAGAGAAGTTCCCGATAACTTTTAGAAAACGTGAAAACAAAAGTTATTTAGTACCCAACTTTGTGTTATTGGTATTTATTTGTGATATATGACAGTTGTAGAGCTGTTCGAAGAAAAAAAGAGGGAAATTTTTATATTGTGATAAACTAAAGATGTCAGTCTGTTGGAGAAAAATAGCACGAACTATTTATCTCTCCGCCATTGGAATTCTCATCCATTTAAGCACCTCAACGAGTGAGTAATTTACAAATTTAATTTTCATATCTGACGACCTCTTGACTTTAATATGAACATACTTTTATATTGGAAATTATAATTATATATATTATAAAGAAACTTCTAAAAGAAATCACACTTTTGTTTTTATTCTTCGTACAGTGTTATGTAATAAGCTATCGCAACTATTCTCTATCAGCGTGTCCAGAAGCAATTAATAATAATTTAAACTTCTGTGAGAAAGATTATTTTAAAAAATGCTTGTAGTAAAATAGAAAAATTTAATAAGAAAGAAAAATGCTGTCTTGAATTAAGAAATACTGAAGGACTAAATAAAAAAAATTGTTACCAGATTACTGCCCTTAAGAAATGTCTAGGTTTTACTTTTGAAGAAAGCGATATATTAACAGATACGAATATTATAAGTGTTCAATAACAGTTATATATGAAAATTTATTGAAAATATGTGATGAAATCCTGTATATTTCAAATCTTATGAGTTATGAAGAGGATTAATTTTTAGAACAAACGAACGCAATTTATTTAGAGTTTTGTCAGGAAGATTTAGTGCAATAGAAAGTAATAAAAGTAATTATGAAACAAATGTTTAAGTGCAATCTGGAAGTTAAAAATAATTACCACAAAATCCTTATTGATACATAACGTTTCTGTTTCAACGATCAAGTTTCTACTTTTTTTTTTGTATTTACGACTTACTTAATTAACTCTTGAGAAAGGCACAAGGTGAAATGTTCACGTTAAGAAAGTTTTCTTCTGCATATTTTGGTTGTCATTTTTATCATAAAAATATGCTCTTAGAAATGTTACCACTTATTTATGCATTAAAATAATTAGTACAAATCTTAAAGTGTGATAGTTATGAAATCGACTCAGCTGTAAAACATAAAAAATGCTGAAAATCTCATTGTTGTGGAATTTCATTTCTCTACGATTTTTTTGTTATTGTTTGGTAGTGATTAAAAGTTTAAGAACAAATATATAATTTATATGGGTTGCATGTATAATGTTTATTAATTTTAATTATAAAACGGTTGGTCTCAGGATACATTTTATTACTGTGAAAACTTTATACTATATAACAACTTATCTGTTTTTCACTTAATTCTTGACGTTTATTGGATTCTATTCCGCGTGGTATAAATATTGTCGACTTCTTGACGCTTAAACCAGACGTTTTATCGTAAAGAAAACACTTTTTCGATTGTGAAACTTGATCATCTGAAGTAAGCCCTTATTCTAGAAAATGCGAACTCATGCGAGAATGTTTACATAAGAAAGAGAAAAAAAAAAACCAGTGTCATATGTTCGTAAACAGAGTGGCCAATTTTCAAGGAACTCGAAACTGAGACTGTACACGAGGAGAGTGGTATTTTATGATATTCTCGGTTTGTTTGGTTAATCGTCAAGCGATTTACAGGACGTCCTGATCGCCTTTGACCTCAAGTAGTGGTTCATCTTAATTTATTATTCTGTTTACTTCATTTCCAACGACCGAAGTAACTGAACACATAGAAGTACCGAAATTTGTTACGTATTTTGCGATTAATGAAAGAAATCCAGTTTTTCATTTGAAGTTATATAATCTCGACATGACAAAAACTTCCATAAAATTGCAGTTATAAACTTAATACAAACACGATAGCCATTTTTAAAAGCACTTCTGTTTAACTGGGTTGTTTAAAAAATTAACAAGTTAAAAAATATTAGCACTTCTCCAACATTAGGCCTGTGGTGTGTCTTAGTACCTTATGAGTGAATAAATAAGTCATTATTGAAGAAATGGCGACAGATAAAAGTTAATATCCAGAAAAAAAAAGAAAAAAGACTTTGGACCAAATACTGGTACACTGGATTTATTCAAGGGGTTAATAAAGTGTTCTCAGGAGATGATTCAAATGAAGTTTGTGAATTTAATAAATAGTTAATTTTTGAAGTTGTTGATATATTATATAAAAAATAACATTATTATAAAAATAACTTCTATAAATTTCGGTAACATTGAATAAGATATTACAGAAAGTGCTTGAACTTTATATGACAAAGAATGCTACACAGCTTAGTGTAGCATTTAACCTTAATTTACCTCTACTTATTTTTTGTTTGTTCTTTGTTAAGTGTCAAGCAACAAAACAAACTACCTGTATTTTGGCCAGCGCAAGTATCGAAACGCGATTTTTAACCTTAAAATACTTCATACTTGCTTCTGAGCCACCAGGGATTTGAGAATTTTTGTTATAATTATTTTAAAAAAAACTATTTGTTTGTTTGTTGCTTGTTTGTTTTGGAATTTCGCACAAAGCTACTCGAGGGCTATCTGTGCTAGCCGTCCCTAATTTTGCAGTGTAAGACTAGAGGGAAGGCAGCTTGTCATCACCACCCACCGCCAACTTTCGGGCTACTCTTTTACCAACGAATAGTGGGATTGACCGTCACATTATACGCCCCCACGGCTGGGAGGGCGAGCATGTTTAGCGCGACGCGGGCGCGAACCCGCGACCCTCGCAAACTATTTGTATAGTTGGTTCAGGTATTCACATAAAGATAGACAGTGATTATCTGTATTAGCTGTCCCTACATTTGAACTGACAAAATATTGGGAAAGCACTTAATGAACACTACCCACCAGTTCTCGAATAGAACTGTGACATTTAATCGTCGCTTTTATAACGGATTCGTGGTCCCAAAATGTGGAACGCACATTTACAACAACATGATGCAAACCATGGACCTTCGGATTCACAATTTGGGACTTTAACGCTTGGTTCTCTTAGACTGTTTGTTTTTGAATTTCGCACAAAGCTACACGAGGGTTATCTGCTCTAGCCGTCCCTAATTTAGCAGTGTAAGGTTAGAGGGAAGGCAGCTAGTCATCACCACCCACCGCCAACTCTTGGGCTACTCTTTTACCAACGAAAAGTGGGATTGAGCGTCACTTTATAATGGCCCCATGACTGAAAAGACGAGCATGTTTGGTGCGACGGAGATTTGAACCCGCGACACTTATATTATGAGTCAAACGCCTTAACTACCTGGCTATGCTGGGCAGTTCTTTAGGAACATCCTTTAAACCCCTACATGGTTCTATTACAAATGAAACTCGAGTAATTCCAGTGTGGTTGTTTTATCATGTGATATGGCTAAAACAAAACTAACATCTTAGATAAAAATATTATATATTGACCTGATGTAAAGTGGTAGTTCTGGTGGAAAAGTAGTAAGCTTTCGGATTTACAATGCTAAAATCAGGGGTTCGATTCCCATCGGTGGACGCACCATATAGCCCAATGTGGTTTTGCTATAAGAAAACACACACAAGCAAAATGGTTGTTTCAAATCTACCCTATAATAACACTAAAGCTGTGTCCCGATACTGCAGAAAAAAAAAAAAACACAAAACTTTGTAGATATGAATGTATTATAAGGTCTCTGCTAGATCTGACATGGCCATGTGGTTAAAGCACTCGAATCGTAATCCAAGGGCCGCGTGTTCGAAACCCCGTTGCACCAAACATGCTCGCCCTTTCAGCCATGGGGGCGTTAGAATGTGACGGTTAATCTCACTATTCTTTGATAAAAGAATAGTCCAAGAGTCGGCGGTGGGTGGTGATAATTAAGCTGCCTTCCCTCTATTCTTACACTGCCACATTAGGGACGGCTGGCGCAGATAGCCCTCGTGTAGCTTAGCGCGAAATTCAAAACAAACAAGGTCTCTGTCAAATTCCACTGTTCCATGCCTTCCCTCTAGTTTTACGCTGCTAAATTAGAGATGACTAGCGCATATAGCCCTCGTGTAACTTTGCGCGAAATGAAAAAAACAAAACAAACAATTCCGTTAAACAGGATTTGACGTTGGGTACTGTTGACTACCTGGCTTCCTCTACTTAGTCATTTCAAAATTAGGAACGTCTGTGTTCTAAAGTTCTGAAAAAACAACAAATGCTTCGTTTGTTTATTTTAAAGCAGTCATATTGGGTTATTTGCTGTGTCCACCGAGAGACATCAAACCGTAGATTTAGGCGTTTTAAGTTTGTAAACGTATTGCTGTCTCATCAGTAGTTCCCCACTGATATAGCACTAAGTCTACGGATTTACAATGCTAAAAATCAGGTATTCGATTTCCTTCGGTGGACTCAGCAGATTGCCTGATGTGGCTTTGCTAAAAGAAACGAACACACACACATATTCATCAATAGACAAAGCAGATAAGTAATTGAAACGGAATTATGCTGACTCTTCATATGTGATGTTGTGATATTTAATTTATCAAACTTCGTTAACTCCATGTGAAATAACCTTCATATTTTTTAAAATACTCATGAAGATTTATGAATCAACGAAGATCTCTGTTTCTTCAGATATAACGATGCTGCAATGTGTCAAAAAACAAAATATTCTACACTCGCATCAGCGCTAAATCCAGAACTTTCTTCTCTCTCCGGAGGGGTGGTGGTGAACTAAAATTCGACAAAGTGGGCCCCACCAGTGGCACAGCTGGATATCTGCTGACTCACACTCCTAAAAACCGAGTTTCGATACCCGTGGTGGACAGAGTACAGAGTCCGTTATGTAGCTTTTTGCTCAATTCCAAACAATCAATCAATCAATTGACAAAGTGTAAAATACTGTGCTTTAATTAAAATACTTGACTCCACAAATTTACAAAGATATGATTTATTATTATTAGTATTAATATTTAAATGTATTTTATACGAATTTGCAACATATATATGCATCTATGTGTGAGTGTGTGTGTGTACCGAAAATACATTCAGAAGGTTCACTAGCTACTCTTAGGGAAAACGAAGGTGTCTTGGCTTTTTCTGTGTATATAAGTCGATAAAGCATGACAACAAGGCGTCTGAAATGTACCCTGGATACTAATCTTCACGCAGCTTTGAAGTACGTCTTGTTTCTCACTTTATTTAAAACGTCGTTCATGCCACTGAAAGAACTCTTAAATCCAACATTCGCAATTGGTACCATCAACAGGCATCCGGTTAATGTTTTAAGATTTTCGGAACTGATGTTTGCTTTCCGAAAGTAATCCACTGCCTTTATTTTTGCCTTCTTGCTCTCTTACAACGTACATGAAGGAGTTCAAGTCAGCCTACACGGCATCAGCATCCAGTCCATCAAACTGCACATTGACTGAACCACCTGGAAGGAAGCACATACACTGATGAGGGAGATCGCTTGATCATTGAATTGGCGTTCCTCAAGACGGCCGGTATGGGAATGAAAACTTTAATTGAAATAAAGTAGAGAACAACGTTTTGACTTGAAGATGACCTGAGAAGATCGAAACGTTGTTCTATACTTTAATAAAAGTTTTAATACTCATACCATCCGTCTTGAGTAGCATTTTTACTTCAAGTGGGTTTCTTGTCATCACGAATTGACGTTCCATTTGTTCCATTATAGTGTCAACAAATCTTTTAACATTTTTGAAGATTTGACTTTCTGATTTATTTCCAAATCTTCGTTTTCAGATCTATGACAGTTATAGCAAAATAATTTTTTTTCACTTAATCGAACACACTTTGTCCCTATGTCTCTTAAATGTGCTATCGTCGACGAAACAAGCTGAGGAACTGACGACAGGTTTTGATTTTCTTTTTTTTTTCAAAACTTTGCTGAGAATATGGTGGCAAGTGCTAGGGTAACAATAAAATTAGATTTCTCCATTTCCAACAAGATACTTCATGCTAACGATGGTAAACGTGAAACGATCCTTTTTGTGTAGGTAATTACAGGTCATCATAATAGATCAGTAACAAGTTAAGACGACATGAATAGAACTGTAGTTACTGAGCCAGAGAACTTCGACTGTTTCTGGAATTTCTAGTTCAGGTTTTTCTAGTGATCTCTGAACCTTGTGCAACACCCATTTACGCTTTGATGACATGTGCGTTGTTTTTTTTCTTATAGCAAAGCCACATCAAACTATCTGCTAAGTCTACCGAAGGGAATCGAACCCCTGATTTTAGCGTTGTAAATCCGGGAGACTTGATGACATTCGAAATAGTGAATATATGTCTTTGATGATACGAAGAATTGTCTTCACAAAGACGATTTCTAGTGCTGGTTAAGGCTAAAAATAAAAGCTGGGCCCCACAATGTCCATAAGGAATTTCCCTCTTTGCTTTTTCATGAAAGTCAACAAGGCAAACCACTTATTTTTCTTGCAGTATTGGCGCAACCGTAGAGAATTAAAGAAATTATATTCTCACAATCCATAATCCTTTTCATTAACTCTGTCAAGTGAACTTGCAATGGTCTCGGAATCAGTTTTTGCTGGACTAGTGATGGTGAAGATTTTTTTTTTTACTTCAGTAATGTAGCGGATAAAAACTTACAGCTGGCTCGTTTTGCTGATACCTGGCGATTCGTCAGCCATTATAGTTTTTAGTGTTCAATTCCGAGAGGTCACAATCATTTAGAACTTTGACAATACAGAATAGCAGATCGCAAGCTGTAGCTTTGTTCATGTATGTTGAATGGTCGCTTTGATTTTCCATAGATTGCTTCAGAGAGTTATCTTTAGCATAAGAAGATAAGAAATAACATACTAATAGAATGAAAGTATTAATCGGTCTTTTAAGACCTTTTTCATGAAGCTAATGTGTTGTATGAGCATGTTCTCGTACTTAGAATGTTTTCCAAACTTCCCAATATTCTCAGTAGCTATTCAAAAGTTGGTGAACGGAGTTGTTATGAAAATATCACTTGTTGTGTGTAATTTATCTAAATCACTTTTTTCAGAAAATCGCAGCAGTACTTACAAAACGCCCCTCCGAAGACTGTATCAGGTTATCCCTTAAGTAATTTTAGGTTCAGAAAAAGAGAAAGGACTTCAAACGCTTTTAATGTTATTTAATCAATAATCTATGTTCCATTGTTATTAATTATTTCCTGCTAACGATTCACAAGCTTCTGAATGCCACTTCTATAAAATTCTTGGGGTTTGTAGGAAAAGAATGTAGAGAGGTTAGTTTTGACATCTTCATGTGTTCCAAGCTCTTTTCCATCAAGATAGTTCTACAAACTTCGGAGTAGATGATAATCAGATGTGGCAAGGTCTGGAGAATAAGGAGGATGTGGAAGTTTTTCTAGTCTAGCTCTTCAATATTTGCAGATGTGATCCTTGTTGTATGGGGTCGTGCATTATCCTGGTGTAACACAGCACCTTTACGACTGATCAAAGCAGGCTCTTTTCTTTCTGTGCAACATTCAAGCGTTCTAGCTATTGACAATAGAAGTCTGATGGATCGTTACATTGAGTGGCAGAAACTCAAAGTGGATCACACCAACAATATCTCACCAAATGCTTAACAAGACTTTCCTAGAGTGGAGGTCCATTTGGGCTGTGCTTTAGCCAGTTTACCTGCACTGATCCATTGTCTGTGGCGCTTAACAATTTTATAATATATCCATTTTTCACCTCCAGTCACGAACCTGTCCTAAAAGGTGAGTTGCGTTCACGAGAGTGCAGAAAAGTGCAAATGTTCACTCTTACACTAAGGTTAGCTTCTGTCATATCATTGGAGACCCATTTTCCAAGCTTTGACACCTTTCCAAGCTGTTGTAGATGACGGTGAACTATTAAATGAGTTGAATTAAGCTTCTGTACTGTTGTTTGTTGTTTTGAATTAAGCACAAAGCTACACAATAGGCTATCTGTACTCTGCCCACCACGGGTATCGAAACCCGGATTTTAGCGTTGTAAGTCCTCAGACATACCGCTGAGCCATTCGGGAGCGCTTTTGTGCTAGTTCTTCAACTGTTACAGCACAATCTTCATCAAGTGCAGCCAACAGCAAGTCATCATTAAACTCAACAGGACGACCTGAACGTGGTGCATCACTTTAAGTTGCAGTCACCTGATCTGAACTTCTGAAACCACCTTCGACATTTTCGTTCATTGAGATACTACGCACCATAAACACCTTGAATGTTTCATGTACTTTCTGCTACACTATTGCTTTTTTAAACTCATAAAGCATTATATGCCTAATATGCTCCTCAGGCACAGTAATTTTCTTAAAGGTTTGTTTGATTAATGATCTGAAAAAGTATAGTTGGGTTAGTTTCTTTAACTTGTCTTAACATTTTTATACACGCCCTACTACATATTTTAATATTTAAAGTTTTTTACAAAGACAGAAATGATGATGAACTTTCTGTATTAAATTTTCGGACATTATTTATAGGATGACCTGATATGTAAACAAATAGTCATTCATATTTCTCTTTTCGTTTTTTTTTTCTGGTATTTAACCGGAGTTTATGAAGTTGCAGAGCAGATACTGCCGAATCAACATCATTAGTTCTAAGACTTGGCTGATAAACTTCTTCAGTTTGAGCCAAAAACAGCATCAGCGCCGTTACTCACTACCTGTAGTTTAGGTTTCTTCATATCAAACTTCAGAATCGATTTATATTACATACTTCACCACAGAAAAGTTCTAATTTCAAAGTTTAAACACAACGTTAAATTAGTCAGCAAGTAACGTTAAAACACTACTACACAAATAGTTTCCATATAGGTTTATAAAGCATAACCGCTTTTCTAGAAACAACCATGCGTCTAACAGTGCTTACACACATGAAGAAATTTGTGGAATGTTCGGTAAAAGTGTGTGTTTGATACAGGCCCCTTCTACTCACGATACACATTGGCTAGCCGTCAAGGTCAAACACGCCTTTCCTCGAGCAATCACTAGAAATACGTGTTATTCCGTTCATATAATTGTTTGTTTCAGGTGTTCAGCGAAATAATAGTCAATTCTAAGTCATGTGTCTCAACATTTTCTTAGTTGTTAAGGTTTCTCTGTAAAAAAATGAAAATAAGAAGTAACAACAATGTCTGTGAAAAAAGCCAAAATTTAAGATTTGAGGGATAAATCTCCCCCGTACACTCCTGAATTAAATAGTGTTCAGTATTTTAAAATATCTACAAGTAGTAACTTAGAACAAAATATTAATTGTTTGTTTTTGAATTAAGCACAAAGCTACACAATGGGCTATCTGTGCTCTGCCCACGACGGGCATCGAAACCCGATTTTTAGTGTTGTAAGTCCGTAGACATACCGCTGAGCCACTGGGGGGCCAAAATATTAATTAATCACATTTCAGCTAAAATAAGTGAACATAAAACGGCGAGCAATTTAATAATTATAAGCGACCACAAATAACACATAAGTACATAGACAGGACACCGAATGAAGAACAATTTATATATCTTGCTACATATTTAAAATAATCAGTTTTAACAACATTAAGTGACTTTTCTATAGAAAGATGTAACAACTATTAGGTATTTGTGGCCGGTTTATCAAAAGGTCTTGGAATATCACACCACAAGGAGGTTTCTAAAGCAATGTTTAAAAGCAGAATAAAGGGGAAGAACGATACCTTAGCTCAGTTTGTTGAAAATACTTAGTTATTTGTCCCAGTCAATTCACAGATGTCACAGTGGATGAGGATATGTAAATTGAGAATACATCTTTATGAAAAGATGCTCGTTTAGTGCTCAAACGTTAATTAGGTAATATCAGAGATAAATAACTAAAGACACTACTTAAAAGTTATAATATTATTACATTGAAACTCGATTCATTCTGATGGAAGTCCAGATAAACTCAAGCGATTAATTAGGCATTTGTTAACTTAAAAAGAAGTAAGTAACAGTAGAGAAACTGTTTCAATTGCAACTTAAAAGGACATATTGCCAGGAACTGCAGAAAAAGCCTTTACAAAATAAAAAGTGTTTCATTAGGATACTAGGAAGAAGAGAGTGCTTTAAGTGAGGAACATATGGGCATTAAAAAAAAAAAAACGAAGCCAGCAAACGTAAAGTACTACAGAGCATAATTTCAAAAGAACGTATTCCAAACCCAAAACCATCCATTGATTTCATTTTTTGAGGTACAATGGCGAGAAGGTGACCAACTAGTAACTTTAGGGAACACTTTAACCTGCTGATTAGCACAAGATTCTTACTGAGACCTCTTTCAGAGTATCATCAGTAATGAAATCACCCATGTTCTTACCTAAAGCCACGGAAACAAAAAACACAATAGATTTGATAAGTGGACGGTTAGTGTGTAAAGAGAGAAGATTTGATTTTGTTAATTGAAATTTTGATTTTACTACCTTGTTTCACAAATAATTTTATGACAGTTACATATTTATGAATACTGATCTTGTCAATCATCAACAGTGATTTCAATGAATTTTATTGTCCGGAGAGAGACAGTGTAGTAAGCTATGTTTCTTTTAGCTTAAAATTTGTATTAATTTGTTATTACTTTTTGCTAAATGATGTTATGACGTCGCGTCATGAGAGCGTGGCTTAAGATCTGGAATTTCCTTGAAAGTTTATAAAACGTGTTTATTGATATCAAATGTAAGTTAGACTGGAGTATACGCTAATTTGATCATTGTGGTAGCGAATTTGTTAGTCAATTTTGTAATTATTGAGTTTATGCTTAAATCAATTTTGATTTGTTTTGAATTTTGCGCAAAGCTACACAAGCTAGCCGTCCCTAATTTTGAAGTGTAAGGCTAAAGGGAAGGCAACTAGTCATCACCACCCACCGCCAAATGTTAAGATACAGTTGGATTGACAGTCACATTATAATGCCCCCACAGCTGAAAGGGCGAGCATGTTTGGTGTGACTGAGATTCGAACCCGCGGATTACGAGTTGAGTGCCTTAACCATCTGGCTATGACGGGTCTAGGTGCAATAATATCAACTCAGAATTAATTTGCTCATCGTGGACATGAATTTTCGATAACATTCAATTCTAGACCGGATATAAGACTCGATATTGTTTGTAAGTGTGTAAACTATATATGTAAAAACGGCTGGTTTGGGTTGAGAAACTTTTAATGCAGAGGAGCGAACAACGTTTCGACCTTCTTCGGTATTCGTCAGGTTCATAAAGAGAGAAAGAGGGAGGTAACTGACCGATAGCCGACCACATGTTTGAAGGGGTTGTCTAAGTGAATATAGGAATGTAGAGGCGTGCTTAGATGGGCATTTCAGTATCACCAGTTCTAGCCAATATTTTTATGACACAACTTGAAACACAAGCAATTAACACAGCATTACATCCACCACTATACTGGTACAGATATGTAGATGACACGGTTGCGGGATTCACATCTACAGAACATACACTTAATTTTTTTTCAATCATATTAACTCTATAAATCCCAACATTAACTTTACACGTGAACAAGAAGAAAGCAATCAAATATCATTTCTTAACCTCAAAATTACAAAAACCGATACACAATTTAAAACAGAAATTCACCGAAAAATCACCCCAACTGGACTATACATTCCTTGGGACTCAGCACATGAAGCAAAACAAAAACTCAACATATTCAGAAACCAAATAAACACAGCCATAAAACTACGATCACCAGATAAAATTAACGACGAATTAGACAAAATGAAACAATACTTCATCAACATCAATAAGTTTCCTCCACAAACCGTAGAAAACATTATACGCACACACCTAGACAGAAAGCAAAATCAACCAACAAAAGTAAATATATCTCACGAATCAAAAAATCACGAAACCATATACTGCTGCATACCATATATTCCCGACATCAGCAGAAAAATAACCAACATTTGGCAAAAACTAGTAACAAAATATGACATTCCATTTAATACCAAATTTATTCAAAACTCCAGGCACAAAACTGAGGTCTATACTATGTAAAAACTACACTGATAAACACCACACCAACATTATTTATAAAGTACAATGCGTTAACTGCCACAACTTCTATATTGGAGAAACAAGTAGAAAAATGGAAACCAGATTCAAATAACAAATAACACAAAGAGTCACCTTTACACGTTTTCGAACACTACAAATTAAATAAACACAACATAACCATAGAAAACACCCAAACACTAAATAAAGAAACTAATATAAACAAACGCAAAATTAAAGAAACCTTACTTATTCAACAACTCAAGCCCAAAATAAACCAATGCAAAGGAACACCTTTATACCTACCTATATTTATAGATATATCAAACATCTAAGTACGCCCTCTACATTCCTACACTTTTTTACACAACCCTTTTCAAACTTGTGGCCAGCTATCGGTCAGTTACGTCTTTCTTTCTTTGTGAACCTGACGATGACCGAAGAAGATCGAAACGTTGTTTGTCCTCTACATAAAAAAAAATATCTTTACCCATACCAGCTGTTTTTACATATATTTTTTCTCTACAATGGATTTTCTCGCCATCATTGATTATTAAGTTTGTAAACTCTTGTATAACCAAACCATCATTTATTCAGTTCTTACAAGCCTTTTCTATTAAAAAAAATATTGTAAACAGGTAAAGCAAATTCTCATTTTGCTGTTATCGCTTGCCAAAGTGATTTTAATTAATGTGAAAAGGAGGAAGCAATCGAAATTTTGCTGAGTTGGGGGCGCCTCTATTTAAAATTTGTAAAATAGTGACTTATAATAATGAAGACCTGGTAATAATTATTTGGCAAACAACTATTTATAAGCTTAATGAAATATTAGGTTGTTTCATTTGAAATGACCTATTTTCGCTTAGTTGAAGAGTGATTGCGATTAGGATAAGTTGGATACAGTAATATGATTGTTTGCTATTCAGCAATAACGAGCGTGCTGTGTTTTTCTTTTGTCTGACATGCCAAGTCGTATTATAAGTTTATTTGGAATCCTATATGAGATGACGTCTTCAAAATAATTGAGCCAACTTTTTGTATGATTTTATTTAAATTGGGAAAAATACAGTTGAAGCTGACCAAGACATCAACTTGGAGTTTGGACAATGTAATACTTTTCATCGGACTACTCAATGTTGGCTGCAGAAATTTCGTTCTGGAGATTTGAACCTCAAGAATGAACCCTGAGAAAGACTTCAGTTTGTTGTGTGTGTGTTTGTGTGTTTTCTTATAGTAAAGCCACCTTGGGTTATCTGCTGAGTCCACCGAGGAGAATCGAACCTCTGATTCTAGTGTTGTAAATCCGTAGACATACCGCTGTACTAGCGAGGGGCAGTTTGTTGTGAATGAAGAAAGATGAAGAGCTATTGCGGAAGCTAATCCACGAACGATAGTTCAGACACTTGCAGCGGGCTTAGAAGTTTCCAGTGTAATCGCTTCTTGTCCCCTGGCTCCAATCAAAAAGTTAAAAAATTGGACAAATGGGTATCGCACAAATTGACAGATGGACAGAAACTTGTTAGGAACAAGAGAGCGAAACGGTAGCTGCGACGAGAAGTGGGACCTTCGCGACAACTGGAAGAGATCAGAACAATGGTTAGTTGCAGGGGTTGAATCTCCAAGACATGTGCCGAAACTGCCTTTGCACCACAAAAACGTTATGGTGACAGTATGGTAGTCTGCATAGGGAATTATTCAGTACTCCATTCTATAACCAAGTAAAACGATTACAGCACGATCTTACTGCCAACAAAGTGATAAATTACGTAGAAAATTAACCATCAAACGGTCATCACTGGTGAGCAGGCATGGACAGATTATGCTGCGAGATAATGCCAGACTCCATACCTCACAAATCAACATTTCAAAATTGATAAAATTGAAATATGAATTTTTTTTTTGTTTTGTTTTTTGGAATTTCGCGCAAAGCTACTTGAGGGCTATCTGCGCTAGCCGTCCCTAATTTAGCAGTGTAAGACTAGAGGGGAGGCAACTAGTCATCACCATCCACCGCCAACTCTTGGGCTACTCTTTTACCAACGAATAGTGGGATTGACCGTCACATTATAACGCCCCACGGCTGAAAGGGCGAGCATTTTTGGTGCGACCGGGATTCGAACCCGCGACCTTCAGATTACGAGTCGAACACGTTAACACGCTTAGCCATGCCGAGCTCTTGAAATTTTGGAGCATGTAACATCTCACCTAACCTGTAAACAATTGATTATTACTTTTCAAGGGACTTGGAGCTGTTTTTCCAGAACAAAACATTTAGAAATCAGGAGACTATTGTCAAAGTCTTTGAGGAGTTTATTGTCTCTAAAACAACGGAGTTTTATAGAGATTGGATATTTATATTACTGTCCCGTTGCAGCAAATGGAGTATATTTTGATTAATAAAGTTGTGTTTAGTAAAAATATGGCGTTTTGATTTTTACTTATGCAATCGACCATTTCATATGAAACGAACTAATTGTTTTGTTTTGATGGAAGATACTACACGTTTCTTCAGGTTCTGTTGAAACATCTAGTGTGTTTCCCCCCAAAATAAATCTCTTTATTATTTGCCATTTAACTGTTGTATTAGCAAAAAGTACTTCCGTACTCAGTGATAAAACCCGGTGTTCGTTCTCTGCGGCCCAAAAACTCAGTCCATTGTGTAGCAGTGGAGCAATAAAAAATATTCGAGAGGACACAATTAGGATTAGACTCGGGCCAAAATAAAAAAAAAGTTTTCTTATTTTTTTTTGCTGTTGTAGTTGTTTTAAGTGTATTTTTTGCTATGTTAGGGCTGTTATTAGCTAATTCTGAAATTTAACATTTTGTAAGCGAATAAAGATTAATCTCAATGTTTTTTTTCGCAGTTGCTAACTGTACTGCATGAAATGAAAAACTGATTTACTAACTTATTTTACATTATTTGAAACCACAGATATTCTGCCTATGAACAGCCCCTCGCAAGTACAGCGGTATGTCCTCGGATTTACAACGCTAAAATCAGGGGTTCGATTCCCCTCGGTGGGCTGAGCAGATAGCCCTTTGTGGCTTTGCTATAAGAAAACACACGCCTCTGAACATAACCATAACATAACCACTGCAAGCCAAAATTCTAAAGGAGGTGTTTAAATAAACATGCTAACACATTATCAAGTATATAACCAGGCAGATGTTTATACATTTCAACATAGATTGCTTGTACGTTGTTGTAAGCTACATTAATTCAGCTCCGGCATGGCCAAGTGGTTAAGACACTCGACTCGTAATCTGAGGGGCGCGGGTTCGAATCCCCGTCACCACTAACATGCTGCGCCCTTTCAGCTGTAGGGTCGTTGTCATGTTACGCTTCATCCCACTATTCATTGAGAAAAAGTAGTCCAATAGTTGGTGGTGGGTGGTGATGACCAGCTGCCTTCCCTGCTGCCTTACACTGCTAAATTAGAGACGGCTAGCGCAGAGAGCCCTCGTGTAGTTTTACGCAAAATTCAAACCAAATATTAATCCTATCCTTAAGGTGGGATAAATAATTAGTGCAGTTATGTCTGCTTATGTAAACCCGAAAAATCATTAAATTCTTTGTCACGATGTGTGCCCTAATAAATATGAGTTGGAGACAGGCATACTAGAAAGATAACTTTCCTTCTTTTCTTAATTAGTCTTCTCTTGAGTGAGGAGTTTTAGCAGGTCTTGAAGGTAAGCGTGAATATAGACCATGATGAAGCCGAGTTAAGGCATGGTAGCGCTCGTCTGATGCTTTAGTGATAGATGATACATTTTTGTTCAACAAAGAAGTGTTCTTTTGTTTGTTGCAGTAGTGTAATTAAGAATAGAAAGCACAAATAACAAAAGAGCTGTCGGTATTTCGTGTTAGCACATATAATTTGGTTAATAAGATTAAATGCTCTTAGTGCGTAGAATGATGTAAACTGGTTTGTCGTTTATAAAGTACCGGTATTTTGATATAACTACATATAACGCAATGTCAGAACAGTATACGTTAATTTAGGAAACAGAAAAATATGTATGGACGTCACAATTTTTTTCCCCAAGAGATGGTGGTAATTTCTGAGATCAGGAACACAAATAGGCCTAAGTCGATTCAAAGACCATGACTCACAGCAAAGTTCATGTCAGTGTGAAGAAACGCATTAGTGAAAGAAAGAGGATATGAGTAACTCACTTTCGGTAGTTTTACAGTATTACATTTATTTTTCTGTAACCATCAAAGTGAGCCTGAGGTCAACATTTCCTCCCCCTACAATCGGCGACGACGCTCATGCGGAATGTGACGATACCCTGGCGGTGCCCGGACAACTTTAAGGCCAGTAAATATAGTTCTAAGCGAACTCAATACTTCGAGCATAATTTATAAGCATCTTAGAGTTTGTACAGTGAACTTATATGTCAGCTATTCTAGTCTCAAATTCCTGTTTTTTTGTGATTACAAAAAGTAAAGTTAAACGTCCTGAGCCATCTTCGGGAGTGTTCAGAAATCAGAGATAACACAAAGAAAGCTTAAAACACGGTGATCTCTCTCCAAAACACATATATACATGTATATAAATTGCAGGAGCTTATTTTTATGAAACTTAATTAAATAGCATATTCGATAACGATGATCAAATTATTATGGTCTTGTTGTTTTTTATTACAAATTAAGAGAAAAGAACGCCTCAGCTAACACCTCACGAAGTGCAGTTGTCAAGACAGTTTCCAAAATATTTTATATGATTCTATCGTATATGATTCTTTGGTTTTCATTTATTTTGTGTGTTTCTCTCTCTTTTGTTTTACTTTTCATCAAACAATTTATATTTCTGGTCTTTTGTTGAGTTGGGGCTTGGCATAGCCAGGTGGTTAAGGCGCTTGACTTGTAATCTGAGGGTCGTGGGTTCGATTCCCCGTCACACCAAATTTGCTAATCCTTTCAGGCGTCGGTGCTTTATAATGTAACGGTTAATCCCATTATGCGTTGGTAAGAGAGTAGCCCTAAAACTGGTGGTGGGTGATGATGACTAGCTGCCTTCCCTCTTGTCTTACGCTATTAAATAAGGGACGGCTAAGACAGGTAGCTCTCTTTTAGCTTTGCGCGAAATACAAAACAAATTGCTAAACTGGATTCCCCGATCAAAATCCTTCCCTTCCGATGGTTCTGTCTATATTATTGATTTCTATATATGAATAAAAACACCTTCTTGTTTCATGGTGAAACAGTCATGCCACTTTCTTTTATTTTCATGTAATACAACTATGTTTACAGTTTTAATACTATCTTATCGGTTAAAGTTTTATCTGGGAATAACCACAATGCAATCGAAGATTAATAGCGTAGATAAGTTAATCTTAAAAAGTATTTGGTTAAAGCCAAGACATTTAAAAACGGTTTTGTTGTGTAAATATTCAAAGTATTATCAAATAAAGCGGTGCTATGTAGTTTTTGTTTGTTTGTTTTTCTTTAGAAGTGAACAGTTAATAGATTTACAAATGGCCCGACATGGCCAAGCGTGTTAAGGCATGCGACTCGTAATCTGAGGGTTGCGGGTTCGCATCCCGGTCGCGCCAAACATGCTCGCCATTTCAGCCGTGGGGGCGTTATAATGCTACGGTCAATTCCACTATTCGTTGGTAAAAGAGTGGCTCAAGAGTTGGCGGTGGGTGGTGATGACTAGCTGCCTTCCCTCTAGTCTTACACTGCTAAATTAGGGACAGCTAGCACAGATAGCCCTCGAGTAGCTTTGTGCGAAATTCCAAAACAAACAAACAAACAGATTCACAAATACAATCCGTTAAGACACATTTGTAAAGTGCCTTGGGAAATTCTTAAAGCTGTCAATATTTAAATCAATCAATAAATCACAAGATGTTTTACAGCTTTGCTTATGCTATAGTATAGTTTTCAATTCATTTTTGAAGATAGCAAAACGTTATTTTGCGTTGAATATAGACTTAAGTGATGTATGTGGTTTGTTCATTATAGTTTTGGCATAAAATTACTCAAAAGGGTTAACCGCTCTTGGCCATCCATAATTTTGTACTCATAAGACAGTTCGAATGTAACTAAAATAATCAATTAAGCATGGGTAGCTTTCTGTGTAGCCATGTGTTCAATAACAAACATCGATTTCACACCACAGATGTTCTGTTTATAATCAAGTTAGAGAACTATTCATTTGACAACGAATTTTACAACTTTTTTTTTTTAATTTCGCATAAAGCTGCACGAGCGCTATCTGCTCTAGCCGTCTCTAATTTTACAGTGTAAGACTAGAGGGAAGGCAACTTGTCATCACCACCCACCACCAACTCTTGGACTACTCTTTTACCAACGAATAGGGAGATTGACCGTCACATTATAACGCCCCCAAAGCTGAAAGGGCGAGTATGTTTGGTGTGACGGGGATTCGAACCGCGACCCTCAGATTACGAGTCGAGTGCCTTATCCACCTAGTCATTCCAGCTCAGCTTTATAACTATGAGATGTACAAAATATATTATGACGACGAAAGTTATAGTTTTTCATAGCATTTTTCATAAGCCTGACATTTTTGCAATTGAAGTCTACGATAAAATTAGGTGTAACACTAATAAATCATATAGAGATTTTCAAAAGTTATTTTGTTCGAAACAGTGCTGTTTTGAAGAAGTAAGATGTGACCGAAAGTTAGCATTCAAGATTTTGGATTTCAAGATCTAAGGTTCGAGCCGTGATATACCATTGGATAACCATACTGACGGTGAATGTTGCTAACTAGTTATTCTTCGTTTAATTAGTAGTTCTTAACTAGAGATGGCTATGTATGAACACCAAGTGTAACCCCCAGTTGCACAGCATAATGTCTTCGGACTCACACCGCTGTAAACCAGGTTTTGATATACTTGGTGAGCAGAGCAGATATTCTATTGTGTAGCTTTGTGCTTAATTATAAACAAACAAACTGACTTAGCCGCTTATTCTATGTGTTACAAAATATTTCCACGTACCACCGAAAATGCTCGCCCTTTTCGCCGTGAGTACGTTATATAAAGTGGTCAATCCCATTATTAATTAGTAAAAGAGTAACCCAAGAGTTGGCAGCGGGTGGGGATAGCTAGCTTCCTTCACTCTAGTATTTCACTGCTAAATTAGGGAGGATTAGCGCAAGTAGTCCTCGTGTAGCTTTGTGCGAAATTCAAACCAAACCAAATTGCAGATAACTATACAGTTATGATGTTTGAAATGTAGACTCGAGGATGTAATTTTTTATGTGAAATCTTTGTTTCTGGGATCGCTTTCCAGTGCCATAGGGGTACATCTGCCAACTCACACTGCTAGAAACCGGGTTTCGAATCCCGAAATGGGCAGAGCGCAGATAGCCCACTGTGTAGCTTTGTGCTTAATTCTAAACAATCAAATCTTTCTAGGATCATTATTTACTGGTTTTATTTTTACATCAACCAAAAAAATGTTTTTTGAGGCTAGAAAAATAGGTACTCGAGACTATTTTTTCATTTTTATAACTGTTTACCGCTGAAGCAGCGGTAAGTTTCGAATTTACAATGCTAAAATCATGCGCTCGATTCCCCTCGGTGGACATAGTAAATAGCTCGATGTGGCTTTGCTGTAAGAAACTTACACACACATTTTTATAACTTTTTTGTTTATCATTTGTTTGTTTCTTTGTTTTTGAATTTCGCACAAAGCTACACGAGGATTATCTGCTGTTGCCGTCTCTAATTTAGCAGTGGGAAGGCAACTAGTCGTCACCATCCACATTGTAACACACCCACGGCTGAAAAAAACGTACATGTTTGGTGTGATGGATATTCGAATCCGCGAATCTCAAATTACCAGCCGATCGCCCTAACCACCTGGCCATACAGGCCTTGGTTGTGAAATTTTGTATTTCAATGCATTCAGTTTATAAAACGTAAAGGCAGTGCTATGTATTTGAAGTGATTAAAACAGTTATGTGGCCTACTCAAACTACTCATGTTAAGAGGTTAGGTACGTAGAATTCTGAATGAATCTTACGACCGTACTGGGCATCTCAATGACTGCAAGGTTAAACTTAAATGTAACACAGAAGACACTTTGAGCCAAATAATGTTGATCAAAAATAACGAACTGATTGCTAAATCAAGTAAGAAACACCTGATCTAGCGGTACTTTAGAAACCTAGGTACAGAGGCAAGTATTAAAACTCAACATGGTGACGGTACCAGTTTTTTAAGTATCTATAAGAAAATCAAGAAATTCACAAACAACACCTTAACACATGAATATTGCTGTCTGAGATGAAGCTCTGAGGGATGTCAGATCCATTCCTCTGTTATATTTTTCTTTGTCACTTATATTACTACCTACATCCACTTCTCGTTTACAGATATGATGATGTCGTATTTTCTTCCCTATTCTAACTTTATTTTTTCACAATTTAACGAAGTTTAGAAGTTCTTCATGCATGCACACATGTGCACACATATCTTTAAATTATACAGATTCTTCTCCCTCACTCTCAGCAATAAGGTTGAAGTTTAGAACGTTAATTTCCAAACGTAAACTAACTTGTAACTTTTACAAACGTTTTTCATGTTTAACAACTCTGTTACAAGTGTTCAAAAGGGACAACAACTTTTCCAAATATATTGTTTTTGAATAAATCAGTGGTGTACGCACAAGAAAACTTTCAAACTAATAATTTGACTAGTCCCACACAGTTAAGTCATAAATCTCAAAAAATTATTGCTGAAGGAGAATGTTTTGAAATCTCAGAAAACAGCACTAGACTTTCAAAGAAGTATCCGTCAGCTTAAACTCTGTATTGGATGAATGTAAAAACATTTATTTTAAAATGTTTTGAAGTCATGGTTCAACGTTATGTATTGATGCATCTTACAAATATTCAGTTAACATCAATCAATGAGGGAATTACAAGCTATAAAACTATATTCCTTTTAATTTATCTTGTTTGGCATGTATACTATGCTATATGTGTATTATGATATTTATACGCTGTTCAAATGATAGGTGAAAACATTCGGAAGTGTTTTTGTTCTGATTTTTTTTTCAAACATAAAACTACATGAGTATTGTATCATGAATTTAGCATAATAAGCTCTCAAACTTGTTGCTGTGCCACCAGGAGGTTTTCTTGAAGCGACATAGGAATAAAAGAAAAACGTTTTTAATGCCCTCTCATTCCCTATTGGGCTAGGCTTGATTTAGTAATAATCGTTTTTAGAACGTTAATTCAAAGATTCGTGATAAGTACACTTTATTAGATAAAACTACTTTTCATGAAAAGAAATTTTTCCCATCTCAGAAAAAAAATCCATTAAATCCGAGGTTTATTCTAAAAAATCTAGCTCCTCTAGTTCGAAATTTTCTGACAGTCAGGAATAAACTTCATGAAAACCATCGAGGTCTCTCTGACATTTCTGTACACAACTATAACCTGCTCATGTTATGTCCGATTGTTGGAGTTTAAAAAAGAAAAAGAGGTAACACCCAGTGCATTCGTGTTTATGTGTGAATATAATTTAATCAGATCATCCGATGTTGTTGATTCAGCCACTGATATAAAGGCTGATGTAGTCAGCAAGGAATTGGGACCTTTTATATCTATTGGTTTTGAGTGGTTGACAAATAACACTACCAATTTCATACCCATACGTATTCTATGTGATACTAGGGCGACTCAATCATAATTATTAGAAAGTATATTGCATTTGGATTCGAGTCCTGCCACTGGTGAGTCTTTTATTACTCAGAATATTTAGGATGGCTCTGTTAATGTTCCTGTTTATAACATTTATTTAGCAACAGACCTAGTTTAGTGACCAATTGTGGTTGGATTGAGACCTATTTTGCCAATTCAGAATCTATCATTATTTAAGTATGCACTCCCAGAATATGAACTAGAGAAAGTACCAAGTGGGTGCTTTTCTAAAAATGGTGTTTATGAGGAAATGGAGACCACCAGATATATCATCTTCAGAAGACTGGGCTGTAGTTTATTATATCGTTGTTCCGAAAGCGTTTAATTATTAAATTTTGAAAGTTGTTCATGAGCTTCAAATAGGAATTCATTTGGGTGTCAACAAAGCATGCGACAAAATTGTGAGACATTTCTGTTGGTTAAAAATTACTTAAATGTTTCTCAATTTTGAAAAACTTATCATACCTGTCGGTTGGTCTGAATATCTAACCAGAACATCCATGTAGCTCCTTTGAAACTTATCCCAACTTTTGAGGAATACTTCAGTCGTGTGATTGTTTATTGTGTTGGAGCTTTAGCCACAGCTCGATCAGGAAATCTGTATTTGATGACTTTCATATGTGCCACAACTTAATTCTCTGAAGCTAATCCTTTCAGAAACATTTCAGCCCAACTACTTTCTAAGGCTTTGATTAATTTCTTTACTTTTGTTGGCTTGCCCAAAGAAATTCAGCTTGATCAGGGATCAAATTTTATATCACGGTTGTTTCAAAAAGTTGGTTATAAGCTCGGTGCAAAACAGATCAAATCTAGTGAATATCATCCAGAAATGTAAGATGCTCTTGAGATATTCCATTCTATTTTGAAAAATGTCATGTGGATTTACTCTCTCAATAACATGAAGGATAAGGATGAAGGAGTTAATTTATTGTTGTTTGCGAGTCAGTTTGGGAGTCATTAGGGTTAAGCGCATTTGAGTTGGTGTTTCGCCATTTAGTGCATGGTCTTTTACAGCTGCTGAAGGAGCAGTTGTTGAAAGATGACCCGAAAAAAATGCAATTATTGGATTATGTTTCCAATTTTGGGTTCAGGCTCTTACACGCTTGTGAATTAGCTCGAGAAAACTTGAAGTTATCCCAAGTCAGAATGAAAAACGCTGAAAAGCGTAAGTTCCATTATGATGGCATGGTTTTATTATTGTCACCAACTATGGGACATATACTAAAAGCTAAGTATCAGGATCCCTGTGAGGTTGTTTGAAAAGTGAATGATATGAAATATGTTCTTAAAACACCTGATCATCAAAAGGTTACCTAGCTATGTCATATTAATATGTTGAAACCCTATCACATCCGAGCTGCATCTGAAAATATTTTAGCCATTGAGTAACCTTCTGTTACTGATAACAGTCACTTTGACTTAGAAACCCATAAATTTGAAAATATCGTAGATAAATACAGCATTAAACTGAGTAATTTTAACATTATGGCCAATCTTGATTCAAACCTCGAAAATAAAAATGAACTTACTGATATATGGGTTGAATATGAATATTTATTTCCGAATGTACCTGATCAAAGCGACAACGCTGTTTATGATTTAGATATTGGCGATCCTTCTCCTGTAAGACAACATCCCTACTGTATGAATCCAGCCAAAGCTGATAAAATGCAAAAATGACTGAAAACGGCACTATAGAGCCCAATAAAAGTTATTAGTCTTCACTTTGTGCACTGGTTCCTAAATCTGATGGTTCAGTCATATCATGTACAGACTTTTGCAAAGTAAATGCTTTGTAAGACAGATTCCTATCCCATGACCGTAGAAGATCGTATTGATAAAATTGGAAAAGCCAGATATATTACAAAGTGTGACCTACTAAAGAGATATTGGGCTGTTCCTCTAACTGACAGTGCAAAAGAAATATCTGTTTTTGTTACCCCTATGGACTATATCAATATAATGTAATGCCGTTTGGGATAAAAAATTTCCCAAGCAATTTTAAAGCGAATAATGAGTCAATGTCTCAACAATCTGTCAGATGTTGGAATTTATATTAATGATATTGTAATTTCCAGTGACACCTGGGAAGAACATTTACGTGTCTGAAGTGATATTTTTGAGATACTCAAGAAGGCCATTATTATTATAAATTTGGTAAAAAGTGGCTTTTGTAAATCCATAGTTGTATACTAAGTCATGTATCAGGCCACGGCAAAGTTTCTCCAATTCAAACCAAAGTTGATTGTATTGTGAACAATATAATTGTTTTTCCAACTAGAAAAGTTTAGTGAGATTGTTTGGAATGACTGGTTATTACAGGAAGTTTCGTAAAAATGTTGCTGACATTACTGTACCATTCACAAACCTATTGAAGAAAAATAAAAAGTTCAAGTGGTCTGAAACATACGTCTGCTTTTGAAAAGATCAAATCTTTATTGCGCACTTACCCTATATTAATGGTACCTGACTTTGATAAGCCTTTCGCATTAGCTGTTGACGCCAGCGATTGTGGTGCTGATGCCATGAACACCCTGTTTGTTATTTTTTAAAGTTTAATTGCCGCTAGAAGAATTATTCAACTGTGGAAAAAGAAACATTGGTTTTATTGTTAGCTTTAGAACATTTCATTGTGTATATATCTGCATCACAACATTGTCATTTACATTGACTTTTTTGAACCAAATGAAGGGCAAAAAAAGACTGTTAAGTTGGAGTTTATCATAACATCAAATTAAGAAGTGTATGATTTGAAGATAGTCCATGTCAAAAACATTGATAACATTTGTGATGATGCACTTTCACGTGTTATGTAATTTTATGATCATAAGGTTATTTGTGTTGAATGTGTTGTGTACTGTCATGGTCATTGAAGTTATGTAATTCTTTGATAACGTATTGTATTTAGTGTGTTGTACTCAATGTAAATATATAATAATTTAGTAAAAATTATCAAATTCTAATATCCATTCTTTAAGGAGGGAAATGTGACGGATTTACTATTATATATCTATTTTAATATCGATGTTTGTTTAAGTTAAGTTTATATTTAGAAATGTACACAACTGTTAAATCTCTATTACGAAATACCAACCTATATAACTACGTTGAAGAATATTCTCGAGTGTAGGTATCAACAACATACGTTTTTACAAAAAACAATAGTGTATTGTAAATGTTGTCATACAGGTCTATAAATGTAGCCAACGTGACGCGCCAATATACAGTACATATTACTGGTTTGCTATACTTAGTATACTATAAACCACGGAAGCTATAACTGTGATTAACGTTTATTAATCGGAAACTTCAGATATCTGATTAAGAACGTTTATAGATTCCAAACATTACAAACCATTTAACTTCAAAGGAATCATATCGGACATAAATAATTTTTACGAAAACATTACACAACTTCATCGGTATAAAAACTCGACGTGTGACCGACGGAAAAACAATAGAAGAAGAACAACACAGAGCTAGCTAGCTTCCTGTGAAGTGGATTGTATCTACACCAACTCAAAATTACTTCGCTCATGGTGAATTCTCAATAAGATATCATAGAAGATCTGGACTAGATAGAAGACTCACTACTGTTTAAAAGGTTGTAAAACTTTTGTATATAGATCATTATCAGTAATAACCATTGTTGTAAGTTGTATTATTGGTTATGTATTAAAGTATATTAGTATCAAGAAAAGAAACTGTGTGTATATCAATCTTTTTTGGCAAGTATCATAAATTGGATACATATAGACATTTATTTAAACCTAAATCTAAATTACAATTTATCTACGTTTTAGGCTATTTGAAATTGTTGTAGACTGTGTTTCTTATTACGATATTTGTACTTTTGTTGAACAAGAGGAATATTTGACGTCACATGATGAGCACACTGCTTGAGTGCAATTTTTGCAAAGTTTTAAGAGTATGAAATGCTAATTAGGCTAGAGAAGACGATAATTGATGTTTTTGTCTGATGTAGCGGGTTAATGTTTGATTGAGTTTTAGTCAGTTAGTTAAACCAGTTTTGGAATATTAAGTTTGTGTTCTTGATAAAGTAATAAGATATAGGCGATAGTTGTTTAGAGCACGAGAAATTAGCAAGCAAATGAAACTGTTGTATCAACTTGGCCTATCGATGAACATCAATTTGGCTTAGTGTGTTTTGAATTTAATACTGAGTTAGTCAAAGGCTATTTGCGCTAGCCCTCCCTAATTTATCAGTGATAGACTAAAGGAAGGCAGCTGGAGAACATTAAATTGGCAGGTTGTTATTTGGTCGGCTTGAGCGCGATGTTGATCTCCTTCCAAAAAGTGGGGCAGACAAAATGTCAGTTATTTTGACACATTTGTACACATGCCAAATTAACATCTATATGCATGTTATGCTGTGACTTGGGTACATCGGCAGATAGCTCTAATTGCTTTTCCACGAAAACAAATACCTTCAAGGAGCGAGTTTATATGTATAGCATGTGGTTTAACCTCAGTAATCTAGTTACATATTGTTGTGTTATGCCACTCTTCATTTGCTTTAACATCTGACTGTATTGTATGATAATATGAATACAATGATTGTTTGTTTTTGAATTTCGCGCAAAGCTATTCAAGGGGTATTTGAGCTAGCGGTCCATAATTTAAGCGATAGACGAGAACAAAAGCAGTTAGTAAACACTACCAATCGCCAACTTCTGGGATACTCTTTTACAAATGAAGAATGGTAATGGGCATCACATTTTAACACCCCCAGTGTTGAAAATGCAAGCACATTTGGTGACTATGACACAGTTAGATAAAACATTATGTGCAATAATTAATTGTGTCACAGATAGAAAAATGCATAACAGATGGCATATTGTATTAAATTAGATAAGTATGCTCATAAACATATGATTAATTATAACGAAAACTAGGTAAATCATTTACTATTTACATGGAATTTAAATGTAAACCTGGAAACGCCAAAGACATGAATTAATACATGTAGGTGTAACTAATTCATGTAACACAGTAAATGTCATTCTGAATAAGACATAATGCTTATACTAAAATTTTCTTCCACGGCTCACTGATGTGTATTCTGCCGAATGCATTGTTCAAGCCAGTTTTTGGTTCAGAATCTCTTGTTTATACACAATATTATGGACCCGGCATGGCCAAGCGTGTTAAGGCGTGCGACTCGTAATCTGAGGGTCACGGGTTCGCATCCCCGTCGCGCCAAACATGCTCGCCCTTTCAGCCGTGGGGCGTTATAATGTGACGGTCAATCCCATTATTCGTTGGTAAAAGAGTAGCCCAAGAGTTGGTGGTGGGTGGTGACTAGCTGCCTTCCCTCTAGTCTTACACTGCTAAATTAGGGACGGCTAGCACAGATAGCCCTCGAGTAGCTTTGTGCAAAATTCAAAAACAAACAAACACAATATTATGTAACTTCTTTTGTGACATTTTTCAAGTAAAAATCTGATTTTACTCAAGAAAGAATAAGGAAGGTTGACACAATAACAAGAACTTGGTTGTTTGATGTTAAGCACAAAGCTACACCATGGGCTGTCTGTGCTCTACTCACTACTGATGTCAAAACCTGGTTTATTGCGTTGTCATTTCTTAGGCATACCGTTGTGCCACTAAAAGGCAATAACAAGAACTTTGACCAAAACGTGTATTACAAAGTAATCTTGATTTATCTAATCCTGACTTGAGTTAGTTAAAGAAAGAGACTAAACACAAACGTAAAACACACAGTGAAAATAATTTTCATTTAGCACAAACAACAGTGTGTATTTAGTCTGTACTGGAGAACACAACTATAATTTATTTAGTCTGTAAGAACTTGTTCTATACTGAAGAAATACAATATTATGTTCTTAAAACTATAACTTTCTGAGGGAAACTTGCACTAATTGTAGAGCTTTTGGTCATTCGAATCGGTGGTTATGGCCCTCGATTGGTAAATTAAGGGTCGCGGGTCCGAATCCCCGTCACACCAAACATGCTCACTCTTTCAGCCATGGGGGCGTTATAATGTGATGGTCAATTTCACTATTCGTTGATAAAAGAGTAGCCCAAGAGTTGGTGGGGGCTGGTGATGACTAGCTGCTTTCCCTCCAGTCTTACACTACTAAATTAAGGACGGCCAGCGCAGATAGCCCTCGTGTAGCTTTACGCGAAAATCAAAACAAACCAAACTCAACTGAAGAATCAATGCTTTATAAAAATTATCAGACATTAATTCATGATATTGTACAATCCTAGTTAGAATAGCATACGAAGCCAAACTACGTTAACTTTAAGTTTTATTCTCTTTTTTTACTTTGTATTTATGATAAAACTACAAAGACTACTTGCCACTATTCTTAATT